>NC_134689.1:284855189-285197689 GCF_050947455.1 Rhinoderma darwinii | reverse complement strand
TCTTTTGGAGGGGATAAATTGTGAAACAATAGATGGCCCTTGAAGCTGATGAGAGACTCGTCTACCGATATTTTTTGGCCTGGGGTGTATAAATGTAAAAATAAGTCACTTAGGAGGGAGATAAGGGGTATCAATTTGTTAAGATGATCATAGCCTGGGTCACTTCTTGGGGGGATTTGGGAATTGTCAGAGAAGTGCATGAAACGCATTATTGTATCATAGCGCATTCGGGCCATAACGGCTGCAAAAACAGGGGTGCTGTGGATAGCGCTGGTAGCCCAGTAGGTCCGGATAGAAGTTTTTTTTTACTAACCCCATGTTTAGGGTAATTACCAAAAAATGGTTTATTTCGGAAACTGTTGAGCGGATCCATGCTCTGGCATAGGAAGACCTTGGCTTTTGGGTCACAAAATGCCTGGCACATAAATTTATCTGCTGGACTATTAGTTCCAGGACCTGATCACCTATGAAAAAATTAAAAAAATTATAGGGGGTAAAATTTGAGGCATCTGCGTTGATGCCTGCAGTCGCTATAAATGGAGAAATTTGGGGGGAGAAAGAAACGTCAGGATCCCACATTGTGGCAGGTACTGCATTACTAGGCTCTGCTGCGACCACCACCAGTATTTAGGAGAGCTGGAGAGGGTTCAATGATGAGTAACTAGATTATTAAATGGGATGGGAGGTATTGCTTACAATGAAAGGCTAGAAAAATTGGACTTGATAATGTTAAGGTGAACTTCTTAACATGTATAAATACTTAGCTCCCAACTTTCAAGTATCACAAAGGGGTACAGCCAATGCGGCGTGCCAATTTTTTTCCTTTTAAGCCACACCTCTAATCCCACCCAATCCCTGCCCATACACATCCGATTCAGCCACACAGTATCATGCTCCCATAGTGCCTCCCACACAGTATAATACCAAATAGCTGGCCCCATACAGTATAATGCCCTCTAGCTGCCACCGTACAGTATAATGCCCCCATAGCTGCCACCATACAGTATACTGCCCCATAGATGCACCCATACAGTATAAAGCCAACACAGATGCCCCTATACAGTATAATGCCAACACAGATTCTCCCATGCAGTATAATGCCTATATAGATGCCCCCATGCAGTATAACGCACAAACAAATTCCCCCATACAGCATAATGCCCCTATAGCTGCCCCATACAGTATAATGCCCCCATAGCTCCCCCATACAGTATAATGCCCCCTTAGCTGCCCCTTGTGCCAGTGCCTTTGTTGATAGTGACACAGTGCCCATGTAGATAGTGCCCATGTACATAGCGCCACAGTGTCCCCTGTAGATAGTGCCCCTATATAGTGCCACAGTCTCCATGTAGATAGTGCCACAGCTCCTCCGCTCGCCGAGAACACCATGGGTAGAGCGCTGTTAAGTGCTGTGCTCGGGGAAGCCCTTGACGGTACTGTCCATATATACTCCTTGAGCGGAATCCCTGTTGCCGACTCTGGCTGGGGATTACGCTCCAGTAGTAGCGCTGTGCATGGGAAGTCCTCGGCGAGCGGAGGAGCTCCCTCTGCTCCTCCGCTATGAACTAATTCTGAAGCAGGGAGTTGATGGTTCCCTGCTTCAGAATTAGTTTGACAGCGGGACATAATCCCGGCTGCCCTGGACAGCAGGACACCACCCGGAATCCGGGACTGTCCTGCTGAATCCGGCACGGTTGGGAGGTATGATAAATATATGTATAGTCAATACAAAGAACTAGCATATAATCTGTTCTTTCCTACTGCTAGAAGCAGTAGGCCCCGACCACTGTACGGCGGCCATGCTGGGTTAATGCTTCCGGCACCTACCCCTGCATAGCTTCCGAGGCCCAGAAGGAGTCGCAACAGCAGATCGGTGTGGGGTCCGGGTGTCAAACCCCACCGATCATATACTAATGACCTGTCCCATGGATAGGTCATCAGTATAAAAAACAGCCCCTAACCTGGAAATCCCCTTTACACGCCAAATGTATGGCTTTTTAAAAAAAAAAAAAAGTAATAAATTATTTGCAAAATTCCTTTGTATTTAAAGGATAGCTAATTACACTTTTTACTACAGTTAACAAAAAAGTATACCAGCTGACCAGATGCCAAAAATACACTCTTTTATCATACATTGCGCCCATTATACTATACTCACACGTTAAGGAAACATTTTTAGATGTAAATGCTGAACATAGGGAAATGAAACGAGATGTGAACAGAGCCTAATCATATAACATATGCTTAGTCTGACATGATCTCTAAAGATGAAAGCTGCTAAATTAATTAGTTTAAAATAATTGTATTCCAAATAATATAATGGAAATAAAATATTCATATTCAGATATCAAATTTCCATAATGTATAACATTTTTTAAAATAATTTTAGATGTCCAAATAATGCATAACTTCCATGTAGGGAAAAATGCATGTGCATGAAAATCTAATAATATGACTTTTGGTCGGGAGGGGGGAGTCTTGAATGCCAATAACTCAATGACTTTTTATTGCAGATTGCTCAAATGAAACTATGGTATGCATTTATATGAGGTGATATGAAGATGGTAACTGAGGAGGATTAATAACAAGAAAATCGGAAAGATTTTTCATGGTTTATTCAAGGTGAAAAATGTATTTATTCAAATATACCAATATTGTTCCTTATAACTGATGGGAAATAGCAGCAAACTGCTAGCATGGTTTTGGTTAGTATGCTAATGAAACTTCAAGAAAGCACACAATAATTGTGTTTATTAGGATTTATGGCTGCAGAAGAAGAATCCTGTCCTTTCCAAGAGTACATAGTGCCACAAAATAATGTCTCATCTTGCTCTTCCTTGGGTTTCGTTCTTATTTTCCATTTAAATGAATGCTATTCTGTAAATTGTTGCCTATTATCTATATGAGAAGCAGCCAAGGTATTTTGGCATGATTAGTTGTCATCCTTTATACCATTTTCTTTCAGAGCTCTATAACAAAAAAACATAAAGACACACACAAACACACACAGTATATATGTATATATATATATATATATATATATATATATATATATATATATATATATATATATATATATACATATATATATATATACATATATATATATACATATGTATATATGTATATATATATATATATATATATATATATATATATACAAACATATATATATATATATATATATATATGTATATATAATATACATATATATATATATATATATATATATATATATATATATATATACACACAGTGAAGGAAATAAGTATTTGATCCCTTGCTGATTTTGTAAGTTTGCCCACTGTCAAAGACATGAACAGTCTAGAATTTTTAGGCTAGGTTAATTTTACCAGTGAGAGATAGATTATATATAAAAAAAAAAAATCACATTGTCAAAATTATTTATTTGCATTGTGCACAGAGAAATAAGTATTTGATCCCTTTGGCAAACAAGACTTAATACTTGGTGGCAAAACCCTTGTTGGCAAGCACAGCAGTCAGATGTTTTTTTGTAGTTGATGATGAGGTTTGCACACATGTTAGATGGAATTTTGGCCCACTTCTCTTTGCAGATCATCTGTAAATCATTGAGATTTCGAGGCTGTCGCTTGGCAACTCGGATCTTCAGCTCCCTCCATAAGTTTTCGATGGGATTAAGGTCTGGAGACTGGCTAGGCCACTCCATGACCTTAATGTGCTTCTTTTTGAGCCACTCCTTTGTTGCCTTGGCTGTATGTTTCGGGTCATTGTCGTGCTGGAAGACTCAGCCACGAGCCATTTTTAATGTCCTGGTGGAGGGAAGGAGGTTGTCACTCAGGATTTGACGGTACATGGCTCCATCCATTCTCCCATTGATGCGGTGAAGTAGTCCTGTGCCCTAAGCAGAGAAACACCCCCAAAACATAATGTTTCCACCTCCATGCTTGACAGTGGGGACGGTGTTCTTTGGGTCATAGGCAGCATTTCTCTTCCTCCAAACACGGCGAGTTGAGTTAATGCCAAAGAGCTAAATTTTAGTCTCATCTGACCACAGCACCTTCTCCCAATCACTCTCAGAATCACCCAGATGTTCATTTGCAAACTTCAGACGGGCCTGTACATGTGCCTTCTTGAGCAGGGGGACCTTGCAGGCACTGCAGGATTTTAATCCATTACGGCGTAATGTGTTACCAATGGTTTTCTTGGTGACTGTGGTCCCAGCTGCCTTGAGATCATTAACCCCTTAAGGACGCAGCCTAGTTTTGGCCTTAAGGCTCAGAGCCCATTTTTCAAATCTGACATATTTCACTTTATGTGGTAATAACGTCGGAATGCTTAAACCTACCCAAGCGATTCTGAGATTGTTTTCTCGTGACACATTGGGCTTCATGTTCGTGGTAAAATTTGGTCGATATATTCAGTGTTTATTGGTGAAAAATTGCAAAATTTAGAGAAAATTTTGAAAAAATTGCATTTTTCAGAATTTAAATGCATCTGCTTGTAAAACAGACGGTTATACCACCCAAAATAGTTACTAGTTCACATTTCCCATATGTCTACTTTAGATTGGCATCGTTTTTTGAACATTCTTTTATTTTTCTTGGACGTTACAAGGCTTAGAACATAAACAGCAATTTCTCATATTTTTAAGAAAATTTCAAAAGCCTTTTTTTTAAGGTACCTCTTGAGTTCTGAAGTGGCTTTGTGGGGCCTATGTATTAGAAACCCTGATAAAACACCCCATTTTAAAAACTAGACCCCTCAAAGTATTCAAAACAGCAGTTAGAAAGTTTTTTAACCCTTCAGGCATTTCACAGGAATTAAAGCAAAGTGGAGGTGAAATTTGCAAATTTCATTTTTCTTGCTGAATTTCAATTTTATTCATTTTTTTTTCTGTAACACAGAAGGTTTTACCAGAGAAACACTACTAAATATGTATTTTCCAGATTCTGCAGTTTTTATAAATGTCCCACATGTGGCCCTACTGCGCTCGTGGACTAAAAGACAAGCCCTAGAAGCAAAGAAGCACCTAGTGCATTTTGAGTCCTCTTTTTTATTAGAATATATTTTAGGCAGCATGCCAGGTTTGAAGAGGTGTTGAGGTGTCAAAACAGTAGGAATCCCCCAATAGTGACCCCATTTTGTAAACTATACCCCTCAAGGAATTCATTTAGGGTTGTTGTTACCATTTTGACCGCACATTTTTTTCACAGCACGTATTTGAATTGGGCTCTGAAATGAAAAAAATGTCATTTTTTCCAATAAAATGTCATTTGTGATCAAAATTTCTTATTTTCACAGGGAACAAAATACCCCATTTTGTTGCCCAATTTGTCCTTAGTGTGGCAGTACCCCATTTGTGGTGATAAACTGCCGTTTGGGCCCATGGGAGGGCTCAGAAGGAAAGGAGCGCTATATGTTTGTTGGAGTCCAGATTTTGTTGGATTGGTTTTCGGGTGCCATGTCGCATTTGCAGAGCCTCAGAGGTATCAAAGCAATGGAAACCCACCAAAAGTGACCCCATTTTGGAAACTACACCCCTCAAGGAATTCATTTATGGTTGTTGTTAGCATTTTGACCGCACAGTTTTTTCACAGCACCTATTTCAATTGGGCTGTGACATTAAAAAAATTTCATTTTTTCCAATAAGATGTAATTTTTTACCAAAATTTCTTATTTTCACAGGGAACAAAATACTCTATTTTGTTGCCCAATTTCTCCTGAGTGCATCAATACCCCATTTGTGGCAATAAACTGCCGTTTGGGGCCATGGGAGGCCTCAGAAGGGAAGGAGCGCTGTGTGTTCTTTGGAGTACAGATTTTGCTGGTTTGGTTTTCGTGTGCCATGTCGCATTTGCAGAGCCCCAGAGGTATCAAAGCAATGGAAACCCACCAGAAGTGACCCCATTTTGGAAACTACACCCCTCAAGGAATTCATTTATGGGTAATGTGACCATTTAGACCCCATAGTTTCTTCACAGAACTTATTTGAATTGGGCTGGGAATGAAAACAAAATTATTTTTGTCAAATAATATGTAGTTTTGGCTGAAAATTTCTTATTTTCACAAGAAACAAAATACCCCATTCTGTTGCGCAATTTGTTCTGAGTGCCGCAATACCCCATTTGTTGTGATAAACTGCCGTTTGGGCCCATGGGAGGGCTCAGAAGGAAAGGACCACCATTTGGCCTACTCGGGATTTTCTAGTGCGAAGTCATGTATGCAGAAGCCCCTGAGGTACCAGTACAGTTGAAACCAGCAAGAAGTGACCCCGTTTTAAAAACTACACCCTTAAGGCATTCATCTAGAGGTGTAGTGACCATTTTGACCGGAGACCTACACCCCATAAACTGTAATGTGGGTTCTCCCGGGTATGGCAATACCCTACATGTGGCTGTTATCAGCTGCCTGGACACACAGCAGGGCCCAGAGGGGAAAGACGAGGGGGGATAAGCTGTGCGGAGTGCATCAGGGTAAGTAAAATTGGGGTAAATTATAAACCAAGGGATGTATGATAAATTTTAAAACACTTTCATACAGAGCTCTGGTTATTCGGGACACGTGTCACATTGATATATTGTGTCCTCCCTTATCCCCCTCTTATAGCAGACTTTGCACCTCTTTTGACTTTTTCCCTTCTTGCCAGTTTGGGGAACTTCCCCTGGAAAGTGTTGCCCTGGTACGATGCGTGTGGCCCCGCTTCCAGAAGTACTGGGTGCCCCCCCTTCTTGGTCCCTAAAGATTAGGTTCTTGATAATCACCTCTTGAAATTCCAGGAAAGTTCCCGTCTGGCCTGCACATCGACGTAGCACGTACGCATTGTACAAAGCCATCTATATGATGTTCCCGGCCAGCTTCTTATACCACACCGCATGGGGCTGTAGGGCTTCAGGGCTTGATCTTACAAGTCCATCCCTCCCATGTACCTATTGTAGTCCAGGATGCAGTCTGGTTTGGGGGTGGCCTTTCCTTCATATATCCTAAACCTGTAGGTATACCCTGATGCACTCTCACAGCTTATACATCTTCACGCCATACCTTGCCCTCTTACCCGGCAGGTACTCGCGGAATTGAACCCTCCCTTTAAAATGTACCAGGGACTCATCAATAGAAATACACTTCTCGGGGGTGTATGCTTGGGAAAACCGGGCACTGGAATGGTCTAATAGGGGTCTCCGTTTAGACAAACGGTCAAAACTGGGGTAATCTCGGGGTGGGCACGGCTCATTATCAGTATAATGTAAGAAGCGAAGTATTGCCTCATTTATTTATTTTTTTAGGTTCCAGTTCAGTTCTGAAGTTGCTGAGGGGCCCATATATTAAAAACCCCTATCAAATACCCCATTTTAGAAACTAGACCCCTCAAAGTATTCACAACAGCATGTAGAAAGTTTATGAACCCTTTAGGTGTTTCACAAAAATTTAGAGCAAAGTAGAGGTGAAATTTACATTTTTTTTTTGTCAGAAAATCCTCTTTATACCATTTTTTTTATAACACAAAAGGATTTATCACAGAAACGCAACTTAATACGTATTGCCCAGATTCTGCAGTTTTGAGAAATATCCCACATGTGGCCCTAGTGCGGTAATTGACTGAAGCACCGGCCTCCGAAGCAAAGGAGCACCCAGTGGATTTTGAGGCCTCTTTTTTATTAGGCACCATGTCCGGTTTGAAGAGGTCTTGTGGTGCCAAAACATTGGGAACCCCCCAAAAGTGACCCCAATTTGGAAACTAGACCCCTTGAGGAATCCATTGTAGTTTTCTTGGGGTGCATGCGGCTTTTTGATCAGTTTTTATTCTATTTTTAGGTGGCGTGGTGACTAAAAAACAGCAATTCTACTATTGTTTTTTTTTCGTTTTTTTTTACAGCGTTCACCGTGCGCTATAAATGACATATTCACTTTATTCTGCGGGGCGATACGATTACGGCGATACCAGATGTTTATAGTTTTTTTTTATGTCTTATGGCGTTTGCACAATAAAATACGTTTTGTAAACAATCATTCACTTTTTGGGTATGTGCACACACACTAATTACGTCCGTAATATACGGACGTATTTCGGCCGCAAGTACCGGACCGAACACAGTGCAGGGAGCCGGGCTCCTAGCATCATACTTATGTACGACGCTAGGAGTCCCTGCCTCGCTGCAGGACAACTGTCCCGTAGTGTAATCATGTTTTCAGTACGGGACAGTTGTCCTGCAGCGAGGCAGGGACTTCTAGCATCGTACATAAGTATGATGCTAGGAGCCCGGCTCCCTGCACTGTGTTCGGTCCGGTACTTGCGGCCGAAATACGTCCGTCAATTACGGACGTAATTAGTGTGTGTGCACATACCCTTTTTGTGTTACCTTATTCTAAGAGCCATAACGTTTTTATTTTTCAATCAATTAAGCCGTGCGAGGACTTATTTTTTGCGTAACGAACTGTAGTTTTGATCAGTACCATTTTTAGGTACATGCGACTTTTTGATCTCTTTTTATTCCATTTTTTGGGAGGTGAAGTGACCAAAGAATTGTGATTGTGGTTCGGTTTATTATTATTTTATTTTACGGCGTTCACCGTGCGGGATAAATAATGAAATAATTTTGTAGTTCAGGCCGTTACGGACGCGGCGATACCAATTATGTATAGTTTATTTGTTTGTTTATATATTTTTATTAATAATAAAGGACTGATAAGGGAAAAGGGGGGATTTTTACTTTTATTACTTTTAAATCTTTTATTTTCTAATTTTTACACATCTTTTTTTAACTTTTTTTTCACTTTATTACTTTGTCCCACTAGGGGACATGAGGGCAGGAGGCTCTGATCGCTATTCTAATACACTGCACTACATGCGTAGTGCAGTGTATTAGAGCTGTCAGCTACTCACTGACAGCAAGCATAGTGGGTCCTGACGTTGTCAGGACCCACTAGGCTTCCGTCTATGGCATAGCCGGACGCCATTGTTTGGTGTCCGGTTGCCATAGTCACCATCGCCGGCCGCTATCGCGTAGCAGGCCTGCGATGGCAGCTTAACCCCTAAAAAGCCGCGATCTCTATAGAACGCGGCTTTTAAGGGGTTAATCAGCGGGGACACAGCGATCGGTCCCTGCTGTAGGAGCTGTGACAGCTGCTGAACAAGACAGCAGCTGTCACAGCTCCTGTATGTGTCGGGAGGACGGCCGAAACGGCCGTTACTCCCGAGACGTACTATTACGGCATGGAGCGCGAACGATACAGCTGCCATGACGTAATAGTTCGTCAAGGAGCGGGAAGGGGTTAACAAGTTCCCCCTGTGTAGTTTTCGGCTGAGCTCTCACCTTCCTCAGGATCAAGGATACCCCACGAGGTGAGATTTTGCATGGAGCCCCATATCGATGTCGATTGACAGTCATTTTGTATGTCTTCCATTTTCTTACTATTGCACCAACAGTTGTCTCCTTCTCATCCAGCGTCTTACTTATGGTTTTGTAGCCCATTCCAGCCTTGTGCAGGTCTATGATCTTGTCCCTGACATCCTTAGAAAGCTGTTTGGTCTTGCCCATGTTGTAGAGCTTAGAGTCAGACTGATTAATTGAGTCTGTGGACAGGAGTCTTTTATACAGGTGACCATGTAAGACAGCTGTCTTTAATGCAGGCACCAAGTTGATTTGGAGCGTGTAACTGGTCTGGAGGAGGCTGAACTCTTAATGGTTGGTAGGGAATCAAATACTTATTTCTCTGTGCACAATGCAAATAAATATATATAATTTTGACTATGTGATTTTCTTTTTTTTTTTTAATATAATCTATCTCTCACTGGTAAAATTAATTCTAGTCTTTGACAGTGGGCAAACTTACAAAATAAGCAAGGGATCAAATACTATTATATATATTATATATACTTATTTATTTATAAAATCAAGTGAATAAGCATAGGGCATGATGAAAGAAATGTATAGAATTTATACAAAGAGAGATTGCTTTGCTAAATGATGAAAACTTCAATTTGGAAGATTATCAGGGTATGTTCACACAGCCTATTTTCGGCTGAAGATTCAGAAGCAGAATTCCTCCAAACATCTGCCCATTGATTTCAATGAGAAATACGGCGTTCTGTTCCGACGGTCGTTTTTTTACGTGGCCGTTTATATAAACGGGCGCGTAAAAAAATGCTTCGTAAAAAGAAGCGCATGTCACTTCTTGAGCCAGTTTTGAAGCCGTTTTTCATTGACTTAATGGAAAAACAGCTGTTTACTTCCACATATATGGCATCGCCATACCCGGGAGAACACTTTTAACAATTTTTGGGTGTGTGTCCCCAGTGGCACGACATATTTGCCACGGAATTGGCTAATCTAGGGAAAAATTTTAATTTGCACCTTCCGCAGCGCAATCATTTATGGAAAAGACCCGTGGGGTGAAAATGCTCACTACACCCCTTAATAAATGCCTTGAGGGGTGCAGTTTCCAAAATGGGGTCACTTGTCAGGGTTTCTTTTATTATTTCATATCAAAGCGTCTGCAATTTTGAACCAATACTTTATATGTCGCCAAATTAGGCCTCAATTTTACATGGTACGCTTTCACTCCTGAGCCCTGTCGAATGTCCAGGCAAAAGATTAGGGCCACATGTAGGCTCATTCTAAAACAGGGAAACACTGCATAATAATTGAGAGCTGTCTTGTTATGGTGGCACAAGAAGGGCACCACATATTGCGTATCTAAGGAAAAATTCCCATTTTCACTCTCCCACGTCGTGTGCACACGAATTTCTGAAAAACACCTGTGGGGTTAACATGCTCACTACACCCCTAGGTGAATACCTTGAGGGTGTTGTTTCCAAAATGGGGTCACTTCTGGGAGGTTTCCACTGTTTTGGTCCAACAGGGACTTTGCAAATGCGACATAGCGCCCTGAAACCAAATGCAGCAAAATCTGTACTCCAAAAGCAAATGGCGCTCTTTCCCTTCTGAGCCCTGCCATGTGCCCAAACAGCAGTTTATGACCACGTGTGGGGTATTGCTGTACTCCAGAGAAGTTGCTTTACAAATGTTGGGGTTCTTTTTTTTCTTTATTTGTTGAGAAAATGAAAAATTTGGATCTAAAGCTACGTCTTATTGAAGAAAAAGGATTTTTTTTTAATTTTCACTGCCCAATTCTAATAAAATCTATGAAACACCTGTGGGGTCAAAATGCTCACTACACCCCTAGATGGATTCCTCAAGGGGTGTAGTTTTCTCAATGGAGTCACTATTTGGGCGTTTTCACTGTTTTGGTCCCTTAGGGGCTTTGCAAATGTGACATGGCCTCCGCAAACCATTCCTGCTAAATGTGATCTCTAAAAGCCAAATGGCGCTCTTTCCCTTCTAAGCTCCGCCATGTGTCCAAACAGCCGTTTATTACCACATGTGGGGTATTGTTTTACTCGGCAGAAACTGCTTTACAAATGTTGTGGTGCTTTTTCTCCTTTAGTCCTTGTGGAAATTAGAAAAAATTAGCTAAACCTACATTTTCTTTAAAAAAATGTAGATTTTCATTTTAATGGCCCACTTTCAATAATTTCTGCAAAAAACCTGCGGGGTCAAAAAGCTCACTACACCTCTAGATGGATTCCTCAAGTTGTGTAGTTTTCTCAATGGAGTCACTTTTTTGGCATTTTCACTGTTTTGGTACCGCAAAAGCCCTTCAAACCTGACATGGTGCCTAAAATATTTTCTAATAAAAAGGAGGCCCCAAAATCCTCTAGGTGCTCCTTTGCTTCTGAAGCCGGTGCTTCAGTTCATTACCAGACTAGGGCCACATGTGGGATATTTAAAAAAAACTGCAGCATCTGGGCAATATATATTGAGTTGCATTTCTCTGGTAAAACCTTTTGTGTTACAAAAAAAAAATAGATTAAAAATGAATTTCTGCAAAAAAAAATGAAATTTGAAAATGTCACCTCTATGTTTCTTTAATTCCTGTGAAACGTTTAAAGGGTTAGGAAACTTTCTAAATGCTGTTTTGAATACTTTGAGGGGTGAAGTTTTTAAAATGGGGTGATTTATGGGGGTTTCTAATATATAAGGCCCTAAAAGTCACTTCACAACTGAACTGACCCCTGTAAAAATAGCCTTTTGAAATTTTCTTGAAAATGTGAGAAATTACTGCTAAAGTTCTAAGCCTTGTGATGTCATAGAAAAATAAAAGGATGTTCAAAAAACGATGTCAATCTAAAGTAGACATATGGGGGATGTTAGTTTGCAACAATTTTGTGTGGTATAACTGCCTGTCTTACAAGCAGATACATTTAAATTTTGAAAAATGCTAATTTTTGAAATTTTTCACAAAATTTTGGTGTTTTTCACTAATAAATATTGAATTTATTGACCAAATTTTTCCACTATCATAAAGTACAATAAGTCACCAGAAAACATTCTCAGAATCGATTTGATAGGTAAAAGCATTCCCAAGTCATTACCACATAAAGTGACACATGTCAGATTTGAAAAAATGGGTCTGGTCCTGAAGGCCAAAATGAGCTTGGCCCTCAAGGGGTTAAAATCTTCAAAATTGAAGTGTTCATCATTTAGCAAAGGGATCAAGTTTTCCCTTACCTAGTAAGAAGTCCATACAACAGACCCAGTTCACTGGATATAGCAGTAGAGATGAGTGAATTTACTGAAATTAATTGCGGGTCTGATTCTATCGTACAGGCTGTCAGATGCCCTGAAAAGTCGTGTATGACACTTTGCATGCGACATCATCCGTGCAGGTCCCCAACAGCCATAGGGCGGGGAGCAAGATGTGGAAGCTGTTTTTCCTCCATCCCTTGTTGCATTAGTGTGAGCATTTGCTCTAATATAAATATCATGGTATGACATCGATGATGCTGCTACTGTCCCTTCTTACAAATCTGGTGGCATCTTCGGATGCCTGACTAAGCGATACGCATCCCTGATGAGCTGCCACAGTCTGAGCTCAAAATAGCACATGCTCCCTGCGTTGGTGGTCTGGTACATGATGTATTTATTGAACACTTTGCAAGCCACGATACATTTTATAAAAGCGTTGCACCACAAAATTTATGATGTGCTCCACAATATTTATGTTATTGTTGCTGACTATGCTGTCTAATTGTAGTTGGCAGGGAGATATCCAGTGGGAAATTTTCTACTCAATGCACAACAGCAACTGACGTGCTGTGTAACTTCATTCGCCCAGAATCATCAGGTACTAGTATAATACATCATGGCAGCGCTTCAGCTTACACATATAAAAGGAGGTAGGGGGAGTGGAGGAAAAGCTCTGCCCTGTTGCTGTTGGAAATTGGAAAATGTCCATTGAGGAGGACATAGAGGAAATGGATAAGTGCCTGGAATCAGAACCGGACCTGCAGAAATGGGGCAGGGGTTACTAGCAGCAGTGCATCGGCGCCACTCTGTGCAAAACATTGACCCAAGAGCTGTGAAAGACATGTTCTATCCTTGGCCTTAATTGCTGCTTTACATGTCTGTGGTGGCATGCACCTTGCCGCATAGCGACAATTCCAAGCAACGACCCCCGTTCTCCACCGTGGGAAAGTACAAGGCAGGGATTGCTTTCTTTGAGAAATAATGGTGGCTTGGTATCCTAGGCTGACCACATCATCAGTTGGCTTAAGGTGGAATCAACCAAGTGGTATGGCAGCGACTGCACCACCAGCAACTTGGCCAGGTGGGAGTTCAGATGGCACACAAGTGGATTACTGGGCACAAATTGTTGTTTCCTGCCCAGACATTCCGTTATGGATGACTGACGATGGAACAGAGAAGGAGGAGGAGTATTCGGAGTAGAAGGAGAAGCATTAGATGATGATGCTGACAACAACGACCATCTCCTGTTTGTGGATCTGGTCTGTCTACTAGAATGACGGCGGGGAGAAAGGGGAGGACGGTCTTGATCACATTGATGGCTAGTTTAATTTTTCCAAGTAGCTGTGTCACCTGTAGCTGTGTCACCTGTAGCTGCGTCAGCTGTAGCTGCGTCACCTGCTCCCAAGCTGACCACAGTAGAAGCAGATCTGCCCCTGGCAGGTTTTGAATTTTTTGTCGTACATCTGCTCCACTCTTTATTGCCCCAACACCTTGCTTTTCTGTTGATATCACCTCCTCATCACCCTGATCAGGTTCCTCAGACTGTGATATGTCAAAAGATCCTTGCCCCCCCCCCATGAGTCCCAACTCTATATTTGCATGAGTACCACTACCACCACGGCTTCCAGTGTCCCTACCACCACCACCACCATGGCTACTAGTGCCACTTCTACCACCACCAAAACAGCTTTGCATTTCAGTCATGTCCTCCGCTTGATCCTCTTTCTCATCGCAGTCCAAATGCTGACTGTTTTTTACTACTCATGAACAGGAACACTAACTTGAATATCTTCTTCAGCACCCGGGGTGCTGTCTCTAAGGAGAAAAGAAGGCACCCCACTAGGGGTCAGTAAAGACAGCGATGATGGAAAATAAATGCTTCTATTGGGCAGCAAATTAACTGGAAAAGGAGAGGAGAAGGACCAAAAGGAATGCGCTGAACACTGGCTCAAAGTCACAACATCAGAAATAATATCATCCTACTGTGACTGATATGAATAAGCCATCCAGTCAACAACGTCATCTCCTTCCTCGGCAGTAATACGCCTTCCGGAGGCAATGGACAACTGTCGCCTGCTTCTACTGACTGGACAACTGGTGCCGACAGTGTTGCTGTTTGTTGCGCTACAGCCACCCACATTCTTAAGGGCGGATGACGTGGCACGGCTGTTTCCTTTTATATCATCTCGTCCATTGCCACTCTGGCAATTTATGTAGAATCAATTCGCCCATCTCTATATAGCAATGAAAATGTATGTATCTGTAAACACAATCTCTATTATTATTTTTTTTTTAAATCAGCAGTCACACTGAACAATCGCACATCAAGCTAACAAATGACACATGGGCTACCGATACACTAAGCACATGCCGCACACAACTAACATACTTCACATGGGCAGCACATACCACTAAACACATGCCGCAAACATAACACACACTGGACACATGCTACACACAGACGACACTTATACATGAAACACATGGTACCCACAAACTGCTCAAACAAAGGGCCTTATTTACCCATACAGTACATTGAACATTTACTGTTAATACCACAACTGACATACCATGTGACATTACTGTACTTACCTGCTTTCTTTTGCCTTGAACATTGGGTAGCAGGATACTTGCAGGACATAGACGCCTGAGACATCCCTTGCACCCACAAAGGATGCTCCTTGTCTCAACTTTATTAAGTGTAGGCAAGGCTCTGTGAGCTAACTACATCATCATCAGTACAAATAACTCTCCTTCTCCAGTTGGCTCCAGGGAATAATTATAGGGTGTTCAGATTTAGCAGTCGCACCCAGGCCCTGGTGCGTGAAGGGGCCAAAAGGCCCCTCTGTCACATAAGAAGAAACCAGCATAATAAATGCCCCATGGCACATGGGAGGGCTGATTACAGATTTTGCATTGGCGCACATTAAATTAAAGTTATGCCTCTGAGTTTTCTTCAATGTATTAGTGTAGGTATAGTCTATGCATTTGGAGTGCAGGATGTTGAGCTCACAGAGGATTGTATAGAATGGATGCAAACCCTCAGCTGTGAGAAGTGTTAGGTCTGGACTGGTCACATTCCTGCCAACGGTCTGTGCCGCCGGGTCCTGTACCTTCCCCGGTGGCCTCTCAACCCATGAGCCCGCTGAATTCCGATGTCCTTGCCTCCCTGCAGCCGATGCATCCCTAGTGCGCTCGTGCCCCAGCCGTCTATTAACCCCTTAAGGACACAGCCTAGTTTGGGCCTTAAGGCTCAGAGCCCATTTTTCAAATCTGACATATTTCACTTTATGTGGTAATAACGTCGGAATGCTTAAACCTATCCAAGCGATTCTGAGATTTTTTTCTCATGAGACATTGGGCTTTATGTTAGTGGTGAAATTTGGATGATATATTCAGTGTTTATTGGTGAAAAATTGCAAAATTTAGAGAAAATTTATAAAAAATAGCATTTTTCAGAATTTAAATGCATCTGCTTGTAAAACAGATGGTTATACCACCCCAAATAGTTACTAGTTCACATTTCCCATATATTTAAATTAGATTGGCATCATTTTTTGAACATTCTTTTATTTTTCTTGGACGTTACAAGGCTTAGAACATAAACAGCAATTTCTCATATTTTGAAGAAAATTTTTAAAAGCCTTTTTTTTAAGGTACCTGTTTAGTTCTGAAGTGGCTTTGAGGGGCCTATGTATTAGAAACCCCCATAAAACACCCCATTTTAAAAACTAGACCCCTCAAAGTATTCAAAACAGCATTTAGAAAGTTTATTTAAGCCTTTAGGCATTTCACAGGAATTAAAGCAAAGTGGAGGTGAAATTTTCAAATTTCATTTTTCTTGCTGAATTTCAATTGTATTAATTTTTTTTCTGTAACACAGAAGGTTTTACCAGAGAAATACTACTAAATATGTATTGTCCAGATTCTGCAGTTTTTAGAAATGTCCCACATGTGTCTCTAGTGTGCTCGTGGACTAAAACACAAGCCCCAGAAGCAAAGAAGCACCTAGTGTATTTTGAGGCCTCTTTTTTATTAGAATATATTTTAGGCAGCATGCCAGGTTTGAAGAGGTGTTGAGGTGCCAAAACAGTAGGAATCCCCCAAAAGTGACCCCATTTCGGAAACTACACCCCTCAAGGAATTAATTTATGGTTGTTGTTACCATTTTGACCCCACAGTTTTTACACGGCACGTATTTGAATTGGGCTGTGAAATTTAAAAAATTCAATTTTTTCCAATAATATTTCATTTTTCAACAAAATTTCTTATTTTCACAGGGAACAAAATAACCCATTTTGTTGCCCAATTTCTCCTGAATACAGCAATACCTCATTTGTGGCCATAAACTGCCGTTTGGGCCCTGGGGAGGCCTCAGAAGGGAAGGAGTGCTGCGTGTTCTTTGGAGTGCAGATTTTTCCTGGATTGGTTTTTTGGGTGCCATGTCGCATTTGCAGAGCCCCAGAGGTATCAAAGCAATGAAAACCCACCAGAAGTGACCCCATTTTGGAAACTACACCCCTCAAGGAATTCATTTATGGGTAATCTGACCATTTAGACCCCATAGTTTCTTCACAGAACTTATTTGAATTGGGCTTGGTATGATGTGCACGGCCAGCTTCTTATACCACACCGCATGGTGCTGTAGGGCTTCAGGACTTGATCTGACAAGTCCACCCCTCCCATGTACCTATTGTAGTCCAGGATGCAGTCCGGTTTGGGGGTCTCTGTACTGGTACCTCGTACAGGTACATGGGTACTGGTGTGGCCATGTATTGTTGTCAATACAAGGACATCTCTCTTGTCTTGTACTTGACACACAATATGTTGCTGCTGGATTGTGCCCTGTTCTCACCCCTCTGCGTGTTTGCCTAAGTAGAGTCTTAGGGAGGCCTCTCAGATTTCTTCTAGCAGTGCCGCATGCCGCAGGACTTCTGGAAGCGAGGCACTTGAAGAGTGGGACGCTGGTATAAAAATTATCCAGGTAGAGGTGGTAACCCTGGTCCAGCAGTGGGTGCACCAAATCCCACACAATTTTTGCATTAACTCCCAGTAAGGGGGGGGGGGCATTCTGGGGGCTGAATACTGGTGTCCTTCCCTTCATATATCCTAAATCTGTAGGTATACCCTGATGCACTCTCACACAGCTTATACATCTTCACGCCATACCTTGCCCTCTTACTCGGCAGGTACTGGCGGAATTGAAGCCTCCCTTTAAAATGTACCAAGGACTCATCAATAGAAATACAAGTCTCGGGGGTGAATGCTTGGGAAAACCGGCACAGAAACGGTCTAATAGGGGTCTCCGTTTATACAAACGGTCAAAAGTGGGGTCATCGCGGGATGGGCACTGCTCATTATCAGTATAACGTAACTAGCGAAGTATTGCCTCATTTTTATTTTTTTTTAGGTTCCAGTTCAGTTCTGAAGTTGCTTTGAGGGGACCATATATTACAAACCCCTATGAAACACCCCATTTTAGAAACTAGACCCCCTCAAAGTATTCACAACAGCATTTAGAAAGTTTATGAACCCCTTAGGTGTTTCACGGGAATTTAGAGCAAAGTAGAGGTGAAATTTACATATTTTTTTTGTCAGAAAATCCTTTTTATACAATTTTTTTTATAACACTTTTTACCAGAGAAACGCAACTCAATATTTATTGCCCAGATTCTGCAGTTTTGAGAAATATCCCACATGTGGCCCTAGTGCGCTAATGGACTGAAGCACCGGCCTCCAAAGCAAAGGAGCACCTAGTGGATTTTGAGGCCTCCTTTTTATTAGGCACCATGTCCGGTTTGAAGAGGTCTTGTGGTGCCAAAACAGTAGAAACCCCCCAAAAGTGACCCCATTTTGGAAACTAGACACCTTGAGGAATTCATTGTAGTTTTCATGGGGTGCATGCAACTTTTTGATCCATTTTTATTCTATTTTTAAGTGGTGTGGTGACTAAAAAAAACGCAATTCTACTATTGTTTTTTCATTCTATTTTTTTTTTACAGCATTCACCGTGCGCTATAAATGACATATTCACTTTATTCTGCGGGGCGATACAATTGCGGCGATACCAGATATTTATACTTTTTTTATGTCTTATGGCGTTTGCACGATAAAATACTTTTTGTAAAAAATCATTCACTTTTTGTGTTACCTTATTCTAATAACTTTTTTATTTTTCCATCAATAAAGCAGTGCGAGGACTTATTTTTTGTGTAACGAACTGTAGTTTCGATTTTTAGGTACATGCAACTTTTTGATCTCTTTTTATTACATTTTTTGAGAGGTGAAGTGACCAAACAATTGTGATTCTGGTACGGTTTATTATTATTTTCTTGTATGGCGTTCACCGCGCGGGATAAATAATTAAATAATTTTGTAGTTCAGGCCGTTGCGGACGCGGCAATACCAATTATGTATAGTTTATTTGTTTGTTTATATATTTTTATTAATAATAAATGACTGATAAGGGAAAAAGGGGGATTTTTTACTTTTATTACTTTTAAAACTTGTATTTTCTTATTTTTAAACATCTTTTTTTTACTTTTTTTTTACTTTATTACTTTGTCCCACTAGGGGACTTGAAGGCAGGAGGCCCTGATCGCTATTCTAATACACTGCACTACATGCGTAGTGCAGTGTATTAGAACTGTCAGCTACTCACTGACAGCAAGCACAGTGGGTCCTGACTTTGTCGATGGCATAGCCGGAAGCCATTATTAGGTGTCCGGTTGCCATAGTCACCATCGTCGGCCGCTATCGTGTAGCAGGCCGGCGATTGTAGCTTAACCGCTAAAAAGCAGCGTTCGGTATTTAACGCGGCTTTTAAGGGGTTAATCAGCGGGGACACAGCAATCAGTCCCAGATGTAGGAGCTGTGGCAGCTGCTGTACGAGACAGCAGCTGTCACAGCTCCTGCATGTGTCGGGAGGACGGCCGAAATGCCCGTTTCTCCCGCGACGTACTATTCCGTCGCTGAGCGCGAACGTATTGGTTAGCGCGACGGAATAGAACATCGCTGAGCACAAAGGGGTTAAAGGTCCAACGCATAATTTTCAAAAATTACCCAATCACCCCTGCTGCTCCTCCGTACTATATAAGGCACCTTCACAATCTCCCAGGTGCCTTAGCAATATTGGAAATACTTAGTGATATCTTGCGAAGGTTGCTGTATGCACCTGATCCTGTCTGCTTATGCTACCAGTTTGTATACAGTTGTCCGCTACCAGACTGCATCCGGTAATCCTCAACCAGCCTTCATCCAGTAATATGCTGTCAGCCTGCATCCAGTAATCCACTACCTGCCTGTGTCCAGCTGCCAGCTACCTCCTTGCGATCTACTGTCTGCTGTGCGCCTGTCATTCATGATCCGCAGCCAAGCCTCCATCCATCAAAGTACCATCTACCTGTGCCTGTCTTGTATCTTTCTGGCCAGCAGCTACTCCAGCAGGACCACCTCAAGTGGTAGCGACCTGGCAATCTCCCCACAGCGAAGCCCAGATCCCTGTATAGGGGTTAAATGTTAAAGACTGGGGAGAATGCTAAGACAATGTCCTTAGAGGTGACCCTAAACCAGACTGGTGGAGTAGCCCAGTGGGTCCACAAACTTGCTGGTCATTACATGGACAATTTTAGCACTGTACGTAAACTAGAATGCTCTCATTGACTAACAACAAATGGAGATCTTGAAAATGCTGAGGAATTGAAACACAACTCCCAGTACATTAGAAAGTTTTTTATGTATCATTTTAAATTATAGAATAATGACATCATACATCTGAAGATACATTTTATTTATATTGCCTATTTTAGTGACAGCATAGAGAGATTTTTAAAAAGGTGAAGAAGTGACACACAAAGTATATTAGAACATTGCAAAATTTTTCATTATGCAATGATTCTGCTTTATTTACACAAAACCAGGAAACCCCTTTCAATTAGGTTTCGTAGTCAACCTCTTAGGGTATGTGCACACACACTAATTACGTCCGTAATTGACGGACGTATTTCGGCCGCAAGTACCGGACCGAACACAGTGCAGGGAGCCGGGCTCCTAGCATCATACTTATGTACGATGCTAGGAGTCCCTGCCTCGCTGCAGGACAACTGTCCCATACTGAAAACATGTTTCCGAAATACGTCCGTCAATTACGGACGTAATTAGTGTGTGTGCACATACCCTTATGGTCAATGGATGTAAAGCTTGTACAGTTTGTTTTTTTAGCATAGCTATAGCTGATCCTAAGATTTCACACAAATGTTCTCATCAACAATTTTAGAAATACATAGGAAATATTTGTTTTTGGAAGATTACATTTGGAAACTTTCATAGATGTCTTCTGAGGTCTCAGCTGTTGCAGTATATAGTTATTTTAAAATAGAATAATAAGGCTAAGCAAATATAATTATGTAGAACATGCAGTGAAGCTGTTTACTGGATCTTTGATCTTTCCTAACCTCCATGTTAAACATAATGGCTCTATACTGTAAACACACTATAATGCTAAAAATTGCACCACTATTCCTGGCAGCTGATGTCACATTTACATTGACATATTGATACTCATCAAGGTCCTCAAGTCTTGTATTCATTTATAATCTAATCACATGTCCACTTTAAAAATCAGTTTGCGCTGTGAAAATGGATAAAATACAATTACTAAATAATATGCGTAATCATTCAACGCTATTAGTGCTGAAAGGTGATATTGCAATGACATTGAGAAAATTAGATCTATTCTTCATACAATTATATTACTACTCTTTCACTCTAATGTCATTCTAATTGGAACGGAGCATTGAAATGTGAAACTTGGTGTATGTCAGGATCTAATTATCACAAAGAAACGCACTCTTGAAACTATTTTCTGAGGCGACAAAAAAAAGAAAATAATAATAATAGAAACATTGACATCTTGATATTACTACACATATAGGTAGTTATGTAAATGAATGTATATGTATATGTATATATATATATATATATATACACACACACACACACACACACACACAAATATATATATATATATATATATATACATATTTTATAGAGAAATACAGTGGCTTGCTAAAGTATTCACTCCACTGGTGTTTTTCCTGTTTTGTGGCATTACAATCTTAAATTAAAATGTATTTTTGTACCATTTAATTTACAAAACATGCCTACCACTTTGAATGTGCAAAATGTTTTTTTACCCTGACACAAACAATAATTTACACAGAAAACAGAGCAATTTAATCTGCATAAGTATTGGCTCCCTTAAAGTCAATACTTTGTGGAGCCACTTTTTGCTGCAATTCTAGATGTCAGTCTCTTGGGGTACGTCCCTATTAGCTTAGCACCTCTAGTCGCTAGGATTTTTGCCCATTCTTCCAGGCAAAACGGTTCAAACTCCTTCAAGTTAGGTGGGTTGCGTTGCTATACAGCAGTCTTCAAGTCTGCCACAGATTCTCAATTGGATTGAGGTCTGGACTTTGACTAGGCCATTTCAAGACATTTCAATGTTCCCCCTTAAACCACTCCAGTGTAGCTTTAGCAGTATGTTTAGGGTCATTGTCCTGCTGGAAGGTGAATCTCCATCCCAGTCTCAAATCTCTGGCAGAATGAAAGAGATTTTCCTGAACAATTGTCCAGTATTTACTGCCATCCTTCTTTCCTTCAATACTGACCAGTTTTCCAGCCCCTACCACTGTAAAACATCCCCACACCATGATGCTGTAACTACAACAGTATGTGTCACTATCATGCAAACACAGGAATGGTGTTCTTGGGGTAATGGAAAGTGTTGGGTTTGCGCCATACATACGTTTTCCATGATGGAAAAAAAGTTCAATTATAGTCTCACCTGACCAGAGAACCTTCCATGTGTTTGGGGAGTCTGTCACATGCTGTTTGGCAAACGCAAAACTTTTTTTCTAATGTTTTTCTTTACGAAATGGCTTTTTTTTCTGGCCACTCTTCTATAAAGCTCCACTCTGGAGTGTACGGTTTATAGTGGTCCGCTATGGACCAGGAGATGTGACCGAGAACAGGCAACACTAGAAAGCGGAGAACAGGTAATGAATTATATTAGTAAAATTTATGTAGTATAGTAAAATTCTGGCTATGCTAATGTATTGAGGGTGGAAGATGCAGCACAACAGGAACTATTGTCACAAATGTAACGGAGGTGTACTGGTATATAAAGAGGTAAATGTAAAATAGTGTGGTGCAGGGCAAAAAGGTAATATATACCAACAATTATGTACATAGGAAAATTTGAAAAAAGGATACTTATGATAGTATTGAGAGGCGGCAATAGGGACCAGGTGGATTTCAGCGAGCCTGAGGAGAGAAATAGAGAGGTGTTAGTTTATAAGGTTTATAAAAAGCTAAGAATATCGTAGTCTCGATTGAGACCCCGCGGTGTAAGACACGCATACCCATGGTACTAGTTACCCTATACTGAAAGCGTTATTCCCAAGTTACAATTGTTCTATTGACCAGCGGTAGAGTTTGACAAAGGCCGGATTGTGGCCGAAATGTTACAGTTATCTCTCCATATTGCCTTATTCAAATAAATCTATTTTTGCATATTGACCTAAGGAGTGCTTGAGTTTACCTCTTAAATATTGGTGGGGTGGGAACCCTACCCACAGCATCCAGAAAACCTGCGGAGTGCCACAGATTTTGATCTTTATAGTGGTTTTATAGACAGATACTTCCATATACTTCAGTGTTATCACAGCTTTGTTTGTTTAATCTCTGATTAACGCCGTCTTTGCCCAGTCTGTAAAATTTTTGTGGGCGTCCTTCTCTTGTCAGGTTTGTAGTTGTGACATATTCTTTCCATTTTGTTATAATGGATTTAATGGTGTCTTTGTGGGATGTTGGGATAAGTTTAGAATATTTTTTTTTTATAACCCAAACCTGATCTATACTTCTCCACAACTTTGTTCCTGGCCTGTTTGGAGATCTCCTTGGTCTTCATGTTGCTTGCTTAGTGGTGTTGCGGACTCAGTGTCCTTTCAGAACAGGTGTATTTATACTGACACCATGTGACAGATCATGTGACAGATCATGTGACACTTTCATTGCACACAGGGGGGGGGTTGCTTATTCAACTAATTATGTGACTTTAGTTAATTAGTTTGACCAGTACTTATTTAGGGGTTTTATAGCAAACGGAGTAAATTGATATGCATTCGGGTTTTGTTTTGTTTTTTTCCCAAACAATGTATTTTTCTTTCATTCTACTGTAACAATTTATACTATTACAGGCCCATTACATAAATTTAAAATCAATACTAATTTCCAGGTTGTAATGCAACAAAACATAAAAACAACACCAAGGGAGTGAATACTTTCGCAAGACATTGTGTATATATGTGGCGGTGGTTGAGTGCTCCCCCATCGGACTCTATTTGCAACTATGCAGAGACGATGTGACCATGGCAGTCCATAACTGGGCGAAGCAGTCTCTAAGGTGGATACGTCACCGGTCCGGCCAGTGATTGGCTGCCATGAACTCATATCAGAATGACACGTCATCGAAGCAAAGTTGTAAACAAATACCAGTGGGTATGCAGTAAACCTTCAACACAGGGAATTTTAAAGGTGAGTAAATCATAGTTTTTTATATTAAACCATTTTAAACAAACTTTCCAAGTTTTAAATGCTGAAACACCCCTTAGGCCCTGTTCACACTGAGTTTTTTTACACGTTTTTTGACGCGGAAACGTGCCAAAAAACGGCCGAAAATGCCTCCCATTGATTTCAATGGGAGGCGGAGGCATTTTTTTACTGCGAGCGTAAAAAAAGTTTTGCGGTAAAAAGAAGCGTCATGCCCTATCTTCGAGCATTTACACCTCTGACCTCCCATTGACATCAATGGGAGGCAGAGAAAGCGTATTTCACAGTGTTTTTTGCCCGTAGCACTCAATGGGCGCGAGCGAAAAACGCAGCGAAAATCGCGGCAAACGGCGTGCAGGCAGGTCAAAATCTGCCTCAAAATACCGAACAGAATTTTGAGGCAGAATTTTCATCCTGCAAAAAACTCTGTGTGAACAGGGCCTTAAAGTAAATTTCATCAATATATATTAAATAGTACGAATTTTATAATTCTATGAATAGTAGCCCAGATTATAGATTTATTTAATAGTAAATATAAAGTCAATTCTATGATATGCCAAGCTACAAAGAAGAGTGGGAAGTTCTGATCATCCGCTGGCTTGTTTAACTAAGTTGAATCTATTTACTATACTAGCACTTAAAGTGGTTTTTCCCATGAGAGACATTTATGACATATCCACAGGATGTGTCATAAATGTCATATAGATGTGTGTCCCACCTCTGGGACCCGCACCTATCTCTAGAATGGGGCCCCCTAAACCCCGTTCAGACGCTCTGTGTTACAGCTGAATGAGGTGAATTCCGACCATGAAAAAGGTTATATGGTCGTGACTTACGTAAACAGCGTAGTTCGCTGAGCTATGCTGTTTCCATAAGTCCCATAAAACTGAATGGAAGTTATGGACACAGCGTAGCTCGCATGTTGCTCCTGTAACTGCCATTCACTAATATGGGAATTATGGAAACAGCTTAGCTCAGCGAGCTACGCTGTTTTCATAACTCCCGACCATATAACCAGGAAGTGGCCGGAAGTCAGCGAGACCAGCCAAAGCTAGAACAGGGTTTAGGGGACACCGCTCTAGAGAAAGGTGCGAGTCCCAGTGGCGGGACCCGCATCTATCTGACATTTATGACATATACTGTGGATATGTCATAAATGTCCTCTCATGACGAAAACCCTTTTAATAATACATGGTACCATATAAACAAGAATAGAAATTATTTTCTCACTGTCAAACATTTCTCTCAATGACACGTAGACAAGCTAATTTCCACATGCCAGACACTGCCCTCTTGCCTTTCGCTATGTATGTACATGTTACTCCTAATCATGGCTATCTAGCATTATTAAGAGGTTATCAGATTTTGGAATTTTGAGGCAGATTTTGCTCTGCCTGCACTCCGATTTTCACTGCGTTTTTCGCCCGCGGCCATTGAGCGCCGCGGGCAAAAACGCCGCAAAATATACTTTCTCTGCCTCCCATTGATGTCAATGGGAGGTCAGAGGCGTAAACGCCCGAAGATAGGGCATGTCCCTCCTTTTTCCCGTGAGACGGTTTCCGCGTCAAAAAACTCTGTGTGAACTCCCTCTTAGAGAGAAAGAGATACTGCTGCTTGTGCAAACCCCCTTCTCCCCCTCCTCACTGATCAGTATTTACTGTTCCACCCTAAACAGATTTTTGGGTGAGAGAAGAGGATTCTGAATATTTACAGAGAACCTGCATTTTTTGTGCCATTTATTAGTGAACATAACTGATCATGACGGTTTAGTCCAAAGATCTTATTCATGTGGATGGGACAAACTGCTGCATCGGTTTACAATAATTGTAATCAAAAGACATACTGGAAACACTTATGTGTTCCTAATAGCGTGTGCATTCAGCATTTTCTTAGACTGTACTGCACTAATATATAACTGCGTCCTTGGTAGAGATGACATTCTGCAAAAATCATTGACTATATTAAGAGCCAGCACATTAAAAAAATGCATGCCATCATGTTATTACAGGTATTATTCATTACACAAATAAAAAAAGTAACAGGTCATTACACGTCCGTGCAGTCAAGAAATGGCAGCTAGTATAAGTTCTTATTAAGATATAATTAACTCAAGGCCGCCAGGAGTCAAGATTAAGACACAGAGATTAGGCCATAAAATTGATAAATACAGTAACGTAAGGCCTAACAAATGATGTCTTATTAACACTATTCTTCCATTGACTTTATCAAATAGCCTACTATACCTACTATCTTCTATTCAAGGGATAAGTAGAGATGAGCGAATTTCACAAAATCCATTTCGGTCTGATTCGATCGAATCGGCCATCCAATTCGTTCTGAATAAATTTGCTGCAAATCACAATTTCCCGAAATTAATTTCAGGTCTAATTTGATTGAATTGGCCTTCCGATTCGATCTGAATAAATTTGCCAAGCATTTCCATAGCTCCGATTCCCCTGAAATCTTGTGTCGTACTCTCTGAGCCCCCTTCATATCACCTTATTTCCTTTCGTGAGAGGTATACTTCAGGAAGACTCCTGACATATACCTCTGATGGAAGGCTGCAACGAATCCTACTGTATAGGAATGCAGTCAGTTATGTCGCCCGAAAGCTCTCCAATCAGCCCGCACATTGCCCCTAGCAGCATGTACACAACCAGTTATGTACATGCTTCTAGGGGCAACAGGTGGGCTGTGGAGAACGGTAGCAGCCAGACTCCCGCATTGGGATTCAGAGAGCTTCCACTCTATGAATACTGATGCTCTGCATGGGAAGTCTGGCCCTATGGAACCAACTGACAAAAATATTCCTCACACAACAGCCTCTGTTATGTGAGCCAGGCAGGGGAAGTTCCTGTAACCCCTGCCCCGATAAGACCTCTGAGCGTCTGGGAGCAATCACCTCCTCCACTGTTGTCGTTGGCGGGCTCACTCCAGCCTCACCGGATCGGAGTGATTTTAGCAGAGGGTGCCAAAAGACCATTTGTCTAACAAAGCACTCTGTAAAGTTGGGAGCCTAGAATTAAAAAAGAAATTCAAGTGATAAGTGCTCCTTAAATGCATTTTATTCCCTAAATCAAGTGTTTTAAAGCTATAGAGGTCTGCAAGGGGCGCATGTTCACCCCTACTACTGTCAACAAATATTCTGTACGGACTACAAAAACTTTTTACTTATAGAAAAATGAGGGAAAAGGAAAACACCCAAGATTGTTACTGATTTCATCAGGTTACATCTAAGTAGAAAAAATATAATCCCATGAAGTGTATATCCATCTTTGAATACTATAGTAATGCAAAATGTCAATGCAATAATAAGTCTAAGTCTAAATTAAATACATACTTGTTTAATCAGAATATAAAAACAATGCTCAACATCTGTTGTTGTAGTGTAGGGTAACCTCTTCTCATGATATGAGAGTTTAAGATTTACAGAAGAACATCCTATTCTTGAAAGCAGAGTAGTGAACCATCTGTAGCTATACAAATCAATATGGCCTGAAAATTAACTTTTACATTTGAGTTCAATTGACCACTTTGCAACAAATTTACATGATAATGGACTCCAACATATATGATTTATCTTCTACAGAATCTTTGCCATTTTCTAAGGTAATTTAGACCATTTAATACTTATATGTATAGCAAACTGTGATCTCAGAACTAATGAGAAAAAACATTGACTTAAAGGGGTTTTCACCATAAATGTCAGATAGATGCAGGTCCCACCTCTAGGACCCACACCTATCTCTAGAACGGGGCTCCCTAAACCTCATTGTAGCTTTTTCTGCTATCGCTACCTCCCGGCCTCCTCCTGATAACATGGTCACGAGTAATGAAAACAGCCGAGCTACGCGGTTTCCGTAAGTCCCATAGTAGTGAATGGCAGTTACAAAAGATGTGTAGCAAGCTGCCCCGTAACTACCATTCAGTTCTATCTATGGGACTTACGGAAACAGCGTAGCTCAGCGAGCTATGCTGTTTCCTAATTCATGTTAGGAATTCACCTGCTTCTGCTGTAACACAGAGCTGCAGAACGGTGTTTAGGGGGCCCCGTTCTAGAGATAGGTGCAGGTCCCAGAGGTCAGACCCACATCTATCTGACATTTATGACATATCATGTGGATGTGTTATTGTAACGTACGTGGTCGCTGACCACAAACTCCTTCCATCCAGTCGACGCCCTTCTCTCCAGAGATATGTGCACATGCGGCCATCCTGTTCCGCAGTGACCACCAGGGTGCGCTCGCGTACTCAGTCCAGACTTGAGAAGCCAAAGCGCACGCATGTTGGAAATTTAGCTGATTGCTCCCAGAGCACCCTGGGCTATAAAAAGGTCCCAGCCTCATGCTTCCATGCCTGAGCGTTGTTTGTTGGATCCTAGTTTGTCTTGCAAATGGTCTCCTAGTATTTTCCAGTTCCAGTGTTCCTGTATCCTGTATCCTGTATCCAGGGGCGTAACTAGGAAAGACTGGGCCCCATAGCAAACTTTTGACGGGGGCCCCCCCTCCCCTGGGTGTCACACAACCCCCCCTTGTAGATAGTGCCTTTTTTACAGCCCCCCTGTAGATAACGCCATACAGCCCCCCTGTAGATAGCGCCATACAGCCCCCCCTGTAGATAGCGCCATACATCCCCCCTGTAGATAACGCCATACAGCCACCCCTGTAGATAGTGCCATACAGCCCCCTCTGTAGATAGCGCCATACAGCCCCCTCTGTAGATAGCGCCATACAGCCCCCCTGTAGATAGCGCCATACAGCCCCCTCTGTAAATAGCACCATACAGCCCCCTCTGTAAATAGCGCCGTACAGACCCCTCTGTAGATAGCGCCATACAGCCCCCTCTGTAGATAACGCCATACAGCCCCCTCTGTAGATAACGCCATACAGCCCCCCTGTAGATAGCGCCATACAGCCCCCTCTGAAGATAGCGCCATACAGCCCCCTCTGTAGATAGCGCCATACAGCCCCCTCTGTAGATAGCGCCATACAGCCCCCTCTGTAGATAGCGCCATACAGCCCCCCCTGTAGATAGCGCCATACAGCCCCCTCTGTAGATAGCGCCATACAGCCCCCTCTGTAGATAGCACCATACAGCCCCCTCTGTAGATAGCGCCATACAGCCCCCTCTGTAGATAACGGCATACAGCTCCCCCCTGTAGATAACGCCATACAGCCCCCTTTGTAGATAACGCCATACAGCCCCCTCTGTAGGGAACGCCATACAGCCCCCCCTGCAGGGAACGCCATACAGCCCCCCCTGTAGGGAACGGCATACAGCCCCCCCTGTAGGGAACGCTATACAGCCCCCCTGTAGTGAACGCCATACAGCCCCGCCTGTAGGTAATGCCATACAGCCCCCCCTGTAGGGAACGCCATACAGCCCCCCCTGTAGGGAACGCCATACAGCACCCCCTGTAGGGCACGCCGTACAGCCCCCCTGTAGGGAACGCCATACAGCCCCCCCCATAGTGAACGCGATACAGCCCCCCCCTGTAGTGAACACCATACAGCCCCCCCTGTAGGGAATGCTATACAGCCCCCCCTGTAGGGAACGCCATACATCCTCCCCCTCTAGGGAACGCTATACAGCCCCCCCTGTAGTGAACGCCATACAGCCCCCCCTGTAGTGAACGCCATACAGCCCCCCCTGTAGGGAACGCCATACAGCCCCCCCCGTAGGGCACGCCGTACAGCCCCCCCTGTAGGGAACGCCGTACAGCCCCCCCTGTAGTGAATGCCATACAGCCCCCCCTGTAGTGAACGCCATACAGCCCCCCTTGTAGGGAATGCCACACAGCCCCCCCTGTAGGGAACGCCATACAGCCCCCCTGTAGGGAACGCCATACAGCCCCCCCCTGTAGGGAACACCATACAGCCCCCCCTGTAGGGAACGCCATACAGCGTCCCCAACCCCCCAAAAAAATTCGACCTACAGTGTGTCCTACAAAAGACATGTATCCCCTATCCACAGGATAGGGGATACATGTGTGATCGCTGGCAGCGATAGGGAGAACGGGGGACTGAAAGTCCCCCGAAGTTCTCCATGACTAACCTCTGACTTCCGTCGTCTGCGCAGCTCAATAAAAATGAAAGGAGCGCTGGTCACGCATGCGCACAAGCGTGACCGGCGCTCCATTAATTTCTACGGAGCTGCCGACACAGACCCCGGAAGTCCGAGGTTTATGATGGAGAACTTCAGGGGACTTTCGGTCCCCCGTTCTCCCTATCAATGCCAGCGATCACATGTCTTTTGTTTAATGGCAGAGCGGGGAGATACCTCCCTTCTCTGCCGTAGTGTTCAGTGGCGTCCCGCTGTAGCAGCCGTGGCGGCTGCTAGCGGAGCCTTCGGCCATGGTGGGGGTCCGTGTCAGTGGGCGACACGGGCCCCCTGATGCCACGGGCCCTGTAGCAGCCGCTACAGCTGCTACGGCGGTAGTTACGCCTCTGCCTGTATCCAATGCTATCCTGTTCCAGTGCCATGTTGTGCTGTAGAAGTGCTGTCCTGCTGCTCCACGCCTGATGTCTACCTGCTGCCTAGCCCCAGACGAGCCTGCCTTGCTACTGTCCAAGCTACCACAGGTACCTTATACGAACTGTGAACTGTGACCTGCACCCTGTTGACCAGCTGCCATACCGCCAAGGTGGTATGGCCCAGTGGGTCCACGATCTCAATGTGACAGTCATAAATGTCCCTCATGGGAAAACCCCTTTAAAGAGGTATACCCAGAATCACCTATCCATAGAATTTTCTGTTCGCTGGGGACGCCAATGCTGGGATGCCCACCGATCATTAGAACGGAGGCGCTGAAACCCCTGTTCCTCCTCAACTACTAGCCCTCAGTAAGGAGGACAGAAAATGGAGTGCTGGTCGAGCATGAGCACTGCTGCTATATTCAAAGGAGCAGTGGTTTGGCATACGGCCACCATGTCATTCAAAGTCCATGGGAATGACGGAAACAGCTGAGTGCAGCGCTCGGCTTTTTCCATCATTCTCATAGACATTGAATGGCGGACGTATGCTCAACCACTGCTCCATTCAAGCTCCTCTTCCCTGCTGGGTGTTTTTTTTATGATAACGTTGCATGTTTATAGCCAATAATGAGAGAACTTTGAATTGATATATGTAGTGTCTGTCGCTTTTAATTTCCTGGACATTAAACATTAACATAGTAATATTTATACTATATTGATATTTTTAGCAAATCATGTGACTCTAATAGCCATGACAGCTCAAGCAGAAATTCCATTAACCATGTATTTATTAACCTTATAATATGGGTATCCATAAAAATGAGTTAAAATGAGTTAAAACTAATAAAAATCAATGTATGAATCAATAAATGGCCATTCTGGACAGATGAGGATAAAATGTATTTGCACGAACAAAAGGATTGAAAATCAATAGAGTGTTTGACAAGGAGTTAATGCACAGTGTACATGTTATAACGAAAAAAATATATATATACATAAGATCTTAGTCATAGCTCATGTTATTGCATTCACAGACATCTGTAGCCAATTGAGAAGACAATGTGGAATGCCTTCCAGTAAAAAACAATGGTTGTAAATCTTAAAACAATGAAGGTGTAGATGAATCAGATTTCAGGGTAACTCTGAATTTTGCAACACCGTAAAACGACCATAGGGCGAATGTTTCTATTGTAAAGAATGAGGTGCTATGGGTAACACCTGTTGTAATTTCGCAAAGTTTAATTTAAAAAAAAAAAGGCAAAGGGGCTGAAACTAAAGATTAGGAAAAATAATAAATGACATAATGTCTGCTCTTTGCAAGTCTCTACTCATTTGTTCTCTTTTTAGCAAGAAAGTAAAAAATAGATAATTACAAACCTTCTGCTCTGGTCTCTAATGTAATACTCCAGGCAGAACCTGCATACTTTGTACTGCCTAGTGCAAGGCATGAGTGTAACATCCACAGCCGCGGACCGTTGTTCTTACCTGCCCCTCGATGTCCGCGGCCATGGACGAGTGAGTGCCGGGCGGCATCTCCCTCCTGAGCGACGCCAGCACTCAATTCTGCATTGCTGCACTGGTTCCCGTAGGGTGCGCATGCGCGCTCGCATCTGGCCTTAAAGGGTCAGTGCACACACATGAGTAAGATCTGTATTAGCCCATGATCACCCTGAACTATTAAAGGGCTCTGCCCTTTCACTCTGTAATGTCCGTGGTTGCGGGCTGTCGGCTCCGTTCTCCCCATGACAGCCGCAGCCACGAGTCGGCAAGCGCTGGTCCCAGCCTCTTCAGGAGAAGCCAGCGCTCGCGTCTACTCACCACAGCCGGATCGCGTAGGGTTCCTGCTCCCAGTGTTCCTGTTCCTGTATCCTTTACCTGTATCCTGATCTAGTGTCGTGCTGTGCTGTATACCACGCCTGTCCTGCTTCTCCACGCCTGACGTTCACTTGCTGCCAAGTTCCTGCTAAGCCTGCCTTGTTACTGTCCGAGCTGCCACAGGTACCTATACGAACTATAGACTTTGACCTGCGTTCTGTTGGCCAGCTGCCTTACCGCCAGAACGGTATGGCCAAGGGGGTCCACGAACACTACGTGCCACACTCATTGCCTGAGTGTTATTGTGTTTGCCCATATTAGTCTTAGCAAGTGGTCCCTTAGTGGTATCCTGTTCCCGTTGTTCCTATATCCCGTGCTATATCTGTTCATGTGCCTTAACCTTTTGGAGTCGTGTTGTGCCACCGGTCACACCTGCTAATATACACCACGTCTGGTGTCTACAAATGCATCTGTGCCGAGCCTCCATTACTGTTTGGACTATTTAAGGTACTATTGTACTAGGACTGTTGTTTGGCCAGCTGCTACTCTACTACAGCGGTGCGGCCTAGTGGGTCCACATACCCATGGATCGTGACAATGAGGAGGGGGTTGCAGGACAAGTGGATTCTCAAAACACCAAAGAGAGAATTTATATGTCATACGCCACTCCCTCAGGCCCTTCACTGTGCATAACACTGTATCAGTTTTAGCCAGAGTGTTCCTTGTATATAGACCTCTGTACAGCGCTGTGAAAAAATATTTGACCCCTTCCAAAAGACCCCATATTTTCTGAATGGTTAGTTTGCTTTGCTGGTGTTTTGCTGACCTATTAAGAAGTTGTATTGACCTGGAGGTTGAAATAGGGATCTGCAGGATTGTATCCAAAACGTGAAAACTCTTTGACTTTTTTTAGGATCCTCTCCTATAGGCTTTATTCACACGACCGGGTGTCAAATCGGCCATGTAAAATGGAGGTTTTTCACGGCAGATTTGCGGGACCCGTTTTCACGGACTCCTCATAGACCTAAATCTATTAAAGGCATCCGGGAGAACTGGCAAAAATAAGACATGTCCTATTTTTTCCCGGGCCATTCACGCAGTCCGTTATAAAAACGGCCGTGTGAACAGCCCAATAGTGATGCATTGATTTTAATGCAGCCGTGTGATGGCCGTTAAAAAAAACGTCAGTGAAATGGCCGATTATACCTGTCATGTGAATAAGGTCTTACTGAGGTGCGACCCTTCCAATAGACAACGCTAGTGTAAAGGGTTTGCCAGACACAGGTTCTGTGTTGACGCCCGGGGTTAATCAGCCCTCATCAGCTGCAAGGTCTGCTAGAGTGACGCGATCTGTTACCACTCAGGCTTGCAGACTGAGGAGAGGGAGAACCTATCACAGCCTGGCCTGACAGTTCTAGCTCCCGCCCTTGGTCTATTTATACCCTTACTTGCAGCATGTTCCTTGCCTGTGATTGTCTGGTTTCCTGGCTCTGCGATACCTGCTATTCACCCGATTGACCGCTGTTACTTGTTGACCATGACTTGCCTGACTATTCTCCTGCTCTGTTTTGCTACTACGTACTCCCCTGGTTTGTTTCGGCTCGTTCACCATTGCCTGTTGCTCACAGTGTCTCCGTGGGCAACTGCCCCAACACCCCCCCCCCTTGCTTCTGTGTGCCCTTGTCTTGTGTTGTCTGTCTTGCACTTACTGAGCGTAGGGACTGTCGCCCAGTTGTACGCTGTCAATTAGGATCGGGCCGTGCAAGTAGGCAGGGACTGAGTTGCGGGTAGATTAGGGCTCACCTGTCCGTCTCCCTACCCCGATTTATTACAGCTAGATTTACAGATTGTGGTGAAATTTAAGTTGATACAGTGGAGTAGCTATAGGGGTCGCATCGATCACACTTGCAACCAGGCCCCTAAGCCTGGGGGGCCTGCAGTTGCCACACTGCATGCTAATACATTTTCTTTAGGTGCCGTGATGCCGGCACTTCCTGGTTACGGGCATGGCTCCTTTACACGTTACAGTCACATGGTACGCACAGTGTACCATGTGACCGTGACGTCACGTGAGGGGCGTTCTAGCCACTGTGGAAGAGACGGTGTAGAAGAGCATGGAAGACTGCAGGTGACCTGCCGAGGGGACCCGTAATGTATGTGTGTTGTATTGTACTGTCTGTGTTTGCAGTGAAGAGAGGAGAGAGGGGCTTTAAATTACAGCCGCCCCCCTCTCCTCTCTCCACCACAAACACAAACTGCATGATGCAATACATTACAAACTGTGGGGCACGACCCCCTAGGAGGTCGTGTGAGGACCTCCGGGGTGGTTGTGAGCCACTCATCGAGGTCCCGGTTCCAACTGTATTTGCGTCCTCATTACGCAGATACAGTTGAATTTAATGCTGGAGCAAGGAGCTGACAGCTCCTTCCTCCAGCATTCACCGTGCCGTGAGCTATTAGCGGCTCAGCGCAGACCGGCACGATTTAGTGACGTCATCGCGCCTGTCTGCTCCGAGTCACTCATGACACAGGGCAAAGAAGGAGAAGGATCGCCTCCTCCACCCATCATGGGAACGGGGATCGGTATGTAATTTTATTATTTTTCTATTATGCACATATGGGAGAATTATACTGTATAAGGGGGGGGGGGGCTGATATGGTGGCAGCTATGAGGGTCATTATACTGTGTGGGGCTGCTATGGGGACATTATACTTTATGGGGGCATTATACTGTGTTTTGATACAAGCCATTCAGGTCTCCAGGACTACAGACATGGGTAAGGTTTTCTATAACCATCTATGACAGTTAAGTTTTTCCATCTTTTTGATAAACTTTCTGAAAGTTTGCCCCCTGGACTATTATGTCCATTATTCATGGGTGCTTATACAAGGGAGTATTCGTACATAAGTTAATGCACCTCCCATTTCATATATCCTTGATGTAAGGAATATAGTGCAATACTTATTGCCATATATACTTGGATAACCTGTCTTCTTGTATTCACAACATTATAGAGTCTCTCCATTTCATGTACCTTTTTAAATTTTTTGTTTTATATGTGTAACCAATCAATAAAATGTGTTATATTTTATATATACTTGGCTGTGTACTCTGCCTTTTCTGCGTATAAATGTATAGGGGGGGCTGGTATGGTAGCAGCTATGAGGGGCATTATACTGTATCGGGCTGCTATGGGGCATTATACTTTATGGGGGGCATTATACTGTATTGGGCAGCTATGAGGGACATTATACTGTATGGGGTCTGCTAAGCGCACATTATACTGTATGGGGGGCTGATATGGTGGCAGCTATAGGGCCATTACACTGTGGGGAGACAGTTTGGCAGAATTAAACCGTGTAGGGGCAGCTAAGGGGGGCATTATACTGTGGGGGGCAGCTATGTGGGGCATTATACTTTATGGGGCTGCTTTGGGGGGCATTATACTGTATGGGGCATTATACTGTGTGGGGGGAAGCTATGAGGAGCATTATACTGTGTGGGGCAGCTATGGAGGCATTACACTGTGTAGGGGCATCTATGAGGGGAATTATACTGTGTGGGGCTGCTATGGGGCATTATACTGTATGGGGCAGCAATGAGGGGCATTATAATGTATGGGGCTGCTATGGGGGCATTATAATGTATGGGGCTGCTATGGGGGCATTATACTTTATGGGTGCATTTATGGGGGGCTTTATACTGTGTTGGGCATCTATGAGGGGCATTATACTGTATTGGGGTCTGCTATGCGGGCATTATACTGTGTGGGGCAGCTATGGGGGGCATTATACTGTATGGGGGCATTATACTGTATGGGGAGAATTATACTGTGTGGGGGTTAGCTATTGGAGCATTATACTGCATGGGGTCAGCTACACGGAGCATTATACTGTGTGAGGGCAGCTATGGGGAGCATTATACTGTATGGGGGAGCTACGGGGTGCATTATACTGTATGGGGCAGCTATGGGGAGCATTATACTGTATGGGGCAGCTACGGGGAGCATTATACTGTGTGGGGGCGGCTATAGGGGTTATTATACTGTGGGGGCTATTGGGCAAGGCGTCTGGGCATAGGTATGGCAGGGGACTTGTGGTGTTAGGGAGGGATAGGGAGGCCGAAGATGAATTCTTGCACCAGGGCCCATGAGCCTTTAGCTACGCCCCTGAGTTGATATATAACCATAATAGAACTATCCTTTATAGGACAATATACATTCAAATTTAAAGTAAAGGTACAAACTATACGGGTATGTGCACACACAAAATCAGAAACGTCTGAAAATACGGAGCTGTTTTCAAGAAAAACAGGCCGGGAGCCTATATGAGCCGAATTTTACGGTCCGGGCTCATTGAAATTAATGTGTGCACGGTCAGTGATTTGCAGGCGGCCTGCGGATGACACTATATGAGCCGTGCACACCACTATGGTCGTGTGCATGAGGTCTTCCAGTTTTGATTCTGCTTTTTCTGTATCCTCTCATAATTCTGTGCACTGCAGAACTCGACTCAACTTTATGGGCTAGTTCACACAGAGTTTTGTGCCACTGTTTTTGGAAAACAGTGCCGCAAAACTCAGAAACAGCGCCAAAAAATTACCAAAATCGCTTCCCATCGATTTCAATGGGAGGCGGAGGCGGTTTTTCCCTGCGAGCGAAAATAAACTTTTGTGCGAAAAAAGCGTCATTCTCTTTCTTACCGCGTTTCCAAAGGCTGCGGCTGAAAAATGCTGCGAAAAACGCCACAAAAAGCACGATAAGAAACTTCAGGAATTTTGAGGCAGATTTTTTCTGCCTGCAAAGAACTCTGTGTGAACATACCCTATTGAGGAGATCTGTAGCGTCATAGCATCTTCCATTTTTATGAATAGAATGCAAAAACAAAAAAGCGCTGAAACTAGCATGATATAGTTACTTAGGTTGGAAAAAGACACATGGCCATCAAGTTCAACCTGTCTCAGATAGATTATACATTATTCGTTGTGAAATTACACTCCTCAACATTGAAATTACAACACCAAGAAGGGCAAGCAGTAAGGTTATGCAATTCTAAGAAGTAGCAGGTATCGCTAAGATCTGCAAGTGATCACATTTTCAAGCACCGAGCTCCAATCTGTGGCATGTGGGAGGGACATAAAAGCCAGATTGAAAGCAAAGTTTTTTTAGCCACATGAAACCTCAAAAATTGGATCAAGTGGTGTGGGATGATTGTGCAATCTCTCCTGATCACCAACATGACAGTTATCACCACTTGTCGCAAACTGAGTTGGACAGAATCCTTGAACTGAGAGACCTTGGTTTATCACTTCGGCAGATCGCTACGCGCCTAGGCCGAGATGTCAGCACTGTTCAAAGACGCATGTCCTGCAGGTTGGGAGTACAACAACAACAAACGGGAATAACAGCAAGAGGTGCACGGCGGCGAACCTCTGCATGGATGGATCGTTTGATTGGAAGAATAGTGCGTAGTGATCCATTCTGATCTGCAACTAAAATTGGGCATCACATTCCAAGTCTAGGGCGGAAACCAGTTTTGATGCAAACTATCAGAAGGCATTGGCGCAACATTGGGCTTGTCTCCCATTGAGCACATCATTGGTCGGCAATTGCAAAGGAAGCTGCCAGCAGACGATCTTGATGTTTGTGTGCCCAAGTGCATTCAGCGTGGCATAACATTCCTCAGACAACCTACAATAACCTCATTAATGGATTGCCAAGGCATGTAAGTGCATGTATTTCTGCGTGTGGTGCTCATACTCGATACTGAATAAATCAAGATGTTTAGAATATTTTGTTTCCATTTTTTTATCATTTGCATATCATTAACATTTCTATCGATCCTGTGATTTCTGCAATTCCAAAACTTTTCCTTCTTGGTGTTGCAATTTCAATGTTGAGGAGTGTATTTATAACCCTCAATACCATTTGTCATTAGATAAGCATTTAGCCCTTTTTTAATGCAGTTGTTGTGTCTGACATGGGAACCTCTCAGGGTGGGACATTCCATGATTTAACGAGCGTATTGCATGTCCATTTGCTGTGCCTTTAACGCCTTCCTGACATCCGCCATATATATATATGCCGCACGTCGGGTGGGGGAATATGGAGCAGGCTCACGGACTGAGTCCGCTCCATTGAAAGAGCGTGTCGGCTGTGTGTTACAGCCGACATTTCCGGGTAAAGAGCCCGATCCTGCTCATTTAACCCGTTAAATGCCGTGGTCAATAGCGACCGCGGCATTTGAATAACTAAAAACAGGGGGGCGACCCCCTGTAACTTTCAAAAGGCCCCCCCACATGGCGAGGTCGGGGGGTGCCGTGGGTTGGCATGGCAGCCTGGGGGCCAGATGAAGGACCCACGGTCTGCTATCTATGTATTCCGGCAGGTCTTCAAAGGAGACTGTCAGTATCTTGATATGCTGCAATACATTAGTATTGCTGTCAATCCCATCCACAAGGTAATTAATAAAGAGATTTAAAAAAATTGGGCCTAACACCGATCCTTGTTGTACCTCACTGCTGACTTTAGACTGTTTTGAGTATATTGTCCGCCAGTCCCTGCCTCTGTAGCTTTAGTACAAGTCTATTGTGAGGTACAGTATCAAATGCTTTTGCAAAATCCAGATAAATCACTTCAGCCGCATGACCAACATCCAGATTTGCACTTACCTCCTCATAGAAACCGAGCATGTTAGTCCGGCACCATCTGTTTTTCAAGAATCCATGCTGGTAATTAGTTATTAGAGTATTTGTTGCGTTTTAATTTTGCAGTTCATCCCTGAGAGTACCTTCATAATATTTTAGATAACACAAATGTCAGACTTACCGGACGGTAGTTACCAGGTTCCACCTTTTTTTCCTACTTGAATATTGGTTAATTATCAGCTTATCTCCAATCCAGTGGTACTGATCTTGTACCAAGAGAGACTAAGAAGATCAGATACAGTATATATCAGACACAGTACACCAAGCTCAATGTCCTTAAAACCCCTGGATGAATTCCATCTGGGCCACAGGCTTTATTAATATTTAATTTAGGTAATATTAGATGGAGAACCTTGAGTTCTGCCTCCTGAATATCTGCCGCTGGGAGATCACTCACAGCACACGGACCCATTGATTTCAATGGGACCATTCACACATGCAGGTGTTTTTACGCAGCGGGTGTCTGTTGTGTGAAACTCACTGCATGTCCTATATTGGTGCATTTTCACACACCTTCACGTCTATTGAAGTCAATGTGCGTGTGATGCACATCCGTGTGCTGTGCGTGATTTATGCATCGATTCCATTGAAAAATGAAAAAGATCTGCTTTGTGAGTGCTTGAAAAACAAATGCCACCTGCAAAGCACAGATGCAATAAAGCAACACACACGAACCAGATTTACACGCGTATTTCACGTGCGTGAATCTGATACGCTCGTGTGAATATAGCCTAAGAAAATATCACCTCGCCTGGGACATTTTCTTTTGGAATCTAGGAAATAGGATAAAATGGGATAGAATATAACAAATACTGTGTCCAATCCTGGCATCTGTAGTAGAAAATGTGTTACAGATTTCCCTGTTTATTAGTTCATATGCTCATTACAAAATATCTCTTAGCTATATTTAAAATATTAATGATCAGTAAACCCGCTATTCCTTCCAAAGCCACTTTATTACATTGTATGGGTTTGATATACAACTTTAAAATGTCATTTTATTTTAAAATGTCATTGAGCATGCTTTGAAACCTCTGAGTCATTTTTCAGAATATAGCTTTTAAATAATCAATGAGCATTGAATAATCTGCAAGTAATTGGTAGCCATTATGATCTGGATGTCACGGTACAATTGTAAAACCTGAAAAACGAGCAAAACAATTCCTATCAAAGCACATCAAGTCCTTGTATTTATGCATGTGGCAAAAACAGCATTTATTCATCAGCAAAGACAATCTTTTCCCTTGGTAACAGATGAACGCAGATTTTAACTGGAAAGATACAGATAAATGACTTAAAGTAGATTTGTCATCAGGGCCTCTAGCAATATTTTCTATTATTTACTATAATGTACCTTGTGCACAAAGGAAACAGCGCTTACCTGAGGAGGGCTTTGTATTCTACAATGTTCCTCCCTGGGCACACTGTGACATGTAGAGTCAGACAGCTGAGGACACCAAGTCACACTATAGTCAAGCAAATACAAGCCAAGAGACGAGCTGATGACACATTGACTTCAATGCAGAATTGAAGATGCTCCCTAGATGTTGCCTTGCATTAGTTTTACATGGGTATGCGTGTCAAAACAGCTATGTTCTGTAAAAATAACATTTAGGATTTGTTCAGTGCTCGCTGCTAGATTTTATAGAAACTATTTTGAAAATGGCCACTGTAAAATCTGATGTATGTATTTATTAAAGAGAACTTCTGACACGTCATACAGATAGAGACAGATAGGGACAGACAGAGACATTGGAGGGAATTTATCAACCTTTCCCATTCACTTCAATGGGAGAAGGTTGTAATACTGTGAACCACCGTTACAAGTGTGTCGGTGATTCACATGTGTGAGCAATAAAGCAAATGAAGCTTGTATGAGCGCTGCGCCCCCTTCAAAACAGCTGATTGGCGTAGATGCCGGGAACCCTACTGATCAGATATTGATGGCCTATCCTGAGGATACAACATCAATTTATTAGGACTAGACAACCCCTTTAAAGAAGCAGTTTTAATAAATGTCCCTTGACCTGGCATAGGTCTTTTATGCTATTTCCATAGACTACAGTTTCTACCACTGAAAGCATCCGCAAAGGAAACACAACCTATTGGCTGTTAATTTGTTTTTTTGTTCTTTTTTTTAAATAGGATTTTTATTTATTTTTTTTCTCCCTTGAGTAACCCCCCCAAGCTTTGACTAAAAAAAGGCATAGAAATATGCACTAAATTGCCACGTGTGAATTTGACCATAGACATCATTAGAAGTCTGAAAAAAAAAACTGTGTAAGAAGTATGACCTTTTGTTACCGCTTTTCAACATTCACAATTATGCCCCCTATAGGTCTCTTTCATACAGTAGTATTTAGGTCAGTATATTGCATCAGTATTTGGGTGCCAATAGAAACATTTGTACCTCTTCTGTGTTTTGGACCCACTTATAGCTTTAGCTTATAAATACTGATGCAAAGTACTGACCTAAATACTGTTGTGTGAAAGAAACTATAGAGGGAGATTTCTCAATGCAATTAAAATGAAACCAGTTTGTTTAGTTTGTGTAGGGGAAATAGGGTGCAATTAAATAAAACACATTTACTGCCACTTTGCTAAACAGTACACCAGCTTTCCAGATGACCACAATGCTTTACAGTACCCTAGTCTAAATAAAAAATATATATATTTTATATAAAATATATATATATATATATACATATATATATATATATATATATATACACACTAGTATATATATATATCTATGAATACAGCCCATAAACTCTAGCTTTACACACACACACACACACACACACTTACACACACACACACACACACACACCTACATATACACTACCGTTCAAAAGTTTGGGGTCACCCAGACAATTTTGTGTTTTCCATGAAAACTCACACTTATATTTATCAAATGAGTTGCAAAATGACTAGAAAATATAGTCAAGACATTGACAAGGTTAGAAATAATGATTTTTATTTTAAATAATAATTTTCTCCTTCAAACTTTGCTTTCATCAAAGAATGCTCCATTTGCAGCAATTACAGCATTGCAGACCTTTGGCATTCTAGCTGTTAATTTGCTGAGGTAATCGGGAGAAATTTCACCCCATGCTTCCAGAAGCCCCTCCCACAAGTTGGATTGGCTTGATGGGCACTTCTTGCGTACCATACGGTCAAGCTGCTCCCACAACAGCTCTATGGGTTTGAGATCTGGTGACTGCGCTGGCCACTCCATTACAGATAGAATACCAGCTGCCTGCTTCTTCCCTAAATAGTTCTTGCATAATTTGGAGGTGTGCTTTGGGTCATTGTCCTGTTGTAGGATGAAATTGGCTCCAATCAAGCGCTGTCCACAGGGTATGGCATGGCGATGCAAAATGGAATGATAGCCTTCCTTATTCAAAATCCCTTTTACCTTGTACAAATCTCCCACTTTACCAGCACCAAAGCAACCCCAGACCATCACATTACCTCCACCATGCTTGACAGATGGTGTCAGGCACTCTTCCAGCATCTTTTCAGTTGTTCTGCGTCTCAGAAATGTTCTTCTGTGTGATCCAAACACCTCAAACTTCGATTCATCTGTCCATAACACTTTTTTCCAATCTTCCTCTGTCCAATGTCTGTTTGCTTTTGCCCATATTAATCTTTTTCTTTTCTTAGCCAGTCTCAGATATGGCTTTTTCTTTGCCACTCTGCCCTGAAGGCCAGCATCCCGGAGTCGCCTCTTCACTGTAGACGTTGACACTGGCGTTTTACGGGTACTATTTAATGAAGCTGCCAGTTGAGGACCTGTGAGGCGTCTATTTCTCAAACTAGAGACTCTAATGTACTTGTCTTGTTGCTCAGTTGTGCAGCGGGGCCTCCCACTTCTCTTTCTTCTCTGGTTAGAGCCTGTGTGTGCTGTCCTCTGAAGGGAGTAGTACACACCGTTGTAGGAAATCTTCAGTTTCTTGGCAATTTCTCGCATGGAATAGCCTTCATTTCTAAGAACAAGAATAGACTAAATCTGCTGTATATTTGCAGTCACAGGTGTCCTGCACCTGCATACACATTTTATATCATTTAGTTGGAATGTGCTGTTCAAATTTTTGTTGTTTATGTGATCCATATATGTGGGGTTAGTGACTGCCTCCATTTTTTGTTCTTGCACTCCTCCCATTCTGCCCTTGGTGATTTTAATTAGTTCAATGCTGGATCCTGCCATCCCCAGGTATATATGTAGGCTTAGTCCCAGTTCTGTGTGTATGTGCAGCGTAGTTTCCCACCTTACAGAGATCGCCTTGTCGTGGCAGGTGGGCAAACACTTTTTGATAGATATATATAGATGTATGTAGATGAAACAGGGTGGATTCATTCACCTCAAGTGAGCGGAGATTCGGTTCAACAGAAAACCTTTCTCTTAGCTTGAGAAAGGTTCTGTGACGAAACGTCGCTCACTTGAGGTGAATAAATCCACCCTATTTCATCTACTCTGAAGTCCAGGTGCCATTATTTTGTTCCATGGTTGTTATATATATATATATATATATATATATATATATATATATATATATATATATATATATAAACTAGCTTATTTTATTTTATTTGAGTACTATTAACCATCGTCTGTCTTCTGTCTTTGCTCATTGTGTGTAAAGTTACCAGTTTGTTCTTTGAGAGCTATTATATATAATTCTGTACATAACAATTTTATATTATTGGCTGTACCTTTCATGTTTATTTATTGAAAGCAAAGGGAAACATACTGTTTTGTGTACATTCTGTAAATACAAAAACTACAAATATTTGTATTTCATTTTATGCAGCAGTTTGATTGTTAATTACATTTGTTCTTCTTGTTATATTTATACAAATCCACATGCTGAGTTATTATTAAAGGCACACAGAAATTATATGGTTTATTGTAAAGCCCAGCTAGAGGTGTTTTGGCTTACAATTCTGAAAAGCAATAATCAAGGATTGAAACAAAACATGTTTTAATAAGTCATAGACTTTATAAGCAATATTTTATGAATGCTTAAAAATAATACTTGATCATTGTGTGATCAGCTATGCATCTCTCCCAGCATAAAAACTGGTGCAGACAAAGGCCGGGTTCACACGTAGCATAAATACTGCAGGTTTTCCTCAGTAGATTTAATTGCAGTGAATCCGTAGCGTTATTACAGTAGCAGCAAAGTGGATAAAATTTAAACAAATCTCATTCACACGTCAATTTATGCTGCGGAATCGCTGCATTTGTGTTGCGGGTTTTCCCCATTGAATCCAGGAATTATATTTCATCCCATGTGACTGCTGCAGGCAATCACAAGCTGCAGAAATCACATGGGATGAAACATCATACCAGTAGGCCGGCCTGCGGGATTTGAGAGGGACGTATTGCCATGGCTACAGGTAAGTATAGATTTTCTTGTTTTTATGTGCAGATTTCTGCGGCGGAAAATTCTAGACAAAAAACTGTACCACAATTAGTTTTTTTTGGGCCAAAAAATTCTCTGCGTGGACCAGGGCAGATGCGCTGTGTAAACATACCCTTAAAGTTCTCGGTAATATAGTGGTAACGGGCCAAATCCTTGGAAAGGTAGAGTGATTTCATAAAGTTGATGATTATCTATTGAGATAATGCTTATTCTCTGAGGAATCAATGACAGTGTATAAACTATAATTGTCAGTTGATAAAATGGATTAGAATCTATTTCCTGTCGTTCTGTTTATGGGGATAAAGAGGAGTGCAAAGGAAAACATAAATCTACTTGTCAATCACAGGAGTCACTCTCACATATATCTTTACTTTAGTCTGACCCTGATTCAGATTGTTAAAAATGCACTTGCCACCTAAAAACTGCTTTAAATCTTAATGTCCACATTTTAACAAAACGTTGTTTTAGATCCAATATTCTTTTCTGACTAAAGTGAACCTGTCAGGTAATTTTGGCTGACCTTTATGAAGGCAGCACATAATAGAGGTATAGAATGAGCTCTGAGATATATAGATTCATATGATTTGGTGCATTATTTCTAATTAAAAGCAGAGACAATCCTGACAGGACTCCTAGGAGAGACAGTGATAGTCCTGCTTACCCACCTACACATAGTGATTGAGAGCTTTTCCTGTATCATTGTGTGTACAGAGAAGGCTGTCAATCATACAGTGTGGGCGGGGTCAGCAGGACTCTCACTGTCTTTCCTAGGAGTCCTGCCAGGATTTTCTCTGCTTTTTAATGAGAAATATTTCACCAAACCTACTTTTCACAGAGCTCAGTATCTATGCCTCCATCATTTACTACTCTCCAATTTGGCATCAGAAATCACCTGACTGGTTCACTTTAATATCTTCACAGTTGACGGAGCTTACTGCATGTTGTTTAAAGGGAATAACTCATGTATTTGATTCTAATTTCATTCATTAGATGTAAGTATGTAGAATAAAAATAATTGTGACGGTCTTCGTCCAATATAGCGTAGTAAATAATAATGTCAGATGGCAGGGGTTATAGTGAACCCACAATGTCGTACGAGATTTCTGGTGGCTAGACCGGGGATCGGTTCCGGCAGACCCTCGGCTTTTCACCCTCCAACCCTTGTATAGGGTCTTGGTCTTCAGGGAGAGGAATCCCCTGATTGCTAAACCCCCAAAATAGTCTCCCGATTCAACAGCCGATAAATAACTAACAGAATGGAAGTGACAAATGGCGCACTTACTATTTAGGTGTACAGTCTCAAGTGCGGATCCGTAGCAGTAGTTGTAGGCAGTGGTACAGAAGAATAGTAGGCGTCATGTTCCAGGGTCGGTAGGTAGGACGCAAACAAGAATAATCGATGATACTGTCCAATAGATCAAAAAAAGCAGACCCAGAATTAGGTTTTAACCCCTTCGGGACGAAGCCATTTTTTGATTTTTGTTTTTCACTCCCCGCATTCCAAGAGACATAACTTTTTTATTTTTCCGTCAACAGAGTCGTATGAGGGGTTATTTATTGCAGGAGGAGTTGCAGTTTCTTTTGGTACAATTTATAGTTCCATATAATGTACTACAAAACTGTAAAAAAATTATTTTCGCGCTGAAGTTGGAAAAAAACGCGATTCCTCAATTGTTTTTTGGGTCTAATTTTTACGGCGTTCACCGTGCGGTAAAAATGACAACTATTCTTTATTCTGTGGCTCAATACGATTATAATAATGTATATATGTATTAAGCTATGTTCTGGTGCTGTATTTATGTACTTAGCTTGTTTCTGGGGCTGTATATATGTACTGAGCTTGGTTTTGGTGCTGTATTTATGTACTAAGCTTTGTTTTGGTGCTGTATTTATGTATTGACCTTGGTTCTTATGTTATTGTTAAGGATCTGCCAGGCAAAGCTTCTGTATCCACGCCCATAGGTAATCAGTCTGCACCTGCTTCTATGTCTGTGAGACTGACTCCATCTTCCACCACTCAGGATGGCAGGCTTAGGAGTGGGAGAGCCTATCACAGCCTGGCCAGACGGAGCTAGCTCCCGCCCTCTTTCTATTTATACCTGCCTTTCCTGTTCCTCCTTTGCTTGTGATTCTTCTCTGTTGGTTTCCTGGCCCTGCTGCAGCTTCTTGAACTACTTGTCCCTGCTTCGTATTGACCCTGGCTTACTGACTACTTTTCTGCTCTGCGTTTGGTACCTCGTACACTCCTGGTTTGACTCGGCTTGTTCACTACTCTCCTACTCTGCGTTTGGCACCTCGTACTCTCCTGGTTTGACTCGGCTCGTTTACTACTCGTGTTGCTCACGGTGTTGCCGTGGGCAACTGCCCCGTTTCCCTTTGTTCTATGTTTCCTTGTCTGGTTGTCTGTCGTGCACTTACTGAGTGTAGGGACCGTCGCCCAGTTGTACCCCGTCGCCTAGGGCGGGTCGTTGCAAGTAGGCAGGGACTGAGTGGCGGGTAGATTAGGGCTCACTTGTCTGTTTCCCTATCCCTGTCATTACATAATCACACGCCCATATACCTACTCTACCCTGGTCCCTCACACCACTATGAACCCCCTTGAGACCTTGAGACCTTGGTTCAGCAAATGCAGGGTCTCTCCCTACAGGTCCAGGCCCTGGCTCAGAGGGTCAACCAGCCTGATGCTACCATGGTGGGGCCCCTCACCTCACCTCTTGAACCCCACCTCAAGTTCTCAGGGGACCGGAAGACTTTTCTCTCCTTTCGGGAGAGTTGTAGGCTCTATTTTCGTTTAAAGCCCCACTCCTCAGGTTCTGAGAGCCAGCGGGTGGGTATAATTATATCCCGGCTCCAGGAAGGGCCCCAAGAATGGGCCTTCTCCTTGGCTCCTGACGCCCCTGAACTTTCCTCCGTTGATCTTTTCTTTTCTGCTCTCGGACTCATTTATGACGAGACTGACAGGACTGCCTTTGTCGAGAGTCAGCTAGTGACCTTACGTCAGGGTAAGAGACCTGTTGAGGAGTATTGCTCTGACTTTAGGAAGTGGTGCGTAGCTTCTCGGTGGAATGACCCTGCCTTAAGGTGCCAGTTTAGGTTGGGTCTGTAGAACACCCTGAAAGACCTACTAGTTAGCTATCCCTCTTCTGACTCCCTAAACCAGGTTATGGCTTTAGCGGTACGACTTGACCGACATCTCAGGGAACGACAACGTGAACGTTTATGTGTTTTCTCCTCTGACTCCGCCATGATGCCTCCCGAGGTTCCGTTGCTTCGTTCTTCCACGGAAGACTCGGAGGTACCTATGCAACTCGGGGCCTCCGTGTCCTCCCAACAACGTAGAGAGTTCCGCAGGAAGAATGGTCTCTGCTTCTATTGTGGGGATGACAAGCATCAAGTGAACACCTGTCCTAGGCGTAAGAATAAGCAGCCGGGAAACTTCGACGCCTAAGTGATCATCGGGGAGGTCACTTGGGCGCACAGGTATTTCCCGTAAATATGAAACGTAATAAAATCTTGCTTCCCTTTCAGGTCTCTTTTGGTGGTAGGTCTGCTACTGGCAGTGCCATCGTGGATTCAGGGTCGTCTGCTAATATCATGTCTGTGGAATTTGCTATGTCTCTAGCTATGCCTTTGATTGATTTGCCTAAACCTGTCCCGGTAGTGGGTATCGACTCCACTCCTCTTGCTAATGGTTATTTTACACAGCATACCACTGTTTTTGAACTCCTTGTTGGCTCCATGCATTTGGAGCAGTGCTCTGTACTGTTGATGCAGGGATTATCATCCGATTTGGTTTTAGGCCTTCCCTGGTTGCAGTTGCATAATGCCACGTTTGACTGGAATACTGGGGATCTTACCAAATGGGGTAATGAATGCTTGACGTCATGTTTTTCTGTTAATTCTATTTCTCCCCCTGAGGAGGTGAACACGCTACCTGAGTTTGTTCAGGACTTTGCTGATGTTTTCTCTAAGGAGGCCTCCGAAGTGTTACCTCCTCATAGAGAATACGATTGCGCTATCGATTTGGTACCAGGAGCTAATCTCCCTAAGGGTAGGATATTTAATCTCTCTTGTCCCGAACGTGAAGCCATGAGAGAGTATATCCAGGAATGCCTGGCCAAGGGTTACATTCGCCCCTCTACTTCTCCGGTAGGTGCTGGCTACTTCTTAGTAGGGAAGAAGGATGGTGGTCTTAGGCCAAGGCATTGACTACCGTAACTTGAATAAGGTCACTGTAAGGAACCAATATCCCCTTCCTTTGATTCCTGATCTCTTTAATCAGGTTCAGGGGGCCCAATGGTTCTCTAAGTTTGATCTACGGGGGGCGTATAACCTTATCCGCATCAAAGAGGGGGATGAGTGGAAGACTGCGTTTAACACGCCCGAAGGTCATTTCGAATACCTCGTCATGCCCTTTGGGTTGTGTAATGCTCCCGCGGTCTTACAGAATTTCATAAATGAGATTTTAAGAGATTACCTTGGGGTATTTCTTGTAGTGTACCTTGATGATATACTTGTGTGTTCCAAGGACTGGTCCTCCCCCATTGAGCATGTCAGGAAGGTGCTCCAGGTCCTTCGGGAAAATAAACTGTTTGCGAAGACCGAAAAATGTGTGTTTGTGGTGCAGGAGATACCATTTTTGGGTCAAATCCTCACTCCTCATGAATTCCGCATGGACCCCGCCAAGGTCCAGGCTGTGGCGGAATGGGTCCAACCTGCCTCCCTGAAGGCATTACAGTGCTTCTTGGGGTTCGCTAATTATTACAGGAGATTTATTGCTAACTTCTCGGTCATCGCTAAGCCTCTTACGGACCTTACTCGCAAGGGTGCTGATCTCCTCCACTGGCCTCCTGAGGCTGTCCAGGCTTTTGAGGTCCTTAAGAAGCGCTTTATCTCAGCCCCAGTGCTGGTTCAGCCCAACCAAATGGAGCCATTTATCGTGGAGGTTGACGCGTCCGAGGTGGGAGTGGGGGCTGTCTTGTCCCAGGGTACCAAGGCCCCTCACCCATCTCCGTCCCTGTGCCTACTTCTCCAGGAAGTTTTCGCCCACTGAGAGTAACTATGATATTGGCAACCGCGAACTCTTAGCCATTAAATGGGCATTTGAAGAGTGGCACCGCTTCCTGGAGGGGGCTAGGTACCAAGTAACGGTCCTTACCGACCACAAGAATCTGGTTTTCCTAGAATCTGCCCGGAGGCTAAACCCGAGACAAGCTCGATGGGCGTTATTTTTTACCAGATTCAATTTTTTGGTTACCCATAGGGCTGGGTCTAAAAATATTAAGGCTGATGCACTGTCGCGTAGCTTCATGGCCAGCCCTCCTTCGGAGGAAGATCCTGCTTGTATTTTGCCTCCAGGTATAATCATTTCCTATATTGATTCTGATTTAGTCTCCGAAATTGCGGCTGATCAAGGTTCAGCCCCCGGGAACCTTCCTGAGAACAAGTTGTTTGTTCCCCTGAAATTCCGGCTAAGGGTACTTAGGGAAAATCATGACTCCGCACTATATGGTCATCCAGGCATCCTGGGTACCAAGTACCTCATTGCCAGAAACTATTGTTGGCCTGGGTTGCCTAAAGACGTTAAGGCCTACGTCGCCGCTTGTGAGGTTTGTGCTAGGTCCAAGACTCCCAGGTCCCGACCAGTGGGTTTACTACGTTCTTTGCCCATTCCCCAGAGACCTTGGACCCATATCTCCATGGATTTTATCACCGATTTGCCTCCATCTCAAGGCAAGTCGGTGGTGTGGGTTGTAGTTGACCGCTTCAGTAAGATGTGCCACTTTGTGCCCCTCAAAAAACTACCCAATGCTAAGATGTTAGCTACCTTGTTTGTCAAACACATCCTGCGTCTCCATGGGGTCCCTGTCAATATTGTTTCTGACAGAGGGGTACAATTTGTTTCTTTGTTTTGGAGAGTCTTCTGTAAAAAGTTGGAGATTGATCTGTCCTTCTCCTCTGCCTTCCATCCTGAAACTAATGGCCAAACTGAGAGGACTAATCAGTCTCTAGAACAATATTTAAGGTGTTTTATCTCAGACTGTCAATATGATTGGGTCTCATTCATTCCCCTCGCCGAATTTTCCCTTAATAACTGGGTCAGTAACTCGTCAGGGGTCTCCCCCTTTTTCTGTAATTTTGCTTTTAATCCACGGTTCTCCTCCGTTTCACCTGGTAGTTCCAACAATCCCGAGGTAGAGGTCGTTCATCGGGAACTGTGCACAGTTTGGGCCCAGGTTCAGAAGAACCTAGAGGTGTCCCAGAGCATACAAAAAACTCAGGCAGATAGAAGACGTTCTGCTAACCCCTTGTTTATGGTCGGGGATCTGGTGTGGCTATCGTCTAAGAACTTGCGCCTTAAAGTCCCGTCCAAGAAGTTTGCTCCCCGGTTTATAGGGCCGTACAAGGTCATTGAAGTCCTCAACCCTGTCTCCTTCCGACTGGAGTTGCCCCCATCTTTTCGAGTACACGACGTGTTTCATGCCTCCCTCCTTAAACGCTGCTCCCCGTCCTTGGCTCCCTCGAGGAAACCTCCTGTCCCCGTTCTCACCCCTGAGGGGGTAGAATTCGAGGTGGCCAAGATTGTGGACTCCCTCCAGTACCTGGTCCATTGGAGAGGATACGGGCCTGAGGAGAGGACTTGGGTACCTGCCTGGGATGTTCACGCTGGGGTATTGGTCAAGAGGTTCCACCTTCGTTTCCCCAATAAACCAGGTCCATCTAGAAAGGGTCCGGTGGCCCCTCATAAAAGGGGGGGGGGGTACTGTTAAGGATCTGCCAGGCACAGCTTCTGTATCCACGACCATAGGCAATCAGTCTGCACCTGCTTCTATGTCTGTGAGACTGACTCCATCTTCCACCACTCAGGATGGCAGGCTTAGGAGTGGGAGAGCCTATCACAGCCTGGCCAGATGGAGCTAGCTCCTGCCCTCTATCTATTTATACCTGCCTTTCCTGTTCCTCCTTTGCTTGTGATTCTTCTCTGTTGGTTTCCTGGCCCTGCTGCAGCTTCTTGAACTACTTGTCTCTGCTTCGTATTGACCCTGGCTTACTGACTACTCTTCTGCTCTGCGTTTGGTACCTCGTACACTCCTGGTTTGACTCGGCTTGTTCACTACTCTCCTGCTCTGCGTTTGGCACCTCGTACTCTCCTGGTTTGACTCGGCTCGTTTACTACTCGTGTTGCTCACGGTGTTGCCGTGGGCAACTGCCCCGCTTCCCTTTTTTTCTATGTTTCCTTGTCTGGTTGTCTGTCGTGCACTTACTGAGTGTAGGGACCGTCGCCCAGTTGTACCCCGTCGCCTAGGGCGGGTCGTTGCAAGTAGGCAGGGACTGAGTGGTGGGTAGATTAGGGTTCACTTGTCTGTTTCCCTATCCCTGTCATTACAGCTATAAATATGTACTGAGCTTGGTACTGGTTCTATATATATATGTACTGAGCTTGTTTCTGGTGCTGTATTTATGTATTAAGCTTCGTTCTGCTGCTGTATATATTTAATGTGTTTTGTTCTTGGGCTGTATTTATGTACTGAGGTTTGTTCTGGTGCTGTATATATGTACTGAGCTTGGTTCTGGAGTTATATATATGTACTTAGCTTTGTTCTGGCAGTGTATTTATGTACTGAGCTTGGTTCTGGTGCTGTATATATGTATTGAGTGTAACGTCCGCGGCCGCAGACCTCAGACTCCTCTCATCCTGCCGACATCTTCCTTCCCAGAGTTGCCAGCACATGCGGCCGTCCTGGCCTGCAGTGACCACTAGTGTGCACACGCGAGCCTAGTCCCGATCTTAAAGGGACAACGCACACACGTTTAGAATTGTCTAATCACCCTGGACTATAAGAAGGACCCTGCCCCTTCACTCATTGCGTGAGCGTTGTTGTGTTTACCCGTGTTAGTCTTGCAAATGGTCCCTTAGTGTTTTGCAGTTCCCAGTGTTCCCGTTCCTGCTACCTGTATCCTGTATCCCGTGCTACCTTGTTCCTGTACCTTAGAGAGTTGGAGCCTTGTTGTGCCACCGATCACATCTGCTGTGTTACACCACACCTGGTGTCTGCTGCCAAGGCCCCATACGAGCCTAACCATCGCTTCTGTCTGAACTATCACAGGTACCCTACTCAGACTATAGACTTTTCTTGGTACACTGTTTGGCCAGCTGCCATCCCGCTACGGCGGTGCGGCCCAGTGGGTCCACAGACCTTGACACTGAGCTTGGTTCTGGCACTGTATTTCTGTACTGAGCTTTGTTCTGGTGTTGTATATATGTACTCAGCTTGGTTCTGGTGTTGTATATATGTACTGAGTTTGTTTCTGAAGCTGTCTTTATCTACTGTGCTTTGTTCTGGTGCTGTATATATGTACTGAGCTTGGTTCTGAGGCTGTTTGTATGTACTGAGCTTGGTTCTGGGTCTGTATATTTGTACTGAGCTTGGGAGTTGGTTCTGGGGCTGTATATATTTACCTTTTCTTAAGGTAAAAGTAGATGTTAAATCTACTTTTACCTTAAGAGAAGGTAAATATATACAGTAGAAAACAAACCCAAAAATCCATGCAGGAATCTGTCTTTTCCAATTCACCCATTATATGGTACTTTAAGTGGTACCAATAAAAACTACAACTCCTCCCGCAAAAAAAGAATCCTTCACACACCACTCCATTGACGTAAACATAAAAAAGTTATAAAGCTACTGACCTCTTTAATGTCTGAAAGTATTCTGCTTTTTCTCTTCTATATTGCTCATTCTGCTTTTACAGCAAATCCAAAACTGTGCCAGATCTGTGGCCGCCTAAACAGAAATCTGCAAATATATACGGTACAGCATCTTCAAAGTTCTGTCTTTAGAGTTCGGGCGGGGGGCCAAACGTGAAAAAGTGCCCGGGACCCATGGTACCCTTAATCCGCTCCTGGCTACAATAATGTGTTTGCTCTGTTTTTAAAATGTAATTTTTATTTTTTCAACTTTACCTGGGGTGGCCATAGTGGAAACCTATTGCGTTCGCTAGTGGTTAGTGTAAAACTTGAAGATTTATTTTATGTGCAAAAAGTAAAAAATAAAAAAATAAAAAATGTTTATAACAAAAACATAATTAAAATAATATGTCATTTAGTGAGGGTACTTTCCCTTTTATTCCTTCAGTTGAATTCATGAAGCGTATGGAGTGAGCTCCTAAGCTTAGCCAAGTGGGGGTTGTAGATAGCCAGTAGAGATGAGCGAACCGGGACAACCGAACCCGGTTTCGGTCCGAACTTCCGGAAAAGTTCGGTTCGCAGCGAATCCGAACTTCACCGGGTTCGGCCGGACCCGTTTTGACCGAACCCGGTCAAAAACATTATACAAATCGGCAGCCACTTATCTCTATCAATCACTGATAGAGAAAAGAGGCTGCTGATTAAAAATAAAATAAAAAGCATTTCATACGTACCCGGTCGTTGTCTTGGTGACGAGTCCCTCTTCTTCCTCCAGTCCGACCTTTTCTGACGCGGCAGCCTGTGATTGGCTGCAGAGGCCTCTGCAGCCTGTGATTGGCTGCAGAGGCCGCGGCAGCTTGTGATTGGCTGCAGCGCTCACATGGGCTGCATCGTCATCAAGGGATGTCGAGAGGGACGCGTCACCAAGGCAACGGCCAGGAGACCGGACTGGAGGAAGCAGGGAGTTCCCAGTAAGTATGAACGTCTTTTTGTTTACAGGTACTGTGATCGGTAGTCACTGTCCAGGGTACTGAAACAGTTACTGCCGATCAGTTAACTCTTTCAGCACCCTGAACAGTGACAATTTAGGGTATGTGCACACACACTAATTACGTCCGTAATTGACGGACGTATTTCGGCCGCAAGTACCGGACCGAACACAGTGCAGGGAGCCGGGCTCCTAGCATCATAGTTATGTACGATGCTAGGAGTCCCTGCCTCTCTGGAGGACAACTGTCCCGTACTGTAATCATGTTTTCAGCACGGGACAGTAGTTCCACGGAGAGGCAGGGACTCCTAGCATCGTACATAAGTATGATGCTAGGAGCCCGGCTCCCTGCAGTGTGTTCGGTCCGGTACTTGCGGCCGAAATACGTCCGTCAGTTACGGACGTAATTAGTGTGTGTGCACATACCCTTACTGACGTCGCCTAGCAACGCTGCCGTAATGACGGGTGCACACATGTAGCCACCCGTCATTACGGGGCCTCATGCACACGACCATAAAAACACCCGTTATCACGGGTCGTAATTACGACCCGAAATAGCGGGCCCATAGACTTCTGTTAGCCACGGGTACCTTCCCGTTTTCTCACGGGAAGGTGCCCGTGCCGTTAAAAAGATAGAACATGTTCTATTTTTTTATTTTACGGGCCGTGCTCGTAATTACGACTCGTAACTACGAGCACGGCCGGCCGGCCACGGGCAGCCGGCCGCTTTTGCGAACCGTGCTGTCATTATAATTATAGCAGCACGGCCCGTGCTGTTTGTGTATATATGGGTGTATTTGTGTATATGTTTGTGTGTAGATGTTTGTGTGTGTTTTTGTATATGTGTGTGTTTGTGTATATGTGTGTATATGGGTGTGTGTTTGTGTGTATATATGGGTGTGTTTGTGTATATGTGTTTGTGTATATGTGTGTTTGGGTATGTGTGTTTTTGTTTGTATATGTGTTTGTGTATATGTGTTCGTGTATGTGTGTGTATAACTGTGTGTGTGTGTGTGTGTTTGGATATGTGTTTTTGTTTGTATATGTGTGAGTTCGTGTATATGTGTGTGTATATCTTGTTGTGTTTGTGTATATATGTGTGTGTCTGTGTATGGTTGTTTGTTTGTGTGTGCGTGTATATATGTGTGTAGGTGAGTAGAAGTATTGGTATTGTTCACATTGATAACTGTTTTTTTATGTTGTTGCAGATTTTGATGTACCGATTAGACTACATCTTCGATTCGTTGGACTACTGCGTAGATCTACGTTTTTTCAAATTTTAATAAAATGGTTAACGAGGGTTTTGTTGGGGATTTCTTATTTCAATAAAAAAGAATTGTCTTTGTGTTTTTTTTTAAACTTTATTAGTGCCTAGATAATGGCAGTTGGCTGATTGACAGCATCCATTATTAAGGCGGTACTTAGTGTTAGCCGGTGCAGAGGCTAGTACTAACCACCCATTATTACCCCGGTACCCACCACCACCAGGGGTGCCGGGAAGAGCTTGGTACGATCCAGTACCCGACCATCTGTTGTGATGGTCGGGTACTGGGGCGGCCGTAGGCTGGTATTATGAGGCTGGGAAGGGCCAAAATCAGTGGACCTTCCCACCCTTGTAATGCTAGGCTGCTGCTGCTGTGTTGTATCGGGCTGGTTATAAAAATGGGGGGGACCCCCACGTCGTTTTTTTTTTTGAATTGAACAAATTTAGCAATAGACGGGTCCCCTACATTTTTAATAACCAGCCATATACAAGGCCGCAGCAGTCTGGCATTACATTGGTGGGAAGGGCCACTGGTTTTGTCCATTCCCAGGCTAATAACACTGTGTTGTATGTGGCTGGTTATGATAAATTGGGTGGAACCCCATGTCTTTTAAAAAAAATAAAAATGAAATAAATAATTTAAAAAAATGACGTGGGGTCCCCCCCACTTTTATAACCAGCCAGATACAACACAGCAGCAGCCTAGCATTACAAGGGTGGGAAGGTCCACTGTTTTTGGCCCTTCCCAGCCTCATAATACCAGCCTGCGGCCGCCCCAGAGCCCGACCATCACAACAAATGGTCGGGTACTGGATCGTACCTGGCTCTTCCCGGCACCCCTGGTGGTGGTGGGTACTGGGGTAATAATGGTGGTTAGTGTTAGCCTCTGCACCGGCTAACACTAAGCCTCGCCTTAGTAATGGATGTTGTCACTCAGACAGCGGCCATTACTAAAGTGGTAGTAATAAAATTTGAAAAGAAAAAGACAAAGATATAGATAAAATATTTTATTGAAATAAAGCACCCCCAACACAACCCTCATTAACCATTTTATTGTAGAAAAAAAAACGTCATCTAAGTAGTCCTCGAAACCGACGTAGTCCAAACACCAAACCTGTGAAAAAAAAAAATTAAATAAAACATGTCGTAGGCTTAGATTCAGTTTAATGTGTGATACTGACTGTTATACCATGTATAGAAGCCTGCCGTGAAGTTGACTTAGATACAGGGCGCCAGCAGACAGTATCATACATGGCCATACATACATATATACAAACATACATACAAGCATGCACATATATACATGCAAATATACATACATGCAAACATACACACATATATACATGCAAACTATCATACATACATGCATACACACACACACATGAAAACATACATACATACAAACAAACATGCAAAGATACATACATACATATATACAAGCATGCACAAATATACATGCAAACATAAATACATGCAAACATAATTACATACATGTACATATATATAAACATACATGCAAACATACATGCAAAAATAAAAACATGCAAACATACATACATGCACATATATACATACATACATGACAACATACATACAAACATACATGACAACATACATACATGCAAACATACATACATACATACATGCAAACATACATACACACATGCAAACATATATACATGCAAATATACATACAAACATGCACATGTATACATACATGCCAACATACATGCACATATATACATACATACATACATACATACATGACAACATACATACATGCAAATATATACATGCAAATATACATACATACACACATGCACATATATACATACATGCCAACATACATGCAGATATATACATACATGACAACATACATACATACATACATACATGACAACATACATATATATATACATACACACATGCAAATATACATACAAACATGCATACATGCAAACATACATGCATGCAAACACACATACATGCAAACATACATACATTCATGCAAACATACATACATACATACAAATATACATACACACATGCACATATATACATACATACATACATGACAACATACATACATACATGACAACATACATGCAAAAATACATACATGCAAACATACATACATACATACATGCAAATATATACATGCAAATATACATACAAACATGCACATATATACATACATGCCAACATACATGCACAGATATACATACATGACAACATACATACATGCCAACATACATACATACATACATGCCCAAAAAAATAATAATACGTTCATACTTACTTTCCTCCTGTCCGGCCTCCAGTGATGACGTTTCATCCATGTCGCCGCTGCAGCCTGTGATTGGCTGCAGAGGCGGTCACGTGGGATGAAGCGTCATCCTGGCGTGCGTGACCGCCACTACAGCCTGTGATTGGCTGCAGCGGCGAAAGGGATGAAACGTCATCGCTGGAGGCCGGACAGGAGGAAAGTAAGTACGAACGTATAATTTTTATTTTTTTATTACATTTATTAAAATTGTATTTTCCGCGCGCCGAGCATGTACTGTGAAGGTTGCTGAAAGAGTTAGTGCAGCCCATTAACTCTATCAGCACCCCGGACAGTAGCATGCTCGGCGCACGTAAGTGACAGGTTCGGTCAGAACTAGTTCGGTCCGAACCGAACTTTTTTGTGAAATTCGGCGAACTAGCCGAACCGAACTTTTGATAAGTTCGCTCATCTCTAATAGCCAGAATTGTATCATTAAAATTCAATAGGGCAGATTTACTGTTTAAAATGCACCTGAATTGTTGTTTAAACTAAGGATTCTGGTGCACATGCAGTACGCCACATTAATTAACAGTTTCAAACACTTTTTGCACCTTGCTCGTGGGCATGTTTTAAAATGCGCCACCATGCACCAAAATTGTGCCAATATTTAAGTGAAAAACTGGCATAAACTAAGCCAACTAAGGGGTGATATAAGTAATAGAGAAGTGTCTAACATGTCCAACTTGATGCACTACATTTATCATACTGTCATGCTGGGTTCGTGGACCCACTGGGCCGTATCGCCTTGGCGGTGTGGCAGCTGGCCAACAGGGTGCAGGTCAAAGTCTATAGCTCGTATGGGGTACCTATGGCAGCTCGGACAGTAGCAAGGCAGGCTTGGCTGGGACTAAGCAGCGGGTAGACATCAGGCGTGGAGTAGCAGGACAGGCGTAGAATACAGCACAGCACGACTACAGCACAGCTCGGCACTTGACCAGGATAGCATGGGATACAGAATACAGGATACAGGAAACACTGGGAACTGGAAAACACTAGGAGACCATTTGCATAGACAAACAAGGAAACGACAAACAACACTCAGGTATCGCAGCAAGGGTCTGGGCCCCTCTTATAGTCCAGGGCACTCATGGGCTGATTAACCATTAAAGTCCGGTACGCACGCTGCCCCTTTAAGAGCACCCTACGGGACCCGGCCGAGGTGAGTGGAAGTGAGCGCTGGCGTCTCCTGAGGAGGAGACTGGGGCCAACTCTCGCAAACCCATGACTGCTGCCGTCAGGGGGAGAGTGAACCTGATGGCCCGCAGCCACGGACATGACAGTATCCCCCCTCTTAAGCCCCCTCTTCTTGGGGCCAGAGCGAGAGAGAAACTTCTTCAGAAGAGTAGGAGCACTGAGGTTCTTTTCTCCTTGTGTCCACCTTCCGTTTCGTACGGCCGACCGCCAGCAGGATGGAGGATTGAGTCTGCTGCCAGATCTGCAGAAAGTCCCTAAAAGCCGTGTCAGCAGCTGGTACCTCGGACGTATCAGGCACAGGGAGAGGAATTAGTGGGTGTTGGCCGTAGACAATGAAGAACAGTGTCTTCTGTGTGGACTCGCTGGTGTGATTATTGTAAGAGAACTCAGCCCATGGGAGCAACTGCACCCAGTCATCATGCTGCTTGGAGATGAACTGGCATAAGTAGTTCAACAAGATCTGATTGATCCTCTTGACCTGACCATTGGACTGAGGATGGTAGGCCGAGGAAAAGTCCAACTTTACACCTAGGAGTTCGCAGAGGGCTCTCCAGAACTTCGGGGTGAACTGAACCCCCCGGTCAGACACAATATGCTGCGGCAAGCCGTGCAGGCGGTGATGTGTTGGATGAACAGCTTGGCCAGTAGAGGAGTAGAAGGAAGACCGGTCAGAGGAACGAAATGGGCCATCTTGGAAAATCGATCCTCCACCACCCAGACAGTACTGCATCCAGCAGAGAGAGGCAGGTCAGTAATAAAATCCATAGCTATATGCTGCCAGGGAGCATCGGCACAGGCAATGGCTGGAGCAGGCCAGCAGGTCTGGAGGGAGCGACCTTGTTAGCTGCACACACAGAGCAGGAAGAAACAAAGTCCAAAATGTCCTTGGGCAGCGTGGGCCACCGGAAATGACGGGCAATCAGATCTCGAGTCTTACGGGTCCCCGCATGACCTGCCAGTCTAGAGGAGTGTCCCCAGCAGAGGATTCTCCCTTGGTCAGCCAGGCGCACAAAGGTCCTTCCTGGAGGGATGTCCCTAACTTGCAGGGGATTGAAAGAGACAATGCAAGATGGATCAATAGTGTTCTGTGGAATCTCCATGGTGTCCTCTGTCTTAAAAGACCTGGACAAGGCATCGGCCCTCACATTCTCAGGAGTCCACTCCTTCACGTTCATGACCTTCTTAGTGAGGTTAGAGATAGGAGATGTTAGTGAGGAGAAGTTTGGTATAAACTGTCTGTAAGAATTAGCGAATCCGAGAAAGCGCTGTATGGCCCTCAAGCCTTTAGGGCGTGGCCATTCCAGAACGGACTTCACCTTTTCAGGATCCATCTTGAGACCTCTATTCGAGACAATGTAGCCAAGGAAGGGTAGAGCATCCTTTTCAAACACGCACTTCTCCAACTTGGCATACAGACAATTCTCTCTTAACCGCAGCAAAAATTGATGGACATGCCTCTGAAAAAATCAAGATGTCATCAAGATAGACCACAGCACAAACATAGACGAGGTCACGGAAAATTTCATTAACGATTTCCTGGAAGACCGCGGGAGCATTACACAGGCCGAAGGGCATTACTAGGTTCTCATAGTGTCCATCACGGGTGTTAAATGCAGTATTCCAATCATCACCCCGGTGAATCCGGATTAGGTTGTAAGCCCCACGCAGGTCTAGTTTGGAAAAAATCTTGGCACCACCACGTATATGATCAAACAATTCAGAGATCAGTGGCAACGGATACTTATTTTTCACCGTGATTTGCAATATAAGGACGCAGGGAGCTATTCTGTTATCCGTATGAAGCCCCTCTCTTTAACATAGGCGGACATGGACAGAGTCTCTGGCAAGGAGAGACGATATATCCTATCACGGGGAAGGGATGCACCAGGGATCAGCTCGATAGGACAGTCATATGCCCGATGTGGGGGCAGTGTCTCCGCCTCCCTTTTTGAAGATGTCCGAAATTGCAGCATAATGACCAGGCAATCCTGCCAATGACCGAGGCAGAGGAGGCTGGACCACACAAATCTGCACCAGGCATCGGCTGTGACACTCGGGACCCCACTGGAGGACCTCTCTAGAATTCCAGTCCAGGACTGGGGCATGTAGTCTGAGCCAAGGCAGACCCAGCAGCACAGGGTTAACGGCCTTGGATAGGACATAGAAAGATAGAAGTTCAGAGTGGAGAGCCCCTACTTGGAGCTTCAGCGGCTTGCTCACAGCTATAACTGGGTCTGGCAGAGGTAGTCCATTCACCGATGCAACCATCAACGGTCTCTCCAGAGGGGTAGTGGGTAATTGAAGAAGGTCCACCAGGTCTTTACAAATGAAATTAACAACAGATCCAGAGTCCAGATATGCAGAGACCTGATGCGTTTTCTCATCGGACTCTATGGTTACGGGTATGGACAACTTAGATGGGAGTCCTTCTATGCCCAAGGTTGTCTCTCCTACCCACCCTAGGCTTTGGGGCTTTTGGGGACACAGACGCACAAGATGGCCTCTAAGGCCGCAATAGAGACATAGTCCCGAAGTGTGTCTGCGTTGTCTCTCCTGGGTAGATAGCTTACATTGGTCCATCCTCACAGACTCCTTAGGAGGATCGGCATCTGAGGACGGCAGGGGTTGCTGCAAGGTAGGGACCAGACTAGGAAGACCTCCCTCCCGACGAACCTCTTGGAGCCGTTCTCGGAGCCTTCTATCAATCCGGCAGCTAGAAGAATGAGGTCATCCAGGGTAGATGGCAGGACTCGAGCGGCAAGTTCGTCCTTAATTTTAGGAGACAGTCCATGCCAGAATGTAGCCACCAGGGCCTTATTATTCCACAACAGTTCTCCTGCCAGGGTGCGTAAGTGGATGGCGTACTCGCCCACAGAGATGTCTCCTTGGCGTAGGTTCAGCAAGGAAGCCGCTGCAGAGGAGACTCATCCAGTCTCCTCAAACACTGTGCGAAATGTCCGGAGGAACCCCTGGAAGTCACAGGTCTCTGGTACTTGTCTCTCCCAGATAGGATTCGCCCATGCAAGGGCCTTGCCAGTGAGAAGAGAGATGATGAAAGCGACCCTTGCGCCATCAGACAAAAATGTCCTTGAATACAGGCTGAAGTGGATCTGGCACTGGTTCAAAAATCCACGACAGGTACCTGCATCTCCATCATAGCGTTCAGGAAGAGGCAAAGAAAAACGAGGATCAACACTGCCAGGAGGTGTAGTCTGAGGATCAGTAATAGAAGGAATGGCAGCTCGTGCTTCCTGCCGACGTGCGAGAATGTTCAAGGCCTGGAGGAGATGGTCCTGTCGAGACCGGAGGTCCAGCATATCTGTCCGCATCTCTTGTGACGTCATCTTGGTCTTGGATTGATCAGCGGGGTCCATGGCCTGAGCGTACTGTCACGCTGGGTTCGAGGACTTACTGGGCCGTACCGCCTTGGCGGTATGGCAGCTGGCCAACAGGGCGCAGGTAAAATTCGTATAGGGTTACTGTGGCAGCTCGGACAGTAGCAAACCAGGCTTGGCTGGGACTAGGCAGTGGGTAGATGTCAGGCATGGAGTAGCAGAACAGGCATAGAATACAGCACAGCACAACTATAGCACAGCTCGGCACTTGACCAGGATAGCACAGGATACAGGATACAGGAAACACTGGGAACTGGAAAACACTAGGAGATCATTTGCATAGACAAACTACGAAACTACATACAACAATCAGGCATCGAAGCAAGGGGCTAGGCCCCTTTTATAGTCCAGGGCACTCATGGGCTGATTAACCATTAAAGTCCGGTGCGCGCACTGCCCCTTTAAGAGCGGGCATGAGCGTGCATGCACACCCTACGGTACCTGGCCGAGGTGAGTAGAAGTGAGCGCTGGTGTCTCCTGAGGAGGAGACTGGGGCCAGCGCTCGCAGACCCATGGCTGTGGCCGTCAGGGCTAGAGTGAATCTGACGGCCCGCAGCCACGGCCTTGACACATACATCATGCACAACTTTGATTAATTTGGCATACAGTATCTCTGACTTATCTTAGACAGTATTAGTAAATCTGCCTCATTATGTCTATGCAGGGAAGCTCTGGAACAGAAAAAATGGATCTCTGACTTTTATAAAGATTAGTAATAATTATTATTATTATAATAATAATAATCTTTATTTATATAGCACAACAAAAATTGTTATCGATTTACAAATGGTGTAGTAACAAACAATTAGAATAACATGCAAACAGGAAAGCATGAGCCTTCCCAGGGAGCTGGCTAAAGGTGAATTTTCCTATATTGATGTTATTACAGCAATCTTCACATAATTAAAATGCCAAACATTACTGTGTTGTCCGAAATCTGCTATTTCCAATTTGCTCTGATGCACTTGTTTGTGAAAATATAAGTCACCTGCTTTTCAAAAAGATGAGCTTTAAATGTGCATAAAACGGGTTATTTTTACAATATTATATGGGATTAGAATTTTACACTGCGCCTTAAACAGATAAGCATAAGACAAATTCAACTCTGTCTGATTACCAGAAATTGCAGTTTAAGAATTAGTTACGGTAAAGGGATTAAAATTTAAGGACAAACAAAGATATTTGAGAATCTCTTGACCAGGGAAGTTCATCGTTTTAAGTTGATTAAAGTATTTTTTTTTTTTATAAACTCAGTACTTTAAAGCTACTGTAAGCACACCCTGATATTGTAAAAATAAAATACACTTTAATCCATTATTACAAATTCTATTACTCTAACTAAAGCATTCTTTGTGACAAAAGATGGCTGAATAATTGTTAGAGATTATTACATGGAAATAATTAACCGATTCTTGTTTTGAATAGTTGAATGGCTCTTGAAAATGTGAATAACTGTATATGTGGGTATTATGGTGGCTAAGTGGTTAGCATGATTGCCTAGCAGTGCTGGTGCCATGTGTTTGAATCTGCTCAGGGAAAACATCTGCATGGAGTTTGTATGTTATCCGGTGTCCTCCCGTAGTCCAAAAATATACTGATGGGTTAGATGTCACCCTCTAAAATTGGCCGTAGTGCATTGGTATCTAAGATAGGGATATTAAATTGTGAGCCCCATTGGGGACATGAACTGATGTGAGTGATGCGCGTTCAGCCATAACATTAAAACCACTGACAGGTGAAGTAAATAACATTAATTATCTTGTTACAATGGCACCTGTCAAGTTACGGATGGGATATATAAGGCAACAAGTGAACAGTCAGTTCTTAACCCCTTCCCGACATCCGCCGTATATATACGGCGCTGTCGGGAGGTGCTTCCCGCAAAGCGCCGTATATATACGGCGCAACGAGAAACGGTCATCGGTGCTAATTGCACCGTGACAAAGTAAAGATGGCTGCTGTCCATGACAGCAGGCCATCTCTACTACTCGCCCAGGGTGCCGTTTTGGCCCCCCCGCATCGGCGATCGCTGCTATTGGCCAGTCAATTCTGACCGGCCAATAGCAGGGATTTTTGTTAAAACTGCGCCCTGGAGTCACAGGGCACAGTTAGACAGTGGCGATTGGTGCTGTCTAAGACAACACCCATCGCCACCAACGTCACCTAGGGAGGTGGCAGTGATGCCACCTCTAGGAGCGATCTGATTGGTCGGTCTGTAACGACCGACCAATCAGTGCACCAGGCAGTGTTGTGTACATCGACACTGCTCTGCACGCCGCCATTCCAGTTTGAGGCAGCGTGCAGAGCGGTTGAGAGAGTGTCTGCTGCGGATTTTCTGGAATTTGTAGTGCATCCTGCACTACTGTGTGAAAAATAAGAAAGCCCTTTTGCTGCTTCTGTCTGATCACCTTTTTTTTTTATTTTTTTGTGATCAGACAGATTTTTTTGGCCCTGTCCCTGTCCTTGGGCCTGTCCCTGCCCTTGGGCCTGTCCCTGTCCCAATCCACCCCCTCCCTGTCCCAATCTACCCCACCCCACCCCCTCCCTGTCCGAGTCCTGTGTCCACTGAGCGCTGATCAGTGACCACCATCACTGATAAGCATCTGTGCTCAATTTTTGGCGCAGGATTTATTTTTTTCTAATTTGCACCATCTCCCTGTGTGCGCCCTGCGGCCACGAAGTGCTGATTAGTGACCGCCATCACTGATCAGCATCCGTGGTTTTTTTTTCCCGCAGGTTCTTTCTTTGTGCCTTTTTTTCACCCACACCAATTACCTGTGTGGGTCCTGTGACCGCTGAGCGCTGATCATTGACCGCCATCACTGATCGGCATTTGTGCTCAACTTTTGGTCCAGGAATTTTTTATTTTTGTCATTTTTTTCCAATTATAAATTTGCACCATCTATCTGTGTGCACCCTGCGGCTACAGACTGCTGATTAGTTATCAGCATCTGTGGTAATTTTTTTACGCAGGTTTTTTTAGGTCTTTTTTTCACCCGCAGCTTTCCATAGTGTGCGCAGCAAGTTAGTTAGACTACAGTTTTTTTTTAGTAATAGATAGCGTCAGTTACTGACGGACGTTCAGTTGTTTTTTTACTGACGTTCGTCCAGTAAATTTTTAGAACCTAGTTTTGCTGTAGCAAGTTAGTTAGACTACAGGTTTTTTTTAGTAATAGATAGCGTCAGTTACTGACGGACGTTCAGTTGCTTTTTTACTGACGTTCGTCCAGTAAATTTTTAGAACCTAGTTTTGCTGTAGCAAGTTAGTTAGACTACAGGTTTTTTTTAGTAATAGATAGCGTCAGTTACTGACGGACGTTCAGTTGCTTTTTTCTAACTGACGATCGTACAGTAAATTCTATTTATTTTTTTCCTTTTCTTCTCTTCTTTCTTATCTTCTAATTTCTGTTCACTATACACGTGTAAAAACACCACACATACACACACCCCCCTGTGTAAAAATAAAAGTTGATTACACGTGTCAAAACACCACACAACCCCCTGTAATAAATCAAAATGTCTTAATCGTCCAGAAGGATGTATTCAGTCGAGGAGGCATACGCCATCATTGCCTCTGACACTGAGTCGGCCAGCGAGGGAGAGGAAGAATATGCCCCGCTCCTTTTAGTTTCCTCCTCTTCCTCCTCCAGTGTTGAGGAACCCCCCCAAAGGCGACCCAGGAGAGCAGCTGAGCCAACCCCAATGATTGATCCCGTGTGGACTCCACTCCCCGAAAATTATGAGCCTCAAATTCCTGATTTTATAGGCAGCTCAGGAATTCAGTTTGAGACTGCAGGCCTCACAGAAATGGACTTTTTCAAGGTCTTTTTCTCTGAGGAGTTTGTTAATTTAATGGTGGCCCAGACAAATCTGTACGCCCAACAATTTTTAACCCAAAACCCCACTTCCTCATTTGTTAGGTGGACCCCAGTAGATGCAGTGGAGATGATGACATTTTGGGGCCTTGTGCTGCATATGGGACTAGTGAGGAAGCCAGAGCTTAGGCAATACTGGAGTGCGGATATTTTGTACAGCACCCCAATTTACCGCATGGCCATGATCCGGACTCGCTTTGAAGCCATTTTAAAATTCTTGCATTATAATGATAATGCACAGTGCCCGCCCCAGAATGACCCCACATTTGACCGTCTTTTTAAAATCAGGCCACTCATTGATCATTTCTCCTCCAAATTTTCACAAGTGTACACCCCCGATAAATATATTTCCATAGACGAGTCCCTTGTTCATTTTAAGGGGAGGATTAAATTCCGCCAATACCTGCCCAATAAGAGGGCAAGGTATGGAATTAAATTGTACAAAATGTGTGAGAGTACATCTGGGTATACACACAGGTTTAGGGTTTACGAAGGGAAGGACTCTATTATTGAACCCCCAGAATGCCCCCCCGTCCTGGGAGTTAGTGGGAAAATAGTGTGGGATTTGATTCACCCATTGCTGGACAAGGGTTATCACCTTTACGTCGATAACTTCTATACCAGCATCCCACTATTTAAGTGCCTTTCTGCCAGAAGTACTGTAGCATGCGGTACTGTGCGCAAAAATCAGAGAGGCCTCCCTAAAACACTGCTTAGCCAAAGCCTCAGAAGGGGTGAGAGCAGGGAACTATGCAGCGAGAACATGCTGTTCGTCAAATATAAGGACAAGAGGGATGTCCTTATATTGACCACAATTGATGGCAGCGGCAGCACCCCTGTCCCTGAACGAGGTACCACCACAGTGACCCAGAAGCCAAATTGCATCCTGGGCTACAATAAGTACATGGGCGGGGTTGATCTCTCTGATCAAGTACTGAAGCCTTATAGTGCCCTACGGAAAACAAAGACATGGTACAAAAAGCTGGCCGTGCACATTGTACAGATGGCAATGTATAATGCTTACGTACTATCCCGATGTGCAGGCCGGACAGGGACATTCCTTAACTTCCAAGAGGTGGTGATCAAGGCACTACTATTTGGGAACCAGGCAGGGGAGGGCCCAAGCTCATCTGCTGGTAGCGATACTCCACGCATTGACCCAGGGCAACATTTCCCCAATGAAGTGCCCCAAATTTCGAAGAAGAGAAGTGAGAGTGTGTTCCAAAAGGGGAATAAGAAAAGACACTATTTTCCACTGTGAAACCTGCCCCGAAAAACCAGGCCTGTGTATCAAGGATTGCTTCAAAGAGTACCATACATCCATAAATTAGTAATTTCATAATTCATTAACCCCTTTTATTATGCCAAAAGCAACATTGTGTCCACACACATATCCAGCTAAATCCTAGTTCCAAAAGTCAAATGGCGCTTCTGAGCCCTGTCGTGTGTCCAAACAGCTGTTTATGACCACATGTGGGGCACTGTTTTACTCGGGAGAAATTTCTTTACAAATGTTGTGGAGCTTTTTCTCCTTTAGTCCTCGTGGAAATGAGAAAAAATTAGCTAAACCTACATTTTCTTTGAAAAAATGTAGATTTTCATTTTCACTGCCTACTTCCAGAATTTTCTGCAAAAAAACTGTGGGTTCAAAATGCTCACTATACCACTAGATAATTTCCTCAAGGGGTGCAGTTTCCAAAATGGGGTCACTTGTGGGGGGTTTCCACTGTTTTGGCCCCTCAGGTTCTTTGCACATGTGACATGGCCTCCCAAAACCATCCCTGTCAAATTTGAGCTCCAAATGGCGCTCTTTCTCTTCTGAGCCCTGCCGTGTGTCCAAACTGCCGTTTATGACCACATGTGGGGTACTGTTTTACTCGGGAGAAATTGCTTTACAAATTTTTTGGAGCTTTTTCTCCTTTAGTCCTCGTGGAAATGAGAAAAAATTAGCTAAACCTACATATTCTTTGAAAAAATGTAGATTTTCATTTTCACTGCCTACTTCCAGAAATGTCTGCAAAAAAACTGTGGGGTCAAAATGCTCACTATACCCCTAGATAATTTCCTCAAGGGGTGTAGTTTCCAAATTGGGGTCGCTTGTGGGGGGTTTCCACTGTTTTGGCCCCTCAGGGGTTTTGCAAATGCGACATGGCCTCTGCAAACTATTCCTGCTAAATTTGAGCTCCAAAAGCAAAATGGCGCTCTTTCCATTCTGAGCCCTGCCATGTGTCCAAACAATCGTTTATGACCACATATGGGGTATTGTTTTACTCGGGAGAAATTGCTTTACAAATATTGTGGAGCTTTTTCTCTTTTAGACATCGTGGAATTGAGAAAAAATTAGCTAAACCTACATTTTCTTTGAAAAAATGTAGATTTTCATGTTCACTGCCTACTTCCAATTGTTTCTGCAAAAGATCTGTGGGGTCAAAATGCTCACTATACCCCTAGATAATTTCCTCAAGGGGTGTAGTTTCCAAAATGCGGTCACTTGTGGGGGGTTTCCACTGTTTTTGCCCCTCAGGGGCTTTGCATATGCGACATGGCCTCTTCTAACTATTCCTGCTAAATTTGAGCTCCAAAAGCCAAATGGCGCTCTTTCCCTTCTGAGCCCTGCTGTGTGTCCAAACAGCCGTTTATGACCACATGTGGGGTATTGTTTTACTCGGGAGAAATTGCTTTACAGATTTAGTGGAGCTTTTACTCCTTTAGTCCTCGTATAAATGAGAAAATATAAGCTAAACCTACATTTTCTTTGAAAAAATGTAGATTTTCATGTTCACTGCCTACTTCCAATTGTTTCTGCAAAAGATCTGTGGGGTCAAAATGCTCACTATACCCCTAGATAATTTCCTCAAGGGGTGTAGTTTCCAAAATGCAGTCACTTGTGGGGGTTTTCCACTGTTTTGGCCCCTCAGGGGCTTTGCATATGCGACATGGCCTCTTCTAACTATTCCTGCTAAATTTGAGCTCCAAAAGCCAAATGGCGCTCTTTCCCTTCTGAGCCCTGCTGTGTGTCCAAACAGCCGTTTATGACCACATGTGGGGTATTGTTTTAATCGGGAGAAATTGCTTTACAGATTTGGTGGAGATTTTTCTCCTTTAGTCCTCGTAGAAATGAGAAAATATAAGCTAAACCTACATTTTCTTTGAAAAAATGTAGATTTTCATGTTCACTGCCTACTTCCAATTGTTTCTGCAAAAGATCTGTGGGGTCAAAATGCTCACTATACCCCTAGATAATTTCCTCAAGGGGTGTAGTTTCCAAAATTCGGTCACTTGTGGGGGGTTTCCACTGTTTTGGCCCCTCAGGGGCTTTGCATATGCGACATGGCCTCTTCTAACTATTCCTGCTAAATTTGAGCTCCAAAAGCCAAATGGCGCTCTTTCCCTTCTGAGCCCTGCTGTGTGTCCAAACAGCCGTTTATGACCACATGTGGGGTATTGTTTTACTCGGGAGAAATTGCTTTACAGATTTGGTGGAGCTTTTTCTCCTTTAGTCCTCGTAGAAATGAGAAAATATAAGCTAAACCTACATTTTCTTTGAAAAAATGTAGATTTTCATGTTCACTGCCTACTTCCAATTGTTTCTGCAAAAGATCTGTGGGGTCAAAATGCTCACTATACCCCTAGATAATTTCCTCAAGGGGTGTAGTTTCCAAAATGCGGTCACTTGTGGGGGGTTTCCACTGTTTTGGCCCCTCAGGGGCTTTGCATATGCGACATGGCCTCTTCTAACTATTCCTGCTAAATTTGAGCTCCAAAAGCCAAATGGCGCTCTTTCCCTTCTGAGCCCAGCTGTGTGTCCAAACAGCCGTTTATGACCACATGTGGGGTATTGTTTTACTCGGGAGAAATTGCTTTACAAATTTGGTGGAGCTTTTTTTCTTTTAGTCATCGTGGAATTGAGAAAAAATAAGCTAAACCTACATTTTCTTTGAAAAAATGTAGATTTTCATTTTCACGGCCAACTTCCAAAAATTTCTGCAAATAACCTGTGGGGTCAAAATGCTCACTATACCCCTAGATCATTTCCTCAAGGGGTGTAGTTTCCAAAATGCAGTCACTTGTGGGGGTTTTCCACTGTTTTGGCCCCTCAGGGGCTTTGCATATGCGACATGGCCTCTTCTAACTATTCCTGCTAAATTTGAGCTCCAAAAGCCAAATGGCGCTCTTTCCCTTCTGAGCCCTGCTGTGTGTCCAAACAGCCGTTTATGACCACATGTGGGGTATTGTTTTAATCGGGAGAAATTGCTTTACAGATTTGGTGGAGATTTTTCTCCTTTAGTCCTCGTAGAAATGAGAAAATATAAGCTAAACCTACATTTTCTTTGAAAAAATGTAGATTTTCATGTTCACTGCCTACTTCCAATTGTTTCTGCAAAAGATCTGTGGGGTCAAAATGCTCACTATACCCCTAGATAATTTCCTCAAGGGGTGTAGTTTCCAAAATGGGGTCACTTGTGGGGGGTTTCCACTGTTTTGGCCCCTCAGGGGCTTTGCATATGTGACATGGCCTCTTCTAACTATTCCTGCTAAATTTGAGCTCCAAAAGCCAAATGGTGCTCTTTCCCTTCTGAGCCCTGCTGTGTGTCCAAACAGCCGTTTATGACCACATGTGGGGTATTGTTTTACTCGGGAGAAATTGCTTTACAGATTTGGTGGAGCTTTTTCTCCTTTAGTCCTCGTAGAAATGAGAAAATATAAGCTAAACCTACATTTTCTTTGAAAAAATGTAGATTTTCATGTTCACTGCCTACTTCCAATTGTTTCTGCAAAAGATCTGTGGGGTCAAAATGCTCACTATACCCCTAGATAATTTCCTCAAGGGGTGTAGTTTCCAAAATGCGGTCACTTGTGGGGGGTTTCCACTGTTTTGGCCCCTCAGGGGCTTTGCATATGCGACATGGCCTCTTCTAACTATTCCTGCTAAATTTGAGCTCCAAAAGCCAAATGGCGCTCTTTCCCTTCTGAGCCCAGCTGTGTGTCCAAACAGCCGTTTATGACCACATGTGGGGTATTGTTTTACTCGGGAGAAATTGCTTTACAAATTTGGTGGAGCTTTTTTTCTTTTAGTCATCGTGGAATTGAGAAAAAATAAGCTAAACCTACATTTTCTTTGAAAAAATGTAGATTTTCATTTTCACGGCCAACTTCCAAAAATTTCTGCAAATAACCTGTGGGGTCAAAATGCTCACTATACCCCTAGATCATTTCCTCAAGGGATGTAGTTTCCAAAATGGGGTCACTTGTGGGGGGTTTCCACTGTTTTGGCCCCTCAGGGGCTTTGCATATGCGACATGGCCTCTGCTAACTATTCCTGCTAAATTTGAGCTCCAAAAGCCAAATGGCGCTCTTTCCCTTCTGAGCCCTGCTGTGTGTCCAAACAGCTGGTTATGACCACATGTGGGGTATTGTTTTACTCGGGAGAAATTGCTTTACAGATTTGGTGGAGCTTTTTCTCCTTTAGTCCTCGTAGAAATGAGAAAATATAAGCTAAACCTACATTTTCTTTGAAAAAATGTAGATTTTCATGTTCACTGCCTACTTCCAATTGTTTCTGCAAAAGATCTGTGGGGTCAAAATGCTCACTATACCCCTAGATAATTTCCTCAAGGGGTGTAGTTTCCAAAATGGGGTCACTTGTGGGGGGTTTCCACTGTTTTGGCCCCTCAGGGGCTTTGCATATGTGACATGGCCTCTTCTAACTATTCCTGCTAAATTTGAGCTCCAAAAGCCAAATGGTGCTCTTTCCCTTCTGAGCCCTGCTGTGTGTCCAAACAGCCGTTTATGACCACATGTGGGGTATTGTTTTACTCGGGAGAAATTGCTTTACAAATTTGGTGGAGCTTTTTCTCCTTTAGTCCTCGTAGAAATGAGAAAAAATAAGCTAAACCTACATTTTCTTTGAAAAAATGTAGATTTTCATTTTCACTGCCTACTTCCAAAAATTTCTGCAAATAACCAGTGGGGTCAAAATGCTCACTATACCCCTAGATAATTTCCTCAAAGGGTGTAGTTTCCAAAATAGTGCCACTTGTGGGGGTTTCCACTGTTTTGGCACCGCAAGAGCCCTTCAAACGTGACATGGTGCCTAAAATATATTCTAATAAAAAGGAGGCCCCAAAATCCACTAGGTGCTCCTTTACTTCTGAGGCCTGTGCTTCAGTCCATAAGCACACCAGGGCCACATGTGGGATATTTCCTAAATCTGAAGAACCTGGGCAACAAATATTGAATGCGTTTCTCTGGTAACACCTTCTGTGTTACAAAAAAAAAGGGATTAAAAATGAATTTCTCCAAAAAAAAATGAAATTTGTAAATATCACCTGTACTTTGCTTTAATTCCTGCACAATGTTTAAAGGGTTAAGAAACTTTCTAAATGCTGTTTTGAATACTTTGAGGGGTGCAGTTTTTAAAATGGGGTGACTTATTGGGAGTTTCTAATATCTAAGGACCTCAAAGCCACTTCACAACTGAACTGGCCCCTGTAAAAATAGCATTTTGAAATTTTCTTGAAAATGTGAGAAATTGCTGCTAAAGTTCTAAGCCTTGTAACGTCCTAGAAAAATAAAATGATGTTCAAAAAATGCTGCTAAACTAAAGTAGACATATGGGGGATGTTAATTAGTAAAATTTTTGTGTGGTATAACTGCCTGTCTTACAAGCAGATACATTTAAATTGAGAAAAATGCTCATTTTTGCAATTTTTCGCTAAATTTTGGTGTTTTTCACAATTAAATACTGAATGTATCGGGCAAATTTTGCCAGTAACATAAAGTCCAATGTGTCACGAGAAAACAATCTCAGAATCACTTGGATAGGTAAAAGCATCGCGGAGTTATTACCACATAAAGTGAAACATGTCAGATTTGAAAAATGAGGCTCTGTCAGGAAGGTCAAAAGTGCCCAAAGAGGGAAGGGGTTAAAGTTAATGTATTGGAAGCAGGAAAAATGGGCAAGCGTGAGGATCTGTGCGAGTTAGACATGTGCCAAATTGTGATGGCTAAACAACCAAGTCAGAGCATCTCTAAAATTGCAAGTTTTATGGGGTTCCAGTATGCAGTGGTCAGTACCTACCACAAGTGGTCAAAGAAAGGACAACTGTTGAGCCGACAACATTGTAATAGGCGCCCAATGCTCGTTGATATTTGTGAGGATTGAAGGCTAGCCCATCTGGTCTGAACTATTGTGGCACAAATCGCTGAAAATGTTAATGCTGGCTACGATACAAAAGTTTCAGTACACACAGTGCATTGCAGCTGTCTGCTTTTGGGGCTTACCCCAGAGTGTGCAAGCTGATCCAATGCCAGAAGCACCAACAATGGGCACGTGAGTTTTAGAACTGGACCATAAAGCAAATGAAGAAGGTGGTCTTACCTGATGAATCATGTATTCTTTTACATCATGTTGACGGCCGAGTATGTCACTTACCTGGGGAAAAGATGGCATTAGCAAGCACTATGGGGAGAAGGCAATCCACTGAGGCAGTTTGGTGCTCTGGGCAATGTTCTCCTGGGAAACCTTGAGTTCTGGCATTCATGTGGATGTTACTTTTACACCTACCACCTACCTAAACATTGTTGCAGACCAAGTACACCCCTTTTTGGCAATGTTATTTCTTAAAAACAGTGGCTCCATTCAGCAGGATGATGCAGCCTGCCATGCTGAAAAATTTGCTCAGAAATGGTTTGAGGAACATGACAAAGAGTTCAAGATGCTCACTTGGCCTTTAAGTTCCCAACTCTAAATCCCATTGAGCAACTACGGGATGTGCTGAAAAAAACAGGTCCGATCCATGTAGGCCCCACCTCGCAACTTGCAGGACTTAAAGGATTTGGTGCTAATGGTGCCAGAAACTACAGAACACCTTCAAATGTCTTGTGGAGTCCATGCCTTGATGGGTTAAAGTTGCTTTATTATTGTTACACAATATTAGGCCCGTGGTTTTAATGTTGGTGGTATCAGTGGTTGGTGGTATTTTTCGTAAACTAGATCTGGCAATGCGTCATGGTTTTTGTTATGAATGAAAACTAGAATGCAGATGTGAACAGAGCCTTAAAGTAAGCCATGAGATTAAATGTGACAGGCCGAAGTTGTGGCTTCAGGATAGATTGCGCTCCGTGCAAAATTTTCATCATAAATAAGTGCCCCATAAAAAAGTATAATGCCCCCACAGTATAATGCCCTTTTTAGTGCCCCACACAGTATAATGCCCTTTATAGTGCCCCCACGCAGTATAATACCCCCTTTAGTGCCCCCATACAGTATAATGCCCCCATAGCTGCCCCATACAGTATAATAATGATAATATTAAATAATATAATATAGTATAACCCCTTTAAGGATACAGTATTTTGTCCTCTAAGTGTTCCCACACAGTATAATGCACCCTAAGTACCACCAGTATTTTGCCCCTATACAGTATAATGTCCCCTTAGTGTCCCCCACACAGTATAATGCCCACTTAGTGGCCCCCACAGTATAATGTCCCCCCTCCCCAGCACTGGATGCCACACACAGCCCCCCTTGTACATAGTGCCCCCTGTAGATAGTGCCATATAGCCCCCCACCTCCCCCTTGTAGACAGTGCCATACAGCCCCAAACCTCCAAATTGTAGACAGTGCCATACAGCCAAACACTTCCCCCTTGTAGACACTGCCCCCCACCTCCTCCTTGTAGATAGTGCCATACAGCCCCCAACCTGCACCTTGTAAACAGTGCCAACCAGCTCCCCACCTCCCCCTTGTAGACAACGCCATACAGCCCCCACCACCCCCTTATAGACAGTGCCATACAGCCCCCCCACCACCCCTTGTAGATAGTGCCATACAGCTTCCCACCTCCCCCTTGTAGTGAGCGCCATACAGCCCCCACCACCCCCTTGTAGACAGTGCCCCCTTAACAAATAAAACAAAAAAGTTATACTCACCTAGGACCCGTTCCTGCGACGAACGGAGCTGCTTTATAACGCAGACGGGATCCTTGTGTAAGATCCAGTGGCGACATCACACCAGCCTGCACAGGGATCCTGTCCCTCTGCCTAATAGGACTGTAGCCTAGTAAATGGCAGAGCAGGTAGATACCTCTCAGCCCTGCTATAGTGTTCGATACTATCTGCGTCCTAAGGACTATTGAATGTTAATGATACTATTGAATGTGGCATTGCTACGGCTGTAGCAGCCATAGCGGCACCACCGGGCATGAGGGGGCCCGTGCCGATGGGCGGCATGGGTGCCCTCATGCTACGGGCCACGTAGCAGCCGTGGCTGAGAGCAAAGAAGGAGCGCCCAGGCCTGGCGACTCCGCAGCTGCCTTTTCACCCGGACGCTCTTTCTCTGCTCTCAGCGTAACTACCGCTTTAGAAACACAAGTAGGCGAAGGGAGCCAGTGCAGTGCCCCCTTCCACCAGCTGGAGTGATGCACCCTATGCAATAGCTCAGGTCGTACACCCCTAAGGCCTGCCCTAGCTGGGCCACACATTTTTTCTGACTGAATCTCTATATTGTACTGAAAACTGTATTTCAAAGTAGACAGCTTTGCATTGCTGAAAAAGCTTAAAATGAACCCTATAAATTTAAAGAAATTGCATACAAAACGTATGGGCTGTTATAGACAAAAAAAAACATTATAATATGTACATAAGGCCCTACAGTATGTTTATTATGTTGTGTGTAAAAACAGAGTATGAGAAACAACACTGACATTTTTTGTTGTATAAAAAAAAATACCTTCTTTGTTGAATGTGTGAGATGGTAATACTGCTTGACATACGGATAATTTCAATATTCTTAGATGTGATGTATTAATGGCATGTTGTACTAACCAGTCAGGCAAAACTAAATCATACATCTTAAGCAAATAATATACCTGGATAAGCCTAATTACATTGCTGAATTTAGACAGTAATAAAACCGTCTCATTACTATGTAGCTATGCACATATTTTAAATCTTGATTTTTTTTTACTTGTCTTTCTTTGTTTTTTCCTGAATTGCATTTATGATTGCATTTAAAATCTTTCTTTATTCTTGGATATTATAAGATAGGGTGACAGATCATTTTTGACCTACTGATCATTATAGAAAAGCCTAAGAATAAAAAGTCAATGTTTTCGCCAAAAATGTCACTGGTCTTACAGGATGCTCTGGGAGACAGATGTGATGTGTGATCCTGTATCTATTAAGAAAACACTTTTGATTAATTCTGAAAGGTTCTTAAACTGTGTCACTAGATGGATATTCATGGTTCAGTGTCACGATCTCGGGGTATGTGGACCAACTAGGCCGCTCCTCCGTAGTGGAGAGGCAGCTGGCCAAGTCACAGTCAATGCACAATTCTATACAATAAATACTTAGCACGAAAGTACCTGAGATAGTACAGACAATTGGCAGAGGCTTTAGCACAGATGGCGCTGGATGTGGCAGATAGCGCCAGACGTGGCGGATGACAGTAGGTGCAGCAGGTTGTGCCAGACGTGGCGGATGACAGTAGGTGCAGCAGTTTGCGCCCGACGTGGCGGACAACAGTAGGTGCAGTAAGACATGACTCCAATCACTAGACAGGCTCAAGAACAAAACACAGCACTGGAAACAGGATACAGGTAGCAGGGCAGGGGTACACATAGAACAGGATACGACTAAAGGACCATTTGCAAGACTAACATGGGAATTAGAAACAATGCTCATGCAAGGAATGAAAGGGCAGGGCCCTTTTTATAGTTCAGGATGAACTGGAAAATAATTAATTAATTAATTACATATGCGTCCACTGGCCCTTTAAGGCCAGGCACCAGCGCGCGCCCTCTAGTGGACACCACGGGACAGAGCGTCCGCATGTGCTGATGTCTCCGGGGAGGGAAATGTCGCCAGGAAGAGGAAGATCTGCGGACGGCAGGTAAGTGGACGTTGCGGTCCGTGACCGCGGCCGTACCAGTGCCCCCCTTATGCTCCCTCTTCTTGGGTCCAGAGCGAGAGCAGAATTTTTGTAATAAAGGTAGGGGCATTGAGGTTCTCCCCTTTATCCCAGTATCTCTCCTTAGGACCAAACTCTCAACAGTCCACCAAATAGAAAGTCCTTCCTCCTACCCTCTTGCAGTCCAGGATCTCCTTCACCTCAAACACATCAGATGAACCGCTAGGAGCAACCAGAGGACCAGGAGTTTTACTGTAGCGGTTTTTGACCATGGGTTTAAGGAGAGACACGTGAAAAGAGTTGGGAATCTTGAGCGTAGGAGGCAACCAAAGTTTATAGGATACAGGGTTTATCCCTTGCAGGATTTTGAAAGGACCAAGGAACCTGGGAGCGAATTTGTGAGAAGGAATCTTGAGTCTAATGTTTCTCGAGGATAGCCAGACTTTGACTCCAGGAGAGAATTGAGGAGGAACTTTTATTTTTTTATTGGCCTGCTTTTTCATGTGGGCCACTGATTGGAGAATGGCAGCCTTAATTTACTGCCAGATGTGAATGAAAGTCCCAAATGAAGCGCTAGCTAACGGTACTTGAGTCATGGCTGGCACAGGAAGAGGAACTCGAGGATGCTGGCTTTACACAATGTTGAAGGGAGACGAAGCAGTAAACTCACTTGTGTGATTGTTGTACGAGAATTCCGCCCAAAGCAGAAGTGGTACCCAATTGTCATGTTGGGAAGAAACAAAATGACGAAGATAGTTATCCAAAATTTGATTGGTCCTCTCCACCTGACTAGAGATGAGCGAACCGGGACAACCGAACCCGGTTTCGGTCCGAACATCGTGAAAAGTTCGGTTCGCAGCGAATCCGAACATCTCTGGGTTCGGACAAACCCGTTTTGACCGAACCCGGCTACATTTTGGCGCCTGCCACATGTTAGATCTAAAATGGAGGATTTCAAAATATCACCTGACATCAGGCTACCCCATAATGCCTTGCAAACGGCTCTCCCAGCCAATCGGGAGGCAGCATAGGGGCGGGCTCAAGCCTGCAATAAAAGTCTATGCACGGAGCTCAGCGGCCATTTTAGAGACAGGAGCTGTAGGGATAGCATCTCTGTGCAGTAAAGGAAAGCTTTAGGAATCTAAAAGCCAGGAATCCAGCAATCGAAGGGGCTCATCCACTACAGCGGGAGTCTACTCTACTCTCAACAATCAACATCCAAATTGCAATACAAATTCTCCATTTGCCAAGCCAGTGTGTGAATAAGCTTTTATAAGGGGCTCATCCCCGTTGCATGGGTTAACATCCAACTTGCAATCCAGGCAGGCAGCTGTAGTACTACAACGCCCAGCATTCCCTGAGTGCACATTGGCTGATATAAATTCTCATTCATTGCCATTTGCCAAGCCAGTGTGTGAATAAGCTTTTAGAAGGGGGTCATCCCCGTTGCATGGGTAAACATCCAACTTGCAATCCAGGCAGGCAGCTGTAGTATTACAACTGCCAGCATTCCCTGAGTGCACAGTGGCTGATAGAAATTCTCATTCATTGCCATTTGCCAGGCCAGTGTGTGAATAAGCTTTTAGAAGGGGCTCATCCCCATTGCATGGGTTAACATCCAACTTGCAATACAGGCAGCCTTTGTAGTACTACAACGCCCAGTATTCCCTGAGTGCACAGTGGCTGATAGAAATTCTCATTCATTGCCATTTGCCAAGCCAGTGTGTGAATAAGCTTTTAGAAGGGGCTCATCCCCGTTGTATGGGTTAACATCCAACTTTCAATCCAGGCAGGCAGCTGTAGTACTACAACGACCAGCATTCCCTGAGTGCACAGTGGCTGATAGAAATTCTCATTCATTGCCATTTGCCAAGCCAGTGTGTGAATACGCTTTTAGAAGGGGCTCATCCCCGTTGAATGGGTTAACATCCAACTTGCAATCCAGGCAGGCAGCTGTAGTACTACAACGCCCAGCATTCCCTGAGTGCACAGTGGCTGATAGAAATTCTCATTCATTGCCATTTGCCAAGCCAGTGTGTGAATAAGCTTTTAGAAGGGGCTCATCCCCGTTGCATGGGTTAACATCAAACTTGCAATACAGGCAGCCTTTGTAGTACTACAACTGCCAGCATTCCCTGAGTGCACAGTGGCTGATAGAAATTCTCATTCATTGCCATTTGCCAAGCCAGTGTGTGAATACGCTTTTAGAAGGGGCTCATCCCCGTTGCATCCAACTTGCAATACAGGCAGCTGAGGCAGCCGTTGTAGTACTAAACGCCCAGGGCCAGCATTCCCTGAGTCAGTGCACAGTGGCTGATAGAAATTCTCATTCATTGCCATTTGCCAAGCCAGTGTGTGAATACGCTTTTAGAAGGGGCTCATCCCCGTTGCATCCAACTTGCAATACAAGCAGCTGAGGCAGCCTTTGTAGTACTACAACGCCCAGCATTCCCTGAGTGCACAGTGGCTGATAGAAATTCTCATTCATTGCCATTTGCCAAGCCAGTGTGTGAATAAGCTTTTAGAAGGGGCTCATCCCCGTTGAATGGGTTAACATCCAACTTGCAATACAGGCAGCCTTTGTAGTACTACAACTGCCAGCATTCCCTGAGTGCACAGTGGCTGATAGAAATTCTCATTCATTGCCATTTGCCAAGCCAGCGTGTGAATACGCTTTTAGAAGGGGCTCATCCCCGTTGCATCCAACTTGCAATACAGGCAGCTGAGGCAGCCTTTGTAGTACTAAACGCCCAGGGCCAGCATTCCCTGAGTCAGTGCACAGTGGCTGATAGAAATTCTCATTCATTGCCATTTGCCAAGCCAGTGTGTGAATACGCTTTTAGAAGGGGCTCATCCCCGTTGCATCCAACTTGCAATACAAGCAGCTGAGGCAGCCTTTGTAGTACTACAACGCCCAGCATTCCCTGAGTGCACAGTGGCTTTTAGAAGGGGCTCATCCCCGTTGCATGGGTTAACATCCAACTTGCAATCCAGGCAGGCAGCTGTAGTAGTACAATGCCCAGCATTCCCTGAGTGCACAGTGGCTGATAGAAATTCTCATTCATTGCCATTTGCCAAGCCAGTGTGTGAATACGGTTTTAGAAGGGGCTCATCCCCGTTGCATGGGTTAACATCCAACTTGCAATACAGGCAGCCTTTGTAGTACTACAACTGCCAGCATTCCCTGAGTGCACAGTGGCTGATAGAAATTCTCATTCATTGCCATTTGCCAAGCCAGTGTGTGAATACGCTTTTAGAAGGGGCTCATCCCCATTGCTTCCAACTTGCAATACAGGCAGCTGAGGCAGCCTTTGTAGTACTACAACGCCCAGCATTTCCTGAGTGCACAGTGGCTGATAGAAATTCTCATTCATTGCCATTTGCCAAGCCAGTGTGTGAATAAGCTTTTAGAAGGGGCTCATCCCCGTTGAATGGGTTAACATCCAACTTGCAATCCAGGCAGGCAGCTGTAGTAATACAACTGCCAGCATTCCCTGAGTGCACAATGGCTGATAGAAATTCTCATTCATTGCCATTTGCCAAGCCAGTGTGTGAATACGCTTTTAGAAGGGGCTCATCCCCGTTGCATCCAACTTGGAATACAGGCAGCTGAGGCAGCCTTTGTAGTACTACAACGCCCAGCATTCCCTGAGTGCACAGTGGCTGATAGAAATTCTCATTCATTGCCTTTTGCCAAGCCAGTGTGTGAATAAGCTTTTAGAAGGGGCTCATCCCCGTTGCATGGGTTAACATCCAACTTGCAATACAGGCAGCATTTGTAGTACTATAACGCCCAGCATTCCCCGACTGACTGTCACCTAATGAGTCACTGATTTTCCGCCTGTCCAAATAACAATTTAAAAGGGCTTCATTTGTCTCTAAGGGTTTAATTCCACATGCTAATTAAGTACAGCCGGTGCCTTTGGTGCTATTATACAAGTCACAGCATACACTGGCTGCCACCTATTCACAGTCACTCATTTTCAGCCAGTCCAAATAATATTTTATAAGGGCCTCATTCCTCTAGTAGGGGAAGGGGTTTTGATTCAACTTGCTGCACTCCAGCAGTGAAATGTCTGTTAAAAAAAAGGTTGTGAAAGGACGGGGTAGAGGAAAAAACACCCATGCCATGCCCTCTTCCAGTCCAAATGTTGGATTTGTTGGTGCCAGACCCAGTACCAGCATTTGTGGCACAAGACATGTGCCCAGTTCTACTAGTAGCAGCAGCCATGTGCCTGCTGGTAGTAGTAGCAGCAGTATCAGCAAGTCAGACTTGTCCATCTCCTCCGGTGGGCGGGTTACTTTAGACAATACTGCTTCAAGACAGGTTTCGTTGGATTCCAGATCCTCTACAGTTCCTTGGCACAGTGACAGTAGTAATATAGGTATTTCTAGCGTTTCCATTCCATCATCTATGTCTTCACTCCCCCTTCCTAGTGGGAAGCCATCTTTCCTGAGAGTCCTAAGAGACATCTCCTCGGGTGCGAAGGAAGATACTGAACAACATAGTGATGATGATTTGTTTTCCGCGAGTCAGCCAATGGAGTGTGTTGCGGCGGTGGTGGAGGTGGAAACGGTGTCCGATACTTATAGCTGTGGTAGTGGGGGTGTTGGTGGTAGCCGTGGTGGCAGACGCAGTAATGAGGGGGAGCATGGAAGCCGCCATGATGTCACATCACATTCACAACACAGTGACAGAAGTGGCGGGGATGATGAGGAGGGCTATGATGATGTTGTTTTAGACAGGACGTGGGAACCAGGTGACGAGGTGATGACGGCGTCAGAGGAGGAGGGTAGTAGTGGCGGCGCTGGCAGTGATAAACAGCCAAGCCGAGGTAGGGGCAGAAGTCAATCTGCAAAACCTTGCAGCGGTAGGGTCAGCTCTGGAGCCGGTGATGGCAACACTGCTGCTACTGGTGTAGGCTCCCGAAAAAAACCTGCCAGACAAGGGGCAAGCTCGGGTGGTGGTGGTGGTGGTGGACGTGGTACTACCTCTTTACGGTACTCTGCCATGTGGCAATTTTTCTGTACCTTCCCGGAGAACGAAAACATGGCACAGTGCCGTATCTGCAAGCAGAAAGTAAGGCGTGGGCAGGGCAGCAATGTAGGAACTACTGCTCTAAATAAACACATGGAGCGGCATCACAAGGCCATGTGGGACAATCGACATACCCCACCATCAAGTACATCTAATGAAGACCCCTCTGCCGCTGCTGCTGCTGCTCCGAGTCCCTGTCATCTAAGTAGTAGCCAGGCCTTATCCACCATCTCGTTGTCATCATCACCACTGTCATCTAGTGCTCCTCCTACGTCCCGTCAGTTATCCATTACGGAATCGTTGTCCAATAAGCAACAATATATACCCAGTCATCCACTTGTCGTTCGGCTTAATTCACACCTGGCTAAGTTGTTGGTGGTGCAGTCGCTGCGTACCACCTGGTCGACTCCGCTGGCTTCAAGCAATTGATGCCGTGCGCTCAGCCTAGGTGACGAATACCTAGCCGCCATTACTTCTCCAAGACAGCTGTCCCTGCCTTGCACAAGCACGTGGAGGAAAAGGTGTGCCAGTCCTTGCAATTATCCGTGTGCAGCAGGGTACATGCCACCGTCGACACGTGGAGCAGCAACTATGGGCAGGGACAGTACATGTCTTTCACGGCCCACTGGGTCAATATTTTGCAGTCCGATGCACCACCGCAGCAATGCTAGGCATTACCACCTCCACACTTGTATCTTTCTGGTTCAACTCCGGACACCAGGTGCCTACCATCCTCCTACTCCTCCTCCTTGCCCTCCTCAATGGAGGTCTTCCCGTCCCTGACAGGACACAGCATATCTTCCACTCCTCCTCCCTCCTCTTTTCATAGGTGCAAGGTGAAGCGCCACAACGCTGTCTTACACCTGCTGAGCCTGGATGAGAAAAGCCACACAGGGCAGGAGCTGCTGCTGTGCATCAAGGAGGAAATCGCACGCTGGCTGTCTCCTCTGAAAGTCACACTGGGCAATGTTGTCTCTGATAACGGGAAGAACGTTGTGGCTGCACTGCATCTAGGTCACCTGACACACGCTCCTTGCATGGCACATGTGATCAATCTGGTCATAACACGCTAACCCGTTAGTGACCGCCAATACGCCTTTTAACGGCGGCCACTAACGGGCTTTATTATGATGCATATGCCTTTTTACGGCACTGTATCAGGATGAGTAAACAGAGCAGGGAGCCGTCAAATCTCCCTGCTCTCAGCTGCCAGAGGCAGCTGAGGGCTGGGGGCGTCCCTGCTCTGCCGTGTGAGATCGATATAAGTATCGATCTCACATGTTTAACCCCTCAGATGCGGTGCGCAATAGCGAGCACCGCATCTGAGTAGTTTTGGAGAGAGGGACGGAGCTCCCTCTCTCTCCCACCGACACCCGGCGATACGATCGCCGAGTGTCTGTCTACTATGGCAGCCGGGGGCCTAATAAAGGCCCCCAGGTCTGCCTGTCATGAATGCCTGCTAGATCATGCCTTTTAAAAGGACAGGCAGTAATACACTGCAATACAGAAGTATTGCAGTGTATTATAATAATAGCGATCGGAGAATCGCATATTAAAGTCCCCTAATGGGACTAGTAAAAAAGTTAAAAAAAAGTTTATTAAAGTTAATTAAAAAAAAAATGTGAAAAAAAGGCAAAACCCACCTTTTCCCCTTACAAGCTCCTTTACTATTAAAAAACCAAAATAAAGTAAAAAAGTTACGCATATTTGGTATCGCCGCATCTGTAACGACCCCGACTATAAATCTATTACATTATTTAACCCGCACGGTGAACGCCGTAAAAAATTTAATAAAAAACTATGGAAAAATTGCTGTTTTCTGTGAATCCTGACTTAAAATGGTACCAATAAAAACGACAAGTCTTCCCGCAAAAAAAAAGCCCTCATACAACTGCATCGGCGGAACAATAAAAACGTTACGGCTCTTCAAATTTGGAGACACAAAAACAAATAATTTTAAAAAAAAAAGCGTTTTTACTGTGTAAAAGTAGTAAAACATACAAAAACTATACAAATTTGATATTGTTGCAATCGTAACAACCCGCTGAATAAAGTTATTGTGTTATTTATATCACACGGTAAACGCCGTAGATTTAAGACGCGAAAAAGCGTGGCGAAATTTCAGGTTTTTTTCTATTCCTCCCCAAAAAAAAGTTTATAAAAGTTAATCAACAAATAATATGTATCCCAAAATGGTGCTATTAAAAAATACAACTTGTCCCGCAAAAAACAAGACCTTATACAGCTATGTCGATGCAAAAATAAAAACGTTATAGCTCTTGCGACGATGGAAAAACGTAAAAAATGGCTTGGTCATTAAGGTCTAAAATAGGCTGGTCATTAAGGGGTTAAAGTCATATGTTGGTTTGAAGGGTGTGCTGGCCATGTCCAGGAGGGTTTGTGTTCGCTTTAGACGTACGTATGCATTTAAGCACGCCCTCCTGGACTTGCAGCGTCAAAACAATCTCCCAGAGCACAGCCTGATTTTCGACGTTCCAACACGCTAGAATTCCACCCTGCACATGTTGGACCGTCTGTACGAACAGCGGAAAGCCGTGAATGATTTCCTGATGCAGCAGACGGGCAGCGTTTGGAGCCAGTGTAATTTCGAGCTCAGGCACTGGTAGCTGGTTAGAGACGCATGTCGCGTTTTGAGGCCCTTTGAAGAGGCCACACGATTTGTGAGCCGTGACGCTAGCGGAATGAACGATGTTATGCCGCTGATATTCATTATGGAGCAAACGCTCACAGCGATGATTCAGCAAAGGATGGAGGAAGGATCACATCTGGCTATGGATGTTGAGGAGGAGGAGGATGAGGATGAGGAAACAGGACCTGAAGAGGAGCTGTATTTGGAGATGGAATCACAGGAAGAGATAGGGGACGAGGCAGCCGTACAACATGACAGTGATTATGATGACGAGTCTGACGACGACCTTGAAGATGGACAACCATGGCAGTATGGGGCGGAGATTGAACCAACCGGGCCCTCTGAAACGCTGGCCAGGATGGCGAGCTGTATGCTTCGTTACTTGCGCGCTGACTGTCGTATTGTTAGCATGAAGCAAAGAGATGAGTACTGGATAGCCACACTTTTGGACCCTCGGTATAAAGCCAGAATGGGGGAGTTTTTTGCACCTTCCGAGAGGGAGGCAAAATTGGCTTATTATCGAGAGAAGCTATGCAGCCAGCTTGTCACGGCTTTCAAGCGGCAAACACCTGCTGCAAGCATGTCTGACCGGGGGGCCACTCTCCGCTCCCCACTGTCTCATCGTTCCACCGCCTCTGGCAGAGCTACCTCTGCAATAGGCGGCAGCAGCAGCAGCAGCCAATTCAGTTTGGAAAGTATGATGACAACATTTTTACATCCAATACCCCGACCTGACACACATCGTAGTCACCAAAGGGATGTTCACCATCACCAGCACCTAAACAACCAGGTTCACTCGTACCTGGACTGTGCCCTTTCTCCGTCAGAAATCCTGATCCCAGACCCCATGGACTTCTGGGTCAGCAGATTGGATCATTGGCAAGAACTGGACCAGTTTGCCATGGGTGTACTGTCTTGTCCACTCTCCAATGTAGCGTCAGAGAGGGTATTCAGCGCGGCAGGGGGCTTCGTCACCCCTAAGCGAACAAGATTGTCCGCCAACAGCTTGGAAAATCTCACGTTTCTGAAAATGAATCAAGCGTGGATCGGTGAGGATTTTAAAACCCCTGTGCCTGATGCCACTGATTAGATCTGACATTGCTGCTGCTGCTGCCGCCTGCTACTGCCGCCTGCTACTGCCGCCTGCTACTATGGGATTCTGTCCTGTCCACTCTTTTTTTAATGTGCCGCTGTTGGTGCTTCTACTACTTCTACCACCAATCCACCCCCAGTGCCGTCTGCTACAAGCAGGCCTGCCCCACCACAGGGCTTTGTCCTGTGACTGTCCAGTCTCTTTTAATGTGCTGCTACTACTACTACTACCACCACCTGTGCTGTCTGTTAGCTACCTCTACTACCAACAATACACCTCCACTGCCGTCTGCTACAAGCAGGCCTGCCCCACCACAGGGCTTTGTCCCGTGACTGTCCAGTCTCTTTTAATGTGCTGCTACTACTACTACTACCACCCTTGCTGTCCGTTGGCTACCTCTACTACCACCAATACACCTCCACTGCCGTCTGCTACAAGCAGGCCTGCCCCACCATAGGGCTTTGTCCCGTGACTGTCCAGTTTCTTTTAATGTGCTGCTACTACTACTACCACCACCCGTGCTGTCCGTTGGCTACCTCTACTACCACCAATACACCTCCACTGCCGTCTGCTACAAGTAGGCCTGGAGGGCTTGTGAAAAGCCATTGCTTGTTGCTTTTACATCCATGTATGGATGAACCCCGGCAGGCATCTGCCAATAAAAATGGTACATTTTTGGAGGGCTTGTGAAAAGCCATTGCTTGTTGCTTTTACATCCATGTATCTGTATGGATGAACCCCGGCAGGCATCTGCCAATAAAAAGAGTACATTTTTGGAGGGCTTGTGAAAAGCCATTGCTTGTTGCTTTTACATCCATGTATGGATGAACCCCGGCAGGCATCTGCCAATAAAAAAGGTACATTTTTGGAGGGCTTGTGAAAAGCCGTTGCTTGTTGCTTTTACATCCATGTATGGATGAAAACCCGGCAGGCATCTGCCAATAAAAAGAGTAAATTTTTGGAGGGCTTGTCAAAAGCCATTGCTTCTTCTTTTACCACCTTATATGTATGAACCCTGGCAGGCATCTGCCGCCAAAAATGGTTAATTTTTGTACCTTTTTTAACAATGCATTAAGCATACAACATGCACTAGTGCAGTGGTTTCTGTTAGTTATCACTGTGTCCCATCCGTTTTCCTATAGCCATACATGTTGGCGTAACTTTGACACTAACTTTGCCTTAAAGACAGCTCAAAAGTACTTGGATACACTCATGAGTGACCTAAGAGTGTTATACATGGCTTCTAGGGCTTTTAAACAGTGTTATACACGATTTTTATGGGCTTTCTTGAATTACAGGTTCGGTCAGAACTAGTTCGGTCCGAATCGAACTTTTTCATGAAATTCGGCGAACCAGCCGAACCGAACTTTTCATAAGTTCACTCATCTCTACACCTGTCCATTGGACTGTGGGTGGTAGGCAGAATAGAAATCCAGCTTAACATCTAGCAGGTTGCACAGGGCTCTCCAGAACTTGGATGTGAACTGTACACCCCGATCCGAGACAATATGCAGAGGAAGTCCGCGCAGACAGAAAATGTGGAGAATAAACAGGTTTGCCAGACGAGGAGCAGGCGGAAGGCCAGTCAGCGGAATAAAATGTGCCATTTTAGAGAAACGATCCACCACTACCCAGACCATAGTACATCCAGCTGAGGAGGGAAGGTCTGCAAGAAAGTTCATAGCGATATGCTGCCAAGGGGCATCAGGGACAGGCAGAGGTAGGAGCAGACCAGCAGGTTTGGAGCGGGTAGACTTGATCGAGGCACAGTTTATACAGGAAGAGACGTAGTCCGCAACATCTCTCGGCAGCGTGGGCCACCAGTAATGACGAGCTACCAAGTCCTGAGTCTTTCGAACACCAGAGTGCCCCCGCCAGTTTGGAGCTGTGTCCCCAGCGGAGAATTCTCTTCCTGTCTGCAAGCCAAACAAAAGTCTTTCCGGAAAGAATGTCTCTAATCTGCAGAGGGTTAGCGGAAATAATCCTAGAAGGATCTATAATATCTCCTCAGAGTCATTAGTCTCCTCAGAGTCATTAGTCACAAATGATCGAGACAGGACATCAGCCTTCACATTCTTAGCAGGACGGAAGTGAAGCAATAATTGAAATCAGACGAAGAACAATGACCACCTGGCTTGACGAGGATTTAGTTGTTGTGCTTATGATGTTCTTATGATCCGTATAAATGGTAATAGGGTAAACTGCGCCCTCCAGCAAGTGTCTCCACTCCTCTAATGCCAACTTGACAGCCAGCAACTCCGGGTCCCTGATGGAAAAGTTACGTTCAGCCTGAGAGAATGTTTCGAAAAGAAACCACAGGCCACCATGATCCCTTAGAGTTTTTTTTGACATAGCAGTGCTCCAGCACCAACGGAGGATGCGTCCATGAACGGAGGCCGAGGTGAAAGCGTTCTTGAGGTTTATAAATGCTGACTCTGCAACCAGAGGCCAAACCTTGGCATTCACCCCCTTCTTGGTGATGGTGGAGATTGGGGCAGTCGGAGACGAGAAGTTTGAGATAAGTTGCCGATAGAAGTTTGCGAATCCTAGAAATGATTGTATGGACCGAAGCCCCTGTGGACTTGACCACTCTAAGACGGATTTCACCTTTTCTGGATCCATCTTGAGTCCATGGTCGGATACGATGTAGCCTAGGAAGGGCAGAGAGTTCCTCTGGAACACACACTTCTTGAGTTTAGCATACAGGAGATTCCCCTTAACCCGTTAGTGACCGCCAATACGCCTTTTAACGGCGGCCACTAACGGGCTTTATTCTGATGCATATGCCTTTTTTACGGCACTGCATCAGGATAAAGTAAACAGAGCAGGGAGCGTCAAATCTCCCTGCTCTCAGCTGCTAGAGGCAGCTGAGGGCTGGGAGCGTCCCTGCTCTGCCGTGTGAGATCGATATAAGTTTCGATCTCACCCATTTAACCCCTCAGATGCGGTGCACACTCTCACCGACACCCGGCGATACGATCGCCGAGTGTCTGTGTCTCCAATGGCAGCCGGGGGGCTAATAAAGGCCCCCAGGTCTGCCTGTAATGAATGCCTGCTAGATCATGCCGCAGGCATGACCTAGCAGATGCCTGTCCGTTTTAAACGGACAGGCAGTAATACACTTCAATACAGAAGTATTGCAATGTATTATAATAGCGATCGGAGAAACGCATATTAAAGTCCCCTAGTGGGACCAGTAAAAAAGTTAAAAAAAAGTTTAATAAAGTTAATTTAAAAAAAAAAATGTGAAAAAAAAATGAAAAACCCAGCTTTTCCCCTTACAAACTGCTTTACTATTAAAAAAACAAAATAAAGTAAAAAAGTTACACATATTTGGTATTTCCGCGTCCGTAACGACCCCGACTATAAATCTATTACATTATTTAACCTGCACGATGAACGCCGTAAAAAATGTAATAAAAAACTATGGAAAAATTGCTGTTTTATGTGAATCCTGACTTTAAAAAAACGTGATAAAAAGTGATCAAAAAGTCGCATCTACTCCAAAATGGTACCAATAAAAACTACAAGTCTTCCCGCAAAAAAAAAAACTCTCATACAACCGCATTGGCGAAAAAATAAAAACGTTACAGCTCTTCAAATATGGAGACACAAAAACAAATAATTTTGAAAAAAAAAGCGTTTTTACTGTGTAAAAGTAGTAAAACATACAAAAAACTATACAAATTTGGTATCGTTGCAATCATAACAACCCGCTGAATAAAGTTATTGTGTTATTTATATCACACGGTAAACGGCGTAGATTTAAGACGCGAAAAAGTGTGGCAAAATTTCAGGTTTTTTTCTATTCCCCCCCGAAATAAAGTTAATAAAAGTTAATCAATAAATAATATGTCCCCCAAAATGGTGCTATTAGAAAATACAACTTGTCCCGCAAAAAACAAGACCTTATACAGCTATGTCGACGCAAAAATAAAAATGTTATAGCTCTTGGAATGCGACGATGGAAAAACGTAAAAAATGGCTTGGTCATTAAAGTTTAAAATAGGCTGGTTATTAAGGGGTTAATGGAGACAGAACTTGGCGAACATACCTCTGATTCGTCATTAAATCAGGTGAGTAGATCAGGATGTCATCCAGATAGACCACCACACAGACATACAGCAGAAGATGTCATTCACGAACACCTGGAACACAGCTGGAGCGTTACACAGTCCAAAGGGCATCACGAGCTATTCGTAGTGACCATCTCGGGTGTTGAATGCAGTTTTCCAGTTGTCACCTTTGCGGATACGGATCAAGTTATAAGCCCCGCGTAGATCCAGCTTCGTGAACACCTTGGCCCCGCGAATTCTCTTGAAAAGTTCTGAAATGAGTGGCAAGGGGTACTTATTCTTAACTGTGATTTGGTTCAAACCATGGTAATCGATACATAAAGAAGAATCCGGCTCCAGCCAGGGAGGAAGATCTTCGGATGAACGCTCTCTCCAGATTCTCTTTAACGTAGGCAGACATGGCTACGGTCTCTGGCAGAGAGAGGGGATAGACTCGCCCACGCGGTGGTGAGGCATCAGAAAGTAAGTCAACAGGGCAAAAGTAGGTGCGATGGGGAGGAAGAGTCTCTGCCTCCTTTTTGCTGAATACGTCCGCAAAACTGGCATAGTGTGAGGGTAGATCGGAGAGTGACTGAGGCAGTGGGGGAAAAACCGGGCGAACTTGTGGCAGGCAGCAGTTAAGGCATTTGGGGCCCCATTGGAGGACTTCACCGGAACTCCAATTGAGAACCGGAGCGTGTAGACGAAGCCATGGCAGGCCCAGCAGAATAGGGTTGATAGCTTTAGGCAATACAAGGAAGGCAATCTGTTCTTAATGAAGAACTCCAAATTGTAGTGTCAGTGGTTCCGTGATGAACACAATTGGATCGGGCAATGGTAGATCATTCACAGAGGCAACAGCCAGTGGTCTCTCAAGAAGAACTGTGGTTAGATGTAAGTGATCCACTAGATTCTGCTGGATGAAATTTGCAGCTGCTCCAGAATCAAGATAGGCAGAGGAGGAATGTGATGTCTCTCCAGATATGATAGTCACAGGAATAGATAATTTGGACGAGATTTTTAACCCTAGGTGCTGAAGTTTCCCGGCTTCTATGGACAATGGCGTACAAAATTACCCTTAAGGCCGCAATAAAGACAAACCAGAAGAGTGTCTGCACTGTTTCTCCTGCTCGAACAACTTGACCCTGTCTACCTGCATCGGTTCTTCAGGTAGCGCAACAGTGGAAGGCAATAGCGGTCTCAGGACCGAGGGTGCTATTCTGTGAAACCGTCTCTCCTGTCGAATCTCCTGAGTGTGTTCCTGTATCCTCATGTCAACCTGGGTGGCCAACAGGATGAGGGCATCCAAGGTAGAAGGAAGGTCGCGGGCTGCAAGTTCGTCCTTGATGTGTGAAGACAGTACTTGCCAAAAGGTCGCCACCAACACCTCATTGTTCCATGCCAACTCTGCGGCCAGGGTACGAAAGAAGATGTTCGGCCCGGCTCCTCGAACACAGCACGGAATTGCTTTAGGAACAAGGCTAGGTCTGAGGATTCAGGTCCCTGTTGTTCCAAGATGGGATTCGCCAGCGAGGAGGGAGATAATAAATGCAACTTTGGCTTTCCTCAGAGGGGAAGAGATAAACTCGTAGCCTAAAATGAACAGTGCATTGGTTGATGAACCCTCTACAGGCTCTGGTGTCAACGTCATAGCGAGGAGGAAGAGGCAGCGAAACTGTGGATCCGGAACAGACAGGAGGAGCAATGGGCAGTAGAACGGCAGTAGTCTCTGGAGGAGGAACTGGAGGTGGAACAGTGAGTTGATTCAGACAGGCCATGATGGAGTTTACATCCTCCAGGAGTTGATCCTGACGTGTCCGTAGGTCATGGACCTCCGTCTGTATCCTTTGAACTGCGGTCTTGGGCTGACATGAGGGTTCCAGGGCCTGAGCATGCTGTCACGATCTTGGGGTATGTGGACCCACTAGGCCGCTCCACCATAGCGGAGAGGCAGCTGGTTAAGTCACAGTCGATGCACAAGTCTATATAATGACTACTTAGCACGAAAGTACCTGAGATAGCCCAGACAATTGGCAGAGGCTTTAGCATGGATGGGGCTGGATGTGGCAGGTAGTGCCAGATGTGGCGGATGACAGTAGGTGCAGCAGGTTGCGCTAGACATAGCGGATGACAGTGGGTGCAGCAGGTTGCGCCAGACGTGGCGGATATCAGCAGGTGCAGCAGGTTGCGCCCAACATGGCAGACAACAGTAGGTGCAGTAGGACATGACTCCAATCACTAGATAGACTCAGGAACAAAACACAGCACGGGAAACAGGATAAAGGTAGCAGGGCACGGGAACATACAGAATAGGATATGGCTAAGGGACTATTTGCAAAACTAACATAGGAATTACAAACAATGTTCAGGCAAGGAATGGAAGGGCAGGGCCCTTTTTATAGTTCAGGGTGATCTAGAGCATTATTCATTAATTAATTACATATGCGTGCGCTGGCCCTTTAAGGCAGGGAACCAGCACATGCGCGCCCTCTAGCGGACACTACGGGACAGAGCGGCCGCATTTACTGACGTCTCTGGGAAGGGAAACGTCATCAGGAAGCGGAAGATCTGCGGGCGGCAGGTAAGTGGAGGTTGCGGTCCGTGACTGCGGCCATAACATTCCGACAAAGTCACAATTTCAGGGAGCACTGAAGATTGATAGTTCAGTGAATATAACTTGATTTTGCAGGTCTGCAGAGCATCTTCAAGCAGTGGAATATCATATTTGATAATGATTAACTGTCTGCAGGGCCACACCGTCCAAGAGGTGAGGTGAGCGTCTCGCCTCAGGCGGCGGCCTGCTGCCTCTCTGTGTGGGCGGCGACGCCACTGAAACCAATCGCCGTCACCGCCTCTTGCACTATAATTGTATTTGCTACTATAAAAAACAGATACAATTACATGGATAATTATTGCTTGCAGGGCAAAGAGCATTAGCTCCTTGCCCATGGCATTCAGCACCTTTCAATGAAGCAAGTTGTGCGATTACGTCATTGTGCTGCTTGCATCATTGAAAATCACTGAATGGCAAGGAAAGAATGTACTTTGCCCTGCCATTCAGTGCCTTTCAATGACGCACCGCTTGCGTCGTTCAGCAGACTCGGTCAGAAGAAACCAGGCCTGCTAGAAGATGGCCCGGGAATAAGATAAGATGAGTTTGTAAAGTTTCTTTTTTTTTTCAGTTGTGTGACTGTGACTCTATCTACAGGTGGGCTCCATCTACAGGGGACTGTATGTGGGGCACTATCTACAGGGGATCTATGGGGGCCACTATCTACAGGGGGATCTATGTAAGGCACTATCTTAAAAGGGGCACTCTCTCCAGAGGGCACTATGTACATGGGGCTCTATGGGGAGCAGTATCTACAGGAGGCTCTATGGAGGGCACTATCTGCAGGAGGCTCTATAGGGGGAACTATGTATGGGGGCATGGTCTACAGGGGGCTCTTTGTGGGGCACTGTCTACAGGGGACTTTATATGGGGCATTGTCTACAGGGGGCACTATTTTGGGCACTGTCTACAGGGGCTCCATATTGGGTACTATTTACAGGGGCCTTTATGATGGGCAAAATAAACAGGATGCTATATGTGTGCACGATCTACAGGGGGCAATGTGTGTGTGGGTGTCTGTGTGGGACACAGTATATGGTGCTATTATAATCAAGGACACAGTGTATGGTGCTATTATAATCCGGGACACAGTGTGTTGCGCTATTATATTTAGAGGTGCGGTGTAAAGAGCTATTATATTTAGGGGCATAGTGTGTGGCACCATAAGAATTTTATCTTCAGTTATTTGTGCGGAAATGTTTGAAAAGTGAGGAGCTGAAGACATCTGAGCGGCAAACTGCAGAAATGGGCCAGGGCTGGGAGAAGTCATCATTAAGGTCTGAAAGAGAAAAAGAATCACTGAAATCGGAGAAAACTTCACCTGTGAGTCACTCAATGTAAATGTTTATTCTGCCTCTAATCAGTAGTCACTACTGTAGTCACTATATGATCTGCAGCAGGATGATGGGTGGTATGATATTTTTTTGTGAAACAGCAATTTCCAGCATATCCTTATCATTGTTTGTGCCATGCTGAGTGCTGTAGTTTTACGCTGTACAAACCTATATGGCAGGGGTTGCACTAAATTTGCAAATGATCTCTGCACTAAGCTGTATTCATGCTAGTGCTGTATTTATGTACTGAGCTTGGTTCTGGTGCTATACATATGTAGTGAGCTTAGTTCTGGTACTGTATTTATGTACCAAGCTTTGTTCTGGTGCTGTATATATGTACTGATCTTGGTTCTGGTGCTGTATTTATGTACTGAGCTTGGTTCTGGTGCTGTATTTATGTAATGAGCTTTGTTCCGGTGCTGTATATATGTACTGAGCTTTGTTCTGGTGCTGTATTTATATACTGAGTTTTGTTCTTGTGCTGTATTTATTTAATGCACTTGGTTCTAATGTTGTATGTATCTACTGAGCTTGGATTTGGTGCTGTATTTATGCATTTACATTTGTTCTGGTGCTGTATATATGTACTCAGTTTGGTTCTGGTACTGTATATATGTACTGAGCATGGTCCTAGTGCTGTATTTATGTACATAGAATACAAACTCTTTTTAAAATGTAGCTTGCTTCTCTTACCCCCGGCGATCAGCTGTCATTGCCAAGAGAAGCCGTGTCTTGGCACACATTTCCTCTGCAGCAACATTCGAAGTAATGGCTGTCCAAAGCTGTCTGGCACATAGAGGGAGCTGAGTGGAGCCCACCTCTATAACTTCCATTTGCCCATATACGTCATATGGGCAGGGGTTGTCTCCCTGAGATTAGGGGCAGGGAATATGGAGCCTGTGCATAATATTAAGTCTTTGAAAACATAAGTTGGACTAACACTGTAAAAAGTGGAATAAAAGTTATAGAATTTAAGATGTGGGAATGATAATGTATCAGAGTATAACTAGTTCATTGCTTAGAAGATTTGCAATATTCTAATGAGAATTGCAATATTTTAATCATTGTTGGCATAACTGTAGTCATAGCAGCTGCTAGGAGTTAACTAAGGTGTTTTTCTCGTATAGGATGTGATATGATTGATAATCAATTTTAATATTTCGTCATTTTGTCATTTCTTGATACAGAATTGAAATATGAATAAATACAGGATGAGCCATCCACCATTCCAGATAATTGGACAATCCAGTTTATATATATAATAACATTAGTTTTTTATAATGAAATTGTCGAGTATCTACTGTTGTTCCTGAATATAACTATAGTGTCGAGTAGTTGTGACTCCCATACTGACATCCCACTTGGTTATAAATATATGAAAAAATTCCCTTTATATGATATATAATAGACCGTTATGTTTGCTCAAGGTGGCTTCTGCACGGAGGTGGAGAATATATACCTGTAGCTCTCATGGAGCTCGCTTGATGTACCATGATATACGTGGACAAGATGGCAATGACCCGGTCTTAATTATCGCTGGACTTGAATAAATGAAAAAAAAAAAAAAATTGTGGTTCTTGTCTCTATTGGAGGTTTGCGCACTTTGCGTATATAACACAGTATTTTGACAGCGTTGCCTAGGCACCGGCTCATGCTAAGCGAGCATTGGCTGAGTAACATGGATGCCATGACAACAGTTGATGCTTTGATGCCATGGGTTAGCGCTGCTGCCTTTGATAGATGCCTTTCAATTAGTCTGTGATTAGGGATATTATTCCCAATATGTGTCCAGGATTACGCGATTGGTGAGTGGCTCCTGTTTCCTCCTCATTATGAATATTCATGAGCTTTTTGACAATTGACGATTTTTTAAGTTTTTTATGATGTATTTTCACTGTGCACTTTATTTGATATATGTACGATATATGTATGTAACATATGCACAATTTGAATGTACTTTAAATGCATTTTTTTGTATGCTTTTTACAACTCTGATGTAATGATCACTAATGATGTATTCACAAGTGGAGGATATAAAACCCTGATTGACACATATCACCATTGCTTGACAAAGGTCCTGCTGAGAGGACTGAAACGTAGCTATTTCTGTACATGGGTGAATAAACCACTATCTTTGCAACTACTCCTGGAGTGCTGCGTCTATTTCCTCGTTTGTATATCCAATTCAGGACCGTGTGGATGACGGTCAAGGACGCATAGCACCGTGATACTTGAATTCTCTGAAGTGCTGCTTTTTTGTACCTACTATACAGTGAAGGAAATAAGTATTTGATCCCTTGCTGATTTTGTTCGTTTGCCCACTATCAAAGACATGAACAGTCTAGAATTTTTAGGCTAGGTTAATTTTACCAGTGAGAGATAGATTATATAAAAAAAAAAAACTGAAATTCACATAGTCAAAATTATATATATTTATTTGCATTTTGCACAGAGAAATAAGTATTTGATCCCCCACCAACCATTAAGAGTTCAGCCTCCTCCAGACCAGTTACACGCTCCAAATCAACTTGGTGCCTGCATTAAAGACAGCTGTCTTAAATGGTCAACTGTATAAAAGACTCCTGTCCACAGACTCAATGAATCAGTCTGACTCTAACCTCTACAACATGGGCAAGACCAAAGAGCTTTCTAAGGATGTCAGGGACCAGATCATAGACCTGCACAAGGCTGGAATGGGCTACAAAACCATAAGTAAGACGCTGGGTGAGAAGGAGACAACTGTTGGTGCAATAGTAAGAAAATGGAAGACATACAAAATGACTGTCAATCGATATCGATATGGGGCTCCATGCAAAATCTCACCTCGTGGGGTATCCTTGATCCTGAGGAAGGTGAGAGCTCAGCCGAAAACTACACGGGGGGAACTTGCTATTGATCTCAAGGCAGCTGGGACCACGGTCACCAAGAAAACCATTGGTAAGACATTACGCCGTAATGGATTAAAATCCTGCAGTGTCCGCAAGGTCCCCCTGCTCAAGAAGGTACATGTACAGGCCCGTCTGAAGTTTGCAAATGAACATCTGGATGATTCTGAGAGTGATTTGGAGAAGGTGCTGTGGTCAGATGAGACTAAAATTGAGCTCTTTGGCATTAACTCAACTCGCCGTGTTTGGAGGAAGAGAAATGCTGCCTATGACCCAAAGAACACCGTCCCCACTGTCAAGCATGGAGGTGGAAAGATTATGTTTTGGGGGTGTTTCTCTGCTAAGGGCACAGGACTACTTCACCGCATCAATGGGAGAATGGATGGAGCCATGTACCGTCAAATCCTGAGTGACAACCTCCTTCCCTCCACCAGAACATTAAAAATGGCTCATGGTTGGGTCTTCCAGCACGACAATGACCCGAAACATAAAGCCAAGGCAACAAAGGGGTGGCTCAAAAAAAAGCACATTAAGGTCATGGAGTGGCCTAGCCAGTCTCCAGACCTTAATCCCATCGAAAACTTATGGAGGGAGCTGAAGATCCGAGTTGCCAAGCGACAGCCTCGAAATCTCAATGATTTACAGATGATCTGCAAAGAGAAGTGGGCCAAAATTCCATCTAACATGTGTGCAAACCTCATCATCAACTACAAAAAAACGTCTGACTGCTGTGCTTGCCAACAAGGGTTTTGCCACCAAGTATTAAGTCTTGTTTGCCAAAGGGATCAAATACTTATTTCTCTGTGCACAATGCAAATAAATATATATAATTTTGACAATGGGATTTTCTGTTTTTTTTTTTTATATAATCTATCTCTCACTGGTAAAATTAACCTAGCCTAAAAATTTTAGACTGTTCATGTCTTTGACAGTCAGCAAACTTACAAAATCAGCAAGGGATCAAATACTTATTTCCTTCACTGTATATATATATATATATATATATATATATATATATATATATATATATATATTATGTGAGGGTTTAGCATCAGGAGAGGTTGGTACAGCGGTTTCTTTGTAGCCAGAGACAGGGACACCGTGCATTAAAAGTCATAACAGGGCTTTGCCTGTGTTTTTATTCTTGTCAAAGAAACAGCCTCTTGTACAACAAGGCAAAATACAAAATAAATCCTGCTCTCTGAGCACTAACTAAACAAGATATTATCTAACTATACCAAGTGCCTTCCTACCAGGCACTGGACACAAAGTAACACAGGTCTTTACTCACATAGCATACAGGCTACTCCAGCCTTAGTAGTCTCCAGTCTGAGTCAGGGGTGAGACTCCCACACACTGTGTCTGCACCTTTTTATACACAGGCTACAGGTGCAGCTAATTGAGCAGCAACCTTGTCCTACAAACAGAGATGGACTAGGGATTGGGGAACCCGCCCTGCTTTTCTCCAATCCAACTCCAGGCCCTTTTTCCCAGCTTTTCCTTAAGCCGAGATTGGAAAACTAGAGCTTTCTATTGCAAGAACTACTCATTCCCTGGAGCCTAGGATACATATGACAGGATTCTAGGGGAAATATACCTTCCCTCAATGACTTTACCTGTCACTGTCTCACAATATATATATATATATATATATATATATATATATATATATATATATATATATATATATATATATATATAAAATGCATATATATATAAAAAAAATCGGCTTCCCTTCAGGGCCATCTGCTCCTGGCGATCTTTACGCCGCTGATTGGGGCTTTCCGTTGAAGGTTCTTTCAAAGCTTCAGTCACTTTTGTCAGCAAGAATAGCCCAGCATACAGCAGTATTATTGACTTCAAAACAGCTAAACCCTTACAAACCCTAATATATGTCAATGGGGTAAACGGAAACCATAGCACAGATATGAACAGAGCCTTATGCCATCAGTATTGTATTTACAATGCTAGAAATGTACTTGTCGACCATTATCACAGAGCATTAATACTTTTTAGTTTGCTCCATTGGGTAGGAGATTTTGGGTGTTAAAAACTCTCTGCTTAGAAACAAATTATTTTCATCGGCTTTCAGATTTTTTTATTTGTGCTCTATATGCATTACTAAATTCCATTGCACTTGCAACTATACTCCATTATATATTTCCTATATTGCATAAGGATCTTATGTGAAGTTATATTCAGATTTAAAAACTTATTTTTAAATTAAAATATTCAAATTAGTTTTTCACTGTTTTAAGTTGACTCCTCGAACTAGATGATAAGACAATCTTTATTATCTTCATCACCAAAAGAAAAAAAAGGAGGTTAATCTTGGAATGGTGCCTTTCTAATATAATGCATATAATTATTAAGTTAACTTTAACTTGCCTTTCCATATTTTTTATTATGAAAGTCTTCAGTATTATCTGTAATGTCTATGGCCGAGGTCCGTAGTTCAGAATTACCCTCTGATGGCCCCGGCCATGGACATCTCTGTTCTCGGCGACATCTCCCTCCAGGGAGATGCCGGCACTTACTTCCGGGCCCTGGGACTGTTTCCTGCAGGGCGCGCGCGCCCGCGCGTGCACGGCCTTAAAGGGCCAGTACGCGTCCAGCTGTCATTATTCAATAATTAGCCCAGAATGCTGCTGGACTATAAAAAGGGCTCTGCCCACTTGATCCTTGCCTGAGCGTTGTTGTATACCAAAAATCTGTCTTGCAAATGGTCTCCCAATGTTTTCTAGCTCCCAGTGTTACCCGTTCCTGCTGCCTGTACCCTGTATCCTGCGCTATCGTATCTACAGTGAGAGTCAAGTCGTGTCTTCCGCTGTATCTACTGAGCCATCTACAGTGAAAGTCAAGCTGTTTCTCCGCTACTGTCTACATTGCCTCAGGTACCCGTCCTGGACTACAGACATTGTTTTGTACCTAGTTGGCCAGCTGCTATCCTGCTACGCTGTATGGCTCAGTGGGTCCACACCCCGCGCCGTGACACTATCATTTATATTTTAATGTTTTTGACTTCTAATGAAATCAAGAAATGAAATGGTGCTTGATAAGCAATTCAAAAAGAATAGTAAAAATGTCAAGTGATCAATTTTTACATTTAGCCATTTTACTGCATTAAAATAAATTGTTTCAAAACTTTCTTCCTACTATTGAACAAATTATACAGAACAGATTTTTTCCTGGAATTCTACCACTGTACCACTCAGTTTTTCTCTAAGGTGTTATCAATAGCATAATTGAACTACTCAATGCAGCCATATGTATGTGACACTATTAATCAGCAAACACCTACAAGTCAAGAGCAAAATCTGGGGTATTGTGGGTGTTGTTCACATGAACAAATCAAAGCATATAATTGAAGCAAGTACTTAAATGTAAAATTATGTGAATCATTATGTAATTGATATTGGACAATTCTGTGTATTATTATAATCAAGTATTAAAGCATCTAGACCTGCTGTAATTAAAATAATAATACATGTTTATACAGAATAGTCAATTTAAAGGAACACTTATTAAAAAAAAACCTTGCAAACACATTATAGCACCATAAGGATGGGTTCCCACGGGTTGGATGATACGCTGCGTAAAAATCACGCAGTGTATCTGACCTGGAACTCGCAGTATATTTTGTCCGAAAAATTTCTACTATGCAATGCAGCGCTGGTGAAAAAAAAACGGCCATACTTATCCCCTCCATCTTCTCTGCCAGCAATTCGGCCTCTTGGGATGACATTGCAGGACATGTGATGCTGCAGCCTATGATTGGCTGCAGCGGTAACATGGGATGCAACGTCATCCCAGGAGGCCGGACGGCGGGAAGGAGGAGAGAGTTCTGGGTAAGTATGATTTTTTTTTTTCGGAGTTTCGATACTTGCGGCGGGATCGCTGCGACTCCAATGCAAAAAATTGCAACACTTGGCTTTCTGTTGCGGGTTTGCATTCACATTGAATTGAATGGGGAAAACCCGCAACAGAAAATCAATAAAAACAGCATAAATTTACATGCTGTGGACTTAAATTCTGCACCGCAGGTCAATTTATTAACATTTACGCTGCGTGGGCATGAGATTTTCTTAATCTCATCCACTTTCCTGCTGCTGAAAATGCTGCAGGAATTCCATTGTGGAAATTCTGCATCTTTTACGCTACGTGGGAACCCGTCCTAAGGGGGAAAGTAAACATATCCTTCTATATTTCTTTATGAATATTTTACTTGAGGCATTTAATTTATCATCTGCTCCTAATCCCACGACTTTAAAGTATGAGATTGGAGTAGTGGGTTTGGGAAAATGGGCTGGGCTTATGATTTTTTGCCTCTGGCTGAGAAAAGTAATACACATCCACCCATACTGCTTTGACTGTAACTGTTACCAAGCAAAACTATGTCTGATTCCATCGGTTAAAGGAAATGTGTATTTTTGAAATAAACTATTGTTTAAAAAAAAAATATGTTAAGGATTTTTGTTAAAAAAATAACTGTAGATTTTTTTTAATGTTTGATGTCATTATATATACGATAAAAAAAAATCCTGAAATCCTGCAATTTTCACTTTGGCCACTGAGCCTCATCATTTACTGACACTTCCCGTTCTGTAGAATAGGGAAAGGTGAGAGTAGCTAACTGTGTCTTTGCAATTGATAATGTACAGAGAATATGCACCAGTCCGTTCCCTCTGGTTAGTTCCCAACCAATCCATAAATTCGTCATAGATTACTTCGGCATCAGCACTCCTCAAAAATAAAGTGTTTTATTCTTACAATATCTCATACAACCGATTATTCAAAATTAATCACTGCACACAGCTTAGTATCCCCAGCAGTAAAAGGTCATTATCGCTATAAACTGGAAAGAGATAAAGAAAAATAAGGCAACTTTAGTGAATAATAAAAACAAGTTAAATCAGCAGACTGATATTTACCATAACAATTCTAATCAAATTTATAGAAGATCACACTGATAAAACAATTTACTCTGACACAGAGCTGTAAATAAACAAAGACCATAAATAAGATACTTAATGTAAAAAATGATCTAGACAATTGAGTCCCATATATCTATCATGTACTAAATACCACCAACTTTAAATTCAAGATTTAGTCCTTTAGGTTGTAATGCATCTACAGTAAAGATCCATCTTAGTACTTTTTTGCGGAGCATTCTCTCTTGGTCACCACTCCATCTCAAAATAGGTACATGATCTATTATAATATGTTTGTTAGGTATTACCCTCGTACAATTTAATATATAATGTTGGAGCAATTAGATTCCCACTAGGTGTACACCACCAATTATTGATATATGAATACAGGAACGGGGAGTAGGAAAAGAAGTGTGTGTTACCAAAATAGAAAAATAAAAAATACTTTATTATTGAAATAATGTTAAAAGCAACAATGTTATATGGAAATAGTATTACGCCAAAATCCTCTGAATTGGCACACTATGACAAATTATGTCTGGAATGAACATATTAAAGTTGAATGACCTGGCCTCCACTGATGATATAATTGTAGTACAACTAAAATATTCCCTGCAGTGGTCCAGAAATTATTTGTATCAAAGAATTCATTATGATTGTCCCCATCAGTTGTTAGTGAGGAAACAGTCAGATTACATTTGATACTAAAGGTTTCTCCAACGGGCTGTAAATAAAAGCCCAGCGGTGGAGAAACCAATGCATCAATGTGACTACAATGTGTTATATATACATGCAGTCCTGTGTGGGCAGGCACGACACAGCAGAGTTGAAACTGCTACGTATTGTCAACTCCACAGGGAATGGGAGTGAGAGATAGGCCGCAGTCAGGATTTTTTTGTATTTCTGGTTTGTGAGTTCGGCGGCCACCACCCCTGGAAGAAGCCGGAAGTACTGGCAAAACGCGCGTCAGGTGTTTTTTAAAATGATCATCAATGTTATATGTTCACACATTTCTCCACACTGTCAAATAACAGTCTGACTCAACCGTTCATCTGGCTGAATATCTGCCCCAGTTAGGGACAAGAGCTCATCTGGCAGAATTTGTCATAGTGTGCCAATTCAGGGGATTTTGGCGCAACACTATTTCCATCTAACTTTGTTGTTTTTAACATTATTTCAATAATAAAGTATTTTTTATTGTTCTATTTTGGTAACACCACACTACTTTTCCTACTTCCCGTTCCTGTATTCGTACATGATCTATTACCCTATAGCGAAGCGGATTCACATTGTGTCCACTCTCAATGAAATGTCTAGCAACAGATAGGTCAACCAGAAACCATCTAATTGTACTCTTATGTTTATTGATTTTTTCTTTGATCTCTTTGTTCGTTTCACCTACATAGACCATACTGCACGGACATGTTATCATGTACACTACAGAACTCAAATGACAGGCATATCTATTCCTGATACTTTTCACTGTAGGGATGATAAAACGTATCCCCTTTCAATAAGTTGCCACAATTGCAACATCCTAGACATGGGGGAAAAAAAAAACCTTTCTAGGAGGGGCAAGATGGGATTGTACCAACATGTGATTTAATGGGCCCATGTCCTCCCTCACCAACTTGTCAAGTTGAGACAAATAGTTGAATTTTTTTTATTCATTGATTTCCAAGTTTAATGTTCCTTTATGGAAACCCCAAACAGCACAATACAGAGATAATAACTAAAGATAACTCTGCACAGGTATAATAAAGACAGTGATGTGATAGTACAGGTATGATAAACACAGTAATGTGATAGTATAGGAATATTAAATACTGTGATGACACAATACAGAGTATAATAAACGCAGTGATCCAACAGCACAGGGATAATGAGTGAAGTAACAGCACAGAAATAATAGTCACTGTAACGGCCGCGGTCGCAGACACATACGGCCGTCCTGTTCTGCAGTGACCATTAGGGTGCGCGCACGACCTCATTCCCAGCCTTAAAGGGCCAGCATGCACACATGTTAAGAATGTACTAATTACTCCCAGATCACCCTGGACTATAAAAAGGGCTCTGCCCCTTCACTCCTTGCATGAGCGTTGTTTTTTAATTCCCATGTTAGTCTTTACAAATGGTCGCTCAGTGTTATCATGTTCCTAAATGTTCCCGTGTCCTTCATCTTTTCCTGTATCCTGTGCTGTGTTGGTTCCTGACCCCTATCGAGTGTTGAAGTCATGTCCTGCTGCACATACTGTTGTCCGCCACGCCTGGCGCAACCTGTTGCACCTGCTTTCATCCACCACATCTGGCACAACCTGCTGCACCTACTGTCATCTGCCACGTCTGGCGCAACCTGCCACATCTAGCCCCATCCGTGCTAAAGCCTCTGCCATCATCTGGAATATCTCAGGTACTTTCGTGCTACGAACTCATTGCATAGACTTGTGCATTGACTGTGACTTGGCCAGCTGCCTCTCCACTATGGCGGAGCGGCCTAGTGGATCCACAAATCCCTAGATTGTGACAGTACGCTCAGGCCATGGACCCCGCTGGTTAACCCAAGACCTTGACGACGTCACAATCCATGCAGGCAGACATGCAAGACCTTCAGTCACGACAAGACAACTCCTCCTGGTGGTGAACGCCATTGCACATTGGCTGGATGTGCAAGCCACAGTCGTCACCGCACCTATTCCTGCTGTTCCTACTGCTACGCTGTAATGACGGGAGACAGACAGGTGAGCCCTAAATCTTCCCGCCACTCAGTCCCTGCCTACTTGCACGGCCCATCCTAGGCGACGGCGTACAACTGGGCGACGGTCCCTACGCTCAATATGTGTACGACAGACAAACAGACAAGGGTACACAGAAGCTACGGGAAATGTGGCAGTTGCCCACGGCAACACCGTGAGCAACAGGAGTAGTGAACGAGCCGAGTCAAACCAGGAGTGTACGGGGTACCAATCGCAGAGCAGGAGCGTAGTCAGTAAAGCCAGGGTCAAAATTAAGCAAGGTCAATAATAATAGCAGGAGCAGCAGAGCCAGGAAACAGGAAAGAATCACAGGCAAAGAGAAAGCAGGAAATTAAGGTATAAATAGGCCGAGAGTGGGAGCTAGAACCTTCTGGCCAGGCTGTGATAGGTTCTCCCACTCCTGAGCCTACCAGCCTGAGTGGTAGCAGATCGAGTCACTCTATCAGACCTAGGAGCAGGTGCCGACTGATTAACCACGGGCGTCGACACAGAAGCTGTGTCTGGCAGATCCTTTACATACGCCTCTTGTCAATACCAGTACCAGCCCCCGATGTTCCCTCCCGCTACCTCCTCGATATGACAGAGACACGAGGTCCTGCAGGGGATTTTTGAACCAGTGCTAGATCCACTTCAGACTAAATACAAAGGCCTTCCCCTCTGAGGATGCAAGGATCGCCTTCATAATCTCTCTCCTTACTGGCAGGGCCCTGGCATGGGCGAACCCCCTTTGGGAACATCAGGGACCAGAGACTCGTGACTTGCAGTATTTTTTACAGCCTTTCCGTTCTATATTTGAAGAACCTGGGAGAATTTCTTCTGCTGCTGCATCCCTGCTGACCCTACACCAGCGGGGACATCTCCGTGGGTGAGTATGCCATTCAGTTCCGTACCCTGGCTGCAGAACTAAACTGGAACAATGAGACCTTGGTGGCTATATTCTGGCAGTGACTGTCTTCTGGGATTAAAGATGAGCTTGCTGCTCGCTATCTGCCACCTACTCTGGATGATCTCATTCTACTAGCCACCTGGGTTGACATGAGAATCCGGGAGCGTTCCGAAGATGTTGGCCGGGATAGAGGATTTCCTAGGCTAGCTCCTACTTTCCAGCAATCCCTACTGTCCTCCTCAGTTTATACACAGAAGAACAGGAAGGAGCCATAAAGCCAATTTATATCAAAATTACAACTTTTATTTAACATATATCACATATCACAAACAAAGTTTAAAAAGTTAAATAAGAACAAGACCCTAGTATGAACACTGGAGCAATTGTTAACACTTGCGTGATAGTATCCACAGGTATAAAGGCTATATAAAGGAATTGGGTGGATTGGGTACAGAACCCAAGAAGGGAATTACCCTATTATTAATCCAATGAACCCTATTAGTATAGTTAAAATGAGTGAAAAATAAGAGAGAAGGGAAAAATTGAATAAAGTAATAGTGCTTCAAAGTTTCATTTATATCCGGCAGCCTTACCCATGACAGCAAGGGAAAGTGATAGTTGGTACTTGCTCCTTCACATGGACCCCATGGTCCTCATCAGTTGTTCCACCAGAGGAGCCTATGCAGGTGGACCGGGTCAAATTGTCTACCCAGGAGAACAACGCAGACGCACTTCAGGACTATGTCTGTATTGTGGCCTCGGTGGCCATGTTGTGCGTTTGTGTCCCCAGAAGCCAAAGAAACTCCAGTGCCTAGGATTGGTTAAAGAGACAACCCTAGGCGGAACGGCACCTAATAAAACATTTTCGTCCAAACTGACCATTCCTGTGACCATAGTGTCAGAAGACGCATCGGGTCTCTGCCTATCTGGACTCAGGATCCGTGGCAAACTTCATCCTTCAAGACCTTGTGGATCATCTCCAGTTGTCCACTGTTCCTTTGGAGACGTCTTTGGCTGTTACCTCGGTGAATGGTCTTCCTCTGCCCGATCCAATCGTGTCTGAGACCAAGCCACTGAAGCTCCAAGTTGGAGCCCTTCATACTGAACTAGTTACCTTTTTTGTCTTGCCTAAAGCCATCAATCCGGTTCTACTGGGCCTGCCTTGGCTCCGGTTGTATGCTCCTGTCCTGGATTGGAGTTCCGGAGTTCTCCAATGGGGTCCCAAATGTCCCCACTGCTGCCTGTTACAGATCCATCCCGTCCAGCCCTCTCTGCCTCAGTCAATAGCAGGATTGCCTACTCATTTTTCTCAATTTGCAGACGTCTTAAGCAAAAAGGAGGCTGAGATGCTTCTCCCACACCGGTCTTACGACTGTCTGATTGAACTGGTTCTAATTGCTACTCCTCCCCATGGATGGGTATATCCTCTCTCCTTGCCAGAGACTCAATCCATGTCGGCCTACATCAAGGAGAATCTGGAGAGGGGTTTCATACTTAAAGGGAAGGTGTCATGAATTTTTTTATCATAATGCTTTTAATATGATAATAACATAAATTGTATTTATTTATATTCTCGTGTTCTACTTTTTACTTTTTTCTTATTTTTACTTCTCTATGAGGGCTGCCATTTTTTTTCATCTCTGTATGTGTCGATTAATGACACTTACAGAGATGGAATATGGCACATACAACCCCATAGAGAATGCAAACAGGAGCCGTTCCATTCACTACAGCGTACGCCGTCTGTGTGGGAACGCCGCTCCCACACAGACCAAAGCGAAGCTCGTTCGCAGAGCGAAATCCGGCGCAATTTTCATGTGGACCGGAAGCCGCGGCAGGACAGTAAGATGACAACTTCCGGCCGCGGCTTCTGGCCATAGGTTCAAGGAAGCGAAGGCACAAGTAAAAGGAGCGGAGGCGGCAGCAGCGCCAGGAGCAGGTAAGTTATGTTCATGTATGTGATGTGTGTATTATGTTCGTTTATGTTTGTGTTATACTGTCTGCTGAGCACTGTATCTAATCCTCCTACACTGTGCAGTCGCTCAGAAAATGGCGGCACACAGTGTAGGAGGTTTGAAGATTCAAACACCTCCTTCTCCTGGCACTAGCCAGAATAAGGTAGGGGGGATTGTGTGAGGACACTAGAGAGTGTGTCTACCCCAAATTTGCAGCATAAAGCAATGAGGTTGCTTTACCACATTGACCATGCTGCAATTTTGGGAATTGCTCCCTCTAGTGTCCAGCACATGGAAATGTTATAAATTAGAATCTAATTTATAATATTTCCTGACTTGTGAAAAAATTAAAAAGCTTAAAACAATGTGTACTCACTTAAATAATAATTGTTTAACTAAAAAAATAAAATAAATTCTAGTGCCACATTCCCTTTAAGTCTTCCACCCTGGCCGGGGCCGGGTTCTTCTTCATTAAGAAGAAAGACGGATCTCCTCGACCCTGCATTGACTACCGTGGTCTCAACAAGATCACGGTCAAGAACAAATACCCGTTACCACTAATATCCGAACTGTTTGACCGTATACGAGGAGCCAGGATTTTTTTGAAACAAGACTTGCGTGGGGCTTACAATTTGATCCGAATCCGTCAAGGTGATGAGTGGAAGACGGTATTCAACACTCGAGACAGGCACTACGAATACCTGGTGATGCTCTTCGGTTTATGTTACGCTCCTGCGGTCTTCCAGGAATTCATCAATGATATCTTCTGAGATCTCCTCTATGTCTGTATTGTGGTCTATCTCGATGATATTTTGATTTTCTCTCCAGATCCAACGACTCATCGGAGGCATGTTTGTCAAGTTCTACTGCGATTAAGGGAGAATCGTCCGTATGCCAAGCTGGAGAAGTGCATCTTTGAAAAAAATTCTCTGCCCTTCCTGGGCTACATTATCTCGGATCAAGGTCTCAAGATGGTGCCTGAGAAGGTAAAGTCCGTCCTGGAATGGCCACGTCCTCAGGGCCTGCGGTCCATAAAGCCTTTTTTGGGATTCACCAACTTCTACCGGCAGTTTTTCCCAAAATTCTCATCACTGACGGCTCCCATCTCTACCCTTACCAAGGAGGGTGTGCACGCCAAGGTGTGGACTCCATAGGCGGAATCTGCATTTAATAGCCCCAAGAGTGCGTTTACCTCAGCCTCAATCCTCCATGATCCTGACGTCTTTGGACTGTTCTCGTTGGAGGTGGACTCTTACTCTGTTGTTGCAGGTGCACTTCTGTTCCAGAGAAGCTTGAAAGGAAAGGCAGTGGTGTGTGGCTATTATTCAAGACTTTTTTCCTCCGCTGAGCACAATTACTTTATTGGGGATCGGGAATTATTGGCCATCAAATTAGCTCTGGAGAAGTGGAGACATCTGCTTGAGGGTGCAGCTTATCCCATTCGGGTATACACCGACCGCAAGAACCTCACTTATCTGCAGTCGGCTCAATGGCTAAACCCCCGTAAAGCCAGGTGGTCGTCCTGCTGACAAAAATTTGAGGGCCGATGCCCTATCCAGGTCGTTTGAAGCGGAGGACATTGTGGAGTCCCCGCAATGTATCATAGATCCAGCCTGCAATATTATGGCTAAACCTCTGCAAGTTAGAGACATCCCTCCGGGGAGGACTTTTGTGCAATTGGCAGACAGGAGGAGAATCCTTCGCTGGGGACACTGCTCCAAACTGGCTGGACATGCAGGTGTTTGTAATACCCAAGACCTGATAACTCGTCATTTCTGGTGGTCCACGCTGTGTGTGCTTCTAACAAGGTTGCTCACTTCAAGCCTGCCGGTCTGCTCCAACCTCTGCCTGTGCCCAACATCCCCTGGCAGCATATTGCAATGGACTTTGTCACTGATCTTCCTCCCTCAGCGAGATGCAATACAGTCTGGGTGGTGGTGGATCGGTTCTCCAAGATGGCTCATTTTGTTCCACTGACTGGCCTACCTTCTGCTCCTCGCCTGGCTAATCTCTTTATCTAGCACATCTTCCGCTTGCATGGCTTGCCTCTTCACATCGTGTCTGATCAGGGGGTTCAGTTTACCTCGAAATTTTGGAGAGTTCTCTGTAAACTCCTGGATTTGAAATTGGACTTTTCCTCAGCCTACCATCCCCAGGCCAATAGTTAAGTCGAGAGGATTAACCAGATCATGGTGAATTATCTCTGCCACTTCATCTCCATGCAGCATGATGATGGGGTACAGCTTCTTTCATGGGCCGAGTTCTCATGCAATAATCACACAAGTGAGTCCACCATTTCCACACCGTTCTACATTGTGTACGGTCAACATCCTAGAATCCCTCTTCCTGTGTCGACTACCTCTCAGGTACCCGCTGCTGACTCTGCATTTGGGGACTTTCTGCATATCTGGCAAAAGACCCGTTCCTCTATTCTGCTAGCAGTTGATTGCATGAAGCAAAAAGCGGATATTAAAAGAAGAAAGCCGTCTCAGTATCTTGCAGGTACCAAACTCTGGCTGTCCTCATGGAATATCAGTCTGAAGATGCCTTCGTACAAGTTTGCTCCCAAGTTCCTCGGACCCTTTGAGATTCTATAACAGATAAACCCTGTCTCCTATAAGCTTCGGCTGCTTCCTACCCTCAGAATCCCCAACTCCTTTCATGTGTCCCTCCTGTAACCGGTGGTTCTGAACCGCTACAGTAAGACTCCTAGCCCCGCAGTTGCTCCCAGTGGTTTATCTGATGTGTTTGAGGTGAAGGAGATCCTGGATTGCTAGAGGGTAAAAGGAAAGACTTTTTATTTGGTGGACTGAAGAGGGTTTGGTCCTGAGGAAAGGTCCTGGGAGCCAGAAGAGAATCTCAATGTTCCTGACCTCATTAAGAAATCCCCCTCTCGCTCTGAACCCAAGAAGAGGGGGCGTAAGGTTGGGGTACTGTAACGGCCGCGGTCGCAGACCGCAGACTCCTTTCATCCTGCCGACGTCTTTCTCCCCCAGGATGCCACACATGCGGCTGTGCTGTCCTGCAGTGACCACTAGAATGCGCGCACAACCTCATTCCCGACCTTAAAGGGCCAGCGTGCACACATGTTAAGAATTTACTAGTTACTCCCAGATCACCCTGGACTATAAAAAGGGCCCTGCCCTTTCACTCCTTGCCTGAGCGTTGTTTGTAATTCCCATGTTAGTCTTTGCAAATGGTCCCTCAGTGTTATCCTGTTCCCAAGTGTTCCCGTGTCCTGCTACCTGTTCCCGTATCCTGTGCCGTGTTGGTTCGAGTTTTGGAGTCGTCCCTACCGTCGTCCGCCACGTCCGACGCAACCTGCTGCACCTTCTGTCATCCGCCACATCTGGCGCAACCTGCTGCACCTACTGCCGTCTGCCACATCTGGTGCAACCTGCTGCACCTGCTGCCATCCACCACATCTTGCACAACCTGCTGCACCTACTGTCATCCGCCAAGTCTGGCACAACCTGCTGCACCTGCTGTCATCCACCACATCTGGCGCTACCTGCTGCACCTACTGTCACCCACCACATCTGGCGCAACCTGCCACATCCAGCCCCATCTGTGCTAAAGCCTCTGCCATCGTCTGGACTATCTCAGGTACTTTCATGCTACAAACTCATTGTATAGACTTGTGCATTGGCTGTGACTTGGCCAGCTGCCTCTCCACTATGGCAGAGAAGCCTAGTGGGGCCACAAACACCTAGATCGTGACAGTCACAGTGAAGATGCACACAGTGATGTCACAAAGCAGGAATCACAAACACAGTTATGTCGTAGGGAAGGGTTATTGCCCACAGTGTCATAATGTCATATTACAGGAACAATGTGCACAGTGGTGTCACAGAACTGTAATAACTGTAATGTCACAGCTAAATGTTTAGGATCACAGTGATGATGCAACACAGAGATAATAAAAACAGTATTCTATTATAAAGTTCATCTAGAGTAATGAACAAAGTGATGTCCCAGTAAAGAATAATTAATGATGTGATGTCATAGCAGTGAAGCGATAAATATAGTCACAAAGTGATGTCCCTGATCAGGAAATTGAGATCCTTACCCAGTTCCTACCCAGGTGCAAAATTTTAGAACGACAAACAGCAGTAGAAATAAAAGTTATGGTAGGGCATATTTACTAAGATTAGCGTTTCATATGCCAGTCTTAACTTTCTGCTCTGCTGGAGCAAAATGCGATGATTTATTAAGAAATCTGTTGCATCTTTCTGCTGGCCGTCCGCAGACACGCAGCACATCCTGACGCTGCTTGGAGTCATGACTTTGTATGGACCACGGCCTGATGTGGGAACCTGAGAAGATCAGGGGGGGGGGGAGAAAAGGAGTAAGGTGAGTAAAAAATGTATTTTATTTATTTCATTTATTTTAATTTATTATAAAATTCAATCACGGGGGAGAAGTTGTCCATACTTGGCACGGAACCTTCCTGTCCCCTGGTATGCCTTTGGCCGTAAATTATAATAAATGTGTCTTGTCGTGGGTGACCATGCCCATTTTACTAAGCTTTGAACATTTTTCAGAAAATGGCAAAAATGGCATAAACGGCCCAGAAGTCGTGAATTTTCCCTCAAATTTTGAGTAATTTGTCACATCTCGACTACAGAAAACTGGCCTAGAAAGTTGATGAATTTCCCCTGTATGTCTATTTTAATTATGCACTGTGATAGTGTTGTCAAAGCTCAAAGTGTATTGAGAAAACAAATTTGGATCTAATTCAATTTCTATTAAATATGTAACTCTCATTAAGAACACTGCAAGAACATTATAATCACGCTATATACAAATAAATATTTAGTTTTTATGTTGCGTTTACAGAAATTAGAATTAAACTGCTTTAATTAGTGTTCTAATTGGTCTAAATATTGCACAAAATTCAGTAATTATCATTACAACATCATGTATATACCATTATTATTCGCTAATGTTCTATATTGCTATGTCATGAACAGAGAGTATTTTATTTATTTACTTTTGTCCAGTGCTTGTCTTGCTTACTTGCTAACTAGTGTATGAGTGAATTGCTTACTGCACTGTTCTTGATTTAAAGATATCCTGTCTGCTGACCGGTCTGTTTTAGGAAATACGTGTATTCCCCATTAAATAAAAATGTTGGAGCATAATTTCTTCGAACTCTGCATTGGGTGTGATCCTCTGCTATTTCTCCTGGAAATCTACAACTAGTTTTTACCATTCCTAGTCTGACACTGTACAATAGGTGTAACACCTACTGAGATTTTTGGGCTAATATATGCATATAGCAACCTAAGTGACCTGTGTGACATACGAATATGAACACCTATATTAGAAATCAGACATGAACCATTTCTAGCGAAAAATAGACAATATTTTATTGAGAGACAAAATAGTTAAAAACAAGTACATTAGCAGTAACATTACCCATAAAAAAAGATCCCCACATAGCTCGGGTCCCACAGCCTCATATAGTAAAGTGCAAATAGTGCATGCAGAAACTGGTACATAAATAATAAAGTCAAATATGGATAGAAAACCATCCAAGGAGGAAATAGTATAATGATGAAAAACCAGACCTCGAGGAATGCGATTTAAGGAGGCATACAGACCAGAACTATCGGGGGATCAGCCCCAACACATGTTTTGCACGTAGCTTCTTCCGGGGGCTATACCAAAGAGAACAAATGTATGGGTGTATAAATCTCAACCCACCAATGAACGGTTTAAAACATACAGCTGGTAACATAAGCATCAAATTACCTTCAAAGTCCTACATGATATAAACCCATTGGCAGATTCCTCCTAAGTATCACAATGTGGAAACATGAGAGTGTGGATCTGTGAGTTTGCTCAGCAGAACATAACCCAGGTGCAGCTAACCGTAATCACACTAGCCCGTCCCTTAATGTGGGAGGGGCGGGCGAGTGGGAGCACAGTCAGCCTGATATGAGCAAACTATCGGTGAGTGCATGGAACGCACTAGACCGCAGACAAGATGGCCGCCATCCCCAGACGCGTCTTGTGTCACGTCTTGTGTCACCTGCCACGTCTTGTGTCACCCGCCACGTTCTGTGTCATCTGCCACGTCCGGAGGAATCCGCCACGTCCTGTGTCATCTGCCACGTCCGGAGGAATTCGCCACGTCTGGCGCAACCTGCGGCACCTGTGTCATCCGCCACATTTGGCGTTACCTGCTGCACCCATCTCCATCTGTACCAGAGCTGTGGCCACTGTCTGGACTATCCAGGTACCCTTGTGTGGGACATTGTATTGCTGGGGTTTCCTGTTGTTTGGCCAGCTGCATCCCCGCTACTGCGGTACGGCCTAGTGGGTCCACTAACCCACTACGTGACAAGTCCAATCTATTATTTTCATTGGTATGCACATATTTATGCCATATAGCTTTTTGTCATCAAGGTGAGGTCAAGCAATGGTCAAGGTTTTATCACACAGGCACATTGCATAATATATTACACCAATTGTGTTGCATCCAATGGAATGTGTGATTTTAAATTTTTTGTTCCTACATAATTTGAGGAAATTATCAGCAGTTTCCGCATTTGGACATGCAACACATTTACCACAGGGCTTGCAGCCCCATTTTGGGCCTTTTTTCCCAAAGATTTTACCCGGGATCTTACCTGGGTAGTAACTCCCGACCAGTATATCTTTCAAATTTTGAAATCTTCAATATGCGATATATGAAGATATATGATGGTTTTTTAGACTCTTCAATGGCGACCTCCAGCAATTCTAACTCAGATGATGATGATGATAATTTCCTTGTTTGGAAAGAACAAGTATCTAAACTGATTAAAGCAGTTAAATCTACCATAGAAGTTGATGATACAGAACTTCCGATGCAAGGTAGAAAGGGTCTGTTTTATTTTCCAAAGAAGAAGGGTAAAGTTTTGCCCTCCCATCCTATTCTGGAAACTATGCTTGCTAAAGAGTGGTCGGTTCCCGACAAGAAACCTGTTTTTGGGAATAGGTTCAAGTCTATCTACAGACTTGATGAAAATGACTGTTTCCTGTGATTCTCCTGCAAAAAATTGAATTGGCTGGAGATAAGTTGTCTAAAGGTGTCCTGCTGAAGATTCTTCTCCTCTAAAGAGCCCTATAGACAGAAAAGCTGATACTTTACTAATTAAGTTTTACTCTACTTCTGCAGCCCTATGTAAAGCCTCCATGGCCACAGCTCCTGTTGCCAGAGCACTCAGGGTCTGGTTAAGCCAGCTGTATAATGATATAGAAGCAGGAAAACTTAGAGACCAGATTCTGCAGATGATCCCTATGATGAAACCCTCCTCAGATTACCCCTGTGATATTCCCCTGGATGTTTTGGACCTATTTTCCAAGGAGGGTGCTTTGTAATACTACCAGACGTGCAGTTTGGCTTAAATCCTGGTCTGGTGATATGGTCTCAAAGAATAATTTTTGCTCATTGCCTTTCCAGCCAGGGTATCTTTTTGCAGAACAACTCAATAAGATTTTAAAGAACCTTAATGAAGAAAAGGGTAATTTTTTAGCAGGTTCCTCAGCAAGAAGGAGATTCAGTCTAATCCAAACATATAGATCATCTCCTTCTAGGGGAGGTAGACACTTCCGGGCCCTTAATAGGCAACAGTCAGGACAAAGAGGAACAGGAAGCCTTCAGCTCCTCCCTCCAAGACTGATTTTTGACACCAGAAGTCTGCAACCCCTGGTAGGTGGCAGACTGAAGTATTGCTACCACATCTGGCAAGCTACCACCACAGACACCTGGGTGCTAAAAATAATAAAGGAAGGTTATTCTCTAGAAATTGGCTGTCCTCCGCCAACCATTTTTCTCTTCAACCCAGGAAATTGTCCTCAGGTCACCTCCCTGTTGAAGGAATTTGTAAAAAAAAAAGTCTTAGAACCTATTCCTCCTGCCAAGTGTTGAAAGGGTTACTACTCTCTTGTGTTTCCTCTCCCCACTAAGACCTCGGTGGTGTTGGCAGCCGCTCTTCGTCTCCAAAGAGTATGTATAGTTCTGTGCCTGGACAATTGATGGTTAAAGGCATCATCCCTGGAACTTCTTCAAAGCCAGATTCAGCTAGCCATAAGTTGTCTAGAAGACCATGGGTTTGTCATTAATTGGGAGAAGTTAAAGGCTATCACAGAAGGAATCCTGTCTGTTCTCAGCAGCTGGACTATTTCCATCAGAGAGGCCATGAGATTTTTAGGCCTTTTTACAGCAGATATAGAAGCAGTTCCATGGGCCAAAGCCCATTTGAGGCCTTTACAGTCAGCTACCCTGAGGAATTGGGACAAACACCCGGCAGGCTTAGCCCGCAGATTCTCCATCACTCCACAGACACAGCTTCTTTAAAAGTTGTGGATAGACAGGAAGAATCTTCAGAAAGGGAAGTCCCTTGCAACACAGGACCAAGTCCTGGTAACTATAGTTGCATCCAGCAAAGGTTGGGGGCCCATCTTTGGGAACACTGGACTCAGGGCATTGGGAGTTCCAAAGAAAGCAGGAAATCCTTCAACTTCAGGGAGATGAAGGCAGTGAGGTTGGCATTGTCACATGTCAAGAGCAGACAGAAGCTCAAACCCAGCGAGTGGCAGGTGAACCCAGAAGTCTTTCAACTATTGGTAAAAAAGTGTGCATTATCACAACTGGATCTGATGGCCACACCTGCCAACAAGATATTCCCACAGTTCTGCGCCTTGAGCAGGCTTTGAAATCCGCTAGCCCCATTTTGATCCCCTGAAGACGCTGTGTTTACAGCGAAACATGTCGGGGGGGCTAAGCTACTTTTAAACAGCCATGTCCCACTAGCATCTACAGCACGCTTATCAGCTATAATTGTTATATCCACGTACGTTCAGCAGTCTGCAGCTGCTGTTCTAATACATTCAGACCTTCTCACTCCACACTCTGTCCTGCCACAGTGCAGGCAGAGTTTATACAGAGCGTGTGCTAGCTGACATTGGTTATAAATTTTAACCCTTTGTGTTCATTGTGTGTCCCTTCATGGACATCTTAATAGCAAAACAATGAAAGTTATATTTTATTATCATTATTCAGTTAGTAGTTGGGAAACTGGGTTTCAGTGGGCCTCAGGCACATTTGACTTTTTCTGTATTAACCATATACCTGCCAACTACTAGGGTCTCCCCAGCATTCTTTGGCTTTGAAATCCAGTGACTCTGGACACGTTTTCCCTGTCCTGGGAGGGGAGATTCCTCTACCTATTTTCCCCTATTTCGCTAATCCAGATGTGTCTAGTAAAGATCTGTCAGGACAAGGCCAAATTTCTGGCAATTATCCCATTTTGGCCCAGGAGGGCATGTGTAAAGGATCTGCCAGACACAGCTTCTGTGTCGACGCCCGTGGGTAATCAGTCTGCACCTGCTCCTAAGTCTGAGAGAGTGACACGATCTTCTACCAGTCAGGCTGGGAGGCTGAGGAGCGGGAGAGCCTATCACAGCCTGGCCAGACGGAGCTAGCTCCCACCCTCTGTCTATTTATACCTTAATTTCCTGCTTCTCCTTTGCCTGTGACTCTTTCCTGTTTCCTGGCTCTGTGTGCTCCTGCTATTATTATAGACCTTGCTTCATTTTTACCCTGGTTTTACTGACTACGCTCCTGCTCTGCGATTCGTACCTCGTACTCTCCTGGTTTGACTCGGCTCATTCACTACTCTTGTTGCTCACTGTGTTGCCGTGGGCAACTGCCCCATTTCCCTTAGCTTCTGTGTACCCTTGTCTGTTTGTCTGTCATGCACTTATTGAGCGTAGGGACCGTCGCCCAGTTGTACGCCGTTGCCTAGGACGGGCCGTTGCGAGTAGGCAGGAACTGAGTGGCGGGTAGATTAGGACTCACCTGTCTGTCTCCCTACTCCATCATTACATAATCACAGGCCTATATACCTTTTCTACCCTGGTCCCTGACACTACTATGGACCCCCTTGATACCCTGGCTCAGCAAATGCAGGGCCTCTCCCTACAGGTTCAAACCCTGGCTCAGAAGGGCAACCAGCATGATGCTACCCTGGTAGCGCCCCCCACCTCACCTCTTGAACCCCACCTCAAGTTGCCTGACCGGTTCTCAGGGGACCGGAAGACTTTTTTCTCCTTTCGGGAGAGTTGTAGGCTCTATTTCCGTTTAAAGCCCCACTCCGTTCTGAGAGCCAGCGAGTGGGTATAATTATGTCCCGGCTCCAGGACGGGCCCCAAGAATGGGCCTTCTCCTTGGCTCCTGACGCCCCTGAACTTTCCTCTGTTGATCTTTTCTTTTCTGCTCTCGGGCTCATATATGACGAGACTGATAAGACTGCCTTTGCCGAGAGTCAGCTGGTGACCTTACGTCAGGGTAAGAGACCCGTTGAGGAGTACTGTTCTGACTTTAGGAAGTGGTGTGTAGCTTCTCGGTGGAATGACCCTGCCTTGAGGTGCCAGTTTAGATTGGGTCTGTCGAATGCACTGAAAGACCTGTTAGTTAGCTATCCCTCTTCTGACTCCCTAGATCAGGTTATGGCTTTAGCGGTACATCTTGACCGACATCTCAGGGAACGATGACTGGAATGTTTTTGTGCCTTCCCCTCTGACCCCCCCATGATAGCTCCCGAGGTTCCGTTGCTTCATTCTTCCACGGAAAACTCGGATGAACCAATGCAACTTGGGGCCTCCGTGTCTCCCCAACAACGTAGAGAGTTCCGCAGGAAGAATGGTCTCTGTTTCTACTGTGGGGATGACAAGCATCAAGTGAACGACTGTCCTACGCGTAAGAATAAGCAGCCGGAAGAACTTCCGCACCTAAGTGACCATCGGGGAGGTCAATTGGGCACACAGGTATTTCCCGTAAATATGAAACCTAATAAGATCTTGCTTCCCTTTCAGGTCTCTTTTGAGGGTAGGTCTGCCACCGGCAGTGCCTTCGTGGATTCAGGGTCTTCTGCTAATATTATGTCTGTGGAATTTGCTATGTCTCTAGCTATGCCATTGATTGACTTGCCTAAACCTGTCCCGGTAGTGGGTATCGACTCCACTCCTCTTGCTAATGGTTATTTTACACAGCATACCCCTGTTTTTGAACTCCTTGTTAGCTCCATGCATTTGGAGCAGTGCTCTGTACTGGTGATGCAGGGACTAGCGTCCGATTTGGTTTTAGGCCTTCCCTGGTTGCAGATGCATAATCCCACGTTTAACTGGAATACTGGGGATCTTACCAAATGGGGTAATGAATGCATGACGTCATGTTTTTCTGTTAATTTTATCTCTCTCCCTGAGGAGGTGAACACTCTACCTGAGTTTATTCAGGACTTCGCTGATGTTTTTTCTAAAAAGGCCTCCGATGTGTTACCTCCTCATAGAGAATTCGATTGCGCAATCGATTTGGTACCAGGAGCTAAGCTCCCTAAGGGTAGGATATTTAATCTCTCTTGTCCCAAACGTCAAGCCATGAGAGAGTATATCCAGGAATGCCTGGCCAAGGGTTACATTCGCCCCTCTACTTCTCCGGTAGGTGCTGGCTTCTTCTTCGTAGAGAAGAAGGATGGTGGTCTTAGGCCGTGCATTGACTACCGAAACTTGAATAAGGTCACTGTAAGGAACCAGTATCCCCTTCCTTTGATTCCTGATTTCTTCAATTAGGTTCAGGGGGCCCAATGGTTCTCTAAGTTTGGTCTACGGGGGGGCTTATAACCTTATCCGCATCAAAGAGGGGGATGAGTGGAAGACTGCGTTTAACACGCCCGAAGGTCATTTCGAATACCTCATCATGCCCTTTGGGTTGTGTAATGCTCCCGCGGTCTTCCAGAATTTCATAAATGAGATTTTAAGAGACTACTTGAGGGTATTTCTTGTAGTGTACCTTGATGACATACTTGTGTTTTCCAAGGACTGGTCCTCCCACATTGAGCATGTCAGAAAGGTGCTCCAGGCCCTTCGGGAAAACAAACTGTTTGCTAAAACCGAAAAATGTGTGTTTGGGGTGCAGGAGATACCATTTTTGGGTCAAATCCTCACTCCTCATGTGTTCCGCATGGACCCTGTCAAGGTTCAGGCTGTGGCTAAATGGGTCCAACCTGCCTCCCTGAAGGAGTTACAGTGCTTCCTGGGGTTTGCTAATTATTACAGGAGATTAATTGCTAACTTCTCGGTCATCGCTAAGCCTCTTATGGATCTTACTCGCAATGGTGCTGACCTCCTCCACTGGCCTCCAGAGACGGTCCAGGCTTTTGAGGTCCTTAAGAATTGCTTTATCTCGGCCCCTATGTTGATTCAGCCTAACCAAATGGAGCCATTCATCGTGGAGGTTGACGCCTCCGAGGTGGGAGTGGGTGCTGTCTTGTCCCAGGGCTGATGCACTGTCGCGTAGATTCATGGCCAGCCCTCCTTCGGAGGAAGATCCTGCTTGTGTTTTGCCTCCAGGTATAATCATTTCCTCTGTTGATTCTGAATTAGTCTCCGAAATTGCGGCTGATCAAGTTTCAGCTCCCGGGAACCTTCCTGAGAACAAGCTGTTTGTTCCCCTGCAATTCCGGCTAAGGGTACTCAGGGAAAATCATGACTCTGCTCTATCTGGCCATCCAGGCATCCTGGGTACCGAGCATCTCATTGGCAGAAACTATTGGTGGCCTGGGTTGCTTAAAGACGTTAAGGCCTATGTCGCCGCTTGTGAAATTTGTGCTAGGTCCAAGACTCCCAGGTCCCGACCAGTGGGCTTACTATGTTCTTTGCCCATTCCCCAGAGACCTTTGACCCATATCTCCATGGATTTTATCACCGATTTGCCTCCATCTCAAGGCAAGTCGGTGGTGTGGGTTGTAGTAGACCGTTTCAGTAAGATGTGCCACTTTGTGCCCCTCAAGAAACTACCCAATGCTAAGACGTTAGCTACCATGTTTGTCAAACACATCCTGCGTCTCCATGGGGTTCCTGTCAATATTGTTTCTGACAGAGGGGTACAATTTGTTTTATTGTTTTGGAGAGCCTTCTGTAAAAAGTTGGAGATTGATCTGTCCTTCTCCTCGGCCTTCCATCCTGAAACTTATGGCCAAACTGAGAGGACTAATCAGTCTCTAGAACAAAATCTAACGTGTTTTATCTCTGACTGTCAATATGATTGGGTCTCCTTCATTCCCCTCGCCAAATTTTCTCTTAATAACCGGGTCAGTAACTCGTCAGGGGTCTCCCCCTTTTTCTGTAATTTTGGGTTTAATCCACGGTTCTTCTGCGTTTCTCCTGGTAGTTCCAACAATCCCGAGGTGGATATCGTTCATCAGGAACTGTGCACAGTCTGGGCCCAGGTTCAGAAGAACCTAGAGGCGTCCCAGAGCACACAAAAGACTCAGGCAGATAGAAGACGTTCTGCTAACCCCTTGTTTGTGGTCGGGGATCTGGTGTGGTTATCTTCTAAAAATTTGCGCCTTAAAGTCCCGTCCAAAAAATGTGCTCCCCGATATATAGGGCCGTACAAGGTCATTGAAGTCCTTAACCCTGTCTCCTTTCAACCAGAGTTACCCCCGTATTTTCGAGTACACGACGTGTTTCATGCCTCCCTCCTTAAACGCTGCTCCCCGTCCTTGGCTCCCTCGAGGAGACCTCCGGTCCCTGTTCTCACCCCTGAAGGGGTAGAATTCGAGGTGGCCAAGATTGTGGACAGCAGGATGGTCCAAGGCTCCCTCCAGTACCTGGTCCATTGGAGAGGATACGGGCCTGAGGAGAGGACTTGGGTACCCGCCCGGGATGTTCACGTTGGGGTATTGCTCAGGAGGTTCCATCTTCGCTTCCCCAATAAGCCAGGTCCACATAGAAAGGGTCCAGTGGCCCCTCTTAAAAGGGGGGGTACTGTAAAGGATCTGCCAGACACAGCTTCTGTGTCGACGCCCGTGGGTAATCAGTCTGCACCTGCTCCTAAGTCTGAGAGAGTGACACGATCTTCTACCAGTCAGGCTGGGAGGCTGAGGAGTGGGAGAGCCTATCACAGCCTGGCCAGACGGAGCTAGCTCCCGCCCTCTGTCTATTTATTCCTGCATTTCCTGCTCCTCCAGTGCCTGTGACTCTTTCCTGTTTCCTGGCCCTGCTGCTCCTGCTATTATTATTGACCTTGCTTCATTTTGACCCTGGCTTTACTGACTACGCTCCTGCTCTGCGATTTGTACCTCGTACTCTCCTGGTTTGTCTCGGCTCGTTCACTACTCTTGTTGCTCACTGTGTTGCCGTGGGCAACTGCCCCATTTCCCTTAGCTTCTGTGTACCCTTGTCTGTTTATCTGTCATGCACTTATTGAGTGTAGGGACCGTCGCCCAGTTGTACGCCGTCGCCTAGGACGGGCCGTTGCAAGTAGGCAGGGACTGAGTGGCGGGTAGATTAGGGCTCACCTGTCTGTCTCCCTACCCCGTCATTACAGCATGGTTTCCGGCCTTATTAGAAATTTCGAAAGGAACTTACTGTCGCTTGCTCCTCAGAGAAGATCTTCTGCTCCAGGTAGGCTTTCTGCATCCCAGTATCAATAAGCTTCACCTGACGGCCTGGATATTGAAAGGCTGAATCTAGCTGATCAAGGCCTTTCCCATGGCGTTATTAAGACTTTGCTTTCTTCCCGTAGGGATTCGACCCATTCTCCATATAACAGAGTGTGGCGAAGATTTTACTCTTGGTGTTTAGAACATGATGTTTCTCCCAGGGAAATTCAAGTCGTGGATTTATTAGACTTTCTCCAAGAGGGCTTCCAAAACGGACTTAAGTATAGCACACACAAGGTCCACTTTTCAGCAATAAATGCTTGTTCTGAATTCAAATTTTCAAACAGCCGGTTGGTGAGGCGATTCTTTAAAGGTATTAAGATCCTTAGACCTAATGTCAGATCCCCATGTCCCATTTGGGATCTGGCAGTAGTTCTTAAGAAGCTTGCTTCTGACTCCTTTGAGCCCTTGGATATAGTAAACTTAAAGTTTCTATCCTGGAAATTGAAGTAGTTAGTGGCAGTCACATCTACCAAGAGAGTGGGCGAGTTACAAGCACTCTTAAGAACCCTACATGAAGATTCTCCCAGACTGTATTAGTCTAAGGACTGTGCCGCCCTTCCTCCCAAAGGTCTATTCTGAAGCTAATCTAAACCAGGGGATGTACTTACCTGCTTTCTCCCTGTCAAACATTGAGGTTGAGGTTCAGCCGTTACTACTCCTTGATGTTAAGAGAGCAGTTTCCATCTACCTCCAGAGAACCCTTGACTTCAGGCAATCAGAGAAGATATTTCTGAAATTCTTTGGTGTAAGAAAAGGTCAAGCAGCCAGTAAGGCTTCTCTTGCTAGGTGGCTAAAATCTACCATCTAATTGTGTTATTCCCTGGAAGGCATTTCAGTGCCTGAAGGTATTCATGCCCATTCAACTAGATCCACCGCAGCCTTCTGGATAAATTGGAGAAGTTCATCTTCAGTTCGTCTGCAAAACAGCATCCTGGACGTCAGCTTATACTTTCCTAAAGCACTAAAAGCTGGACAGTGGACATCCCTTCGTCTGATCGTCCAGCCTTTGGCACCAGAATACCACACGTATTGTCGTAAGATATCTAAGTCCCATGGGTGCTGCCGAGGATGATCAGGAAGACAAAAATTTGCTTACCTTAAAATTATTTTTCCTTGAGTTACTGCACTTAGTTTGCTTGTCATAATTTCACACACCAAAAAAGGTATTTTGATATAAGTGGCATTCAGTTTAACTGGCAGGCACCCCCTGCCAGGATCGTGTTACTGAACCCACACCAGCTGGAAACCCCCAGCCGGCTCTGAAAGAGATAAGACAACAACATAAGATTTAAAAAAATACCATTAAATGTACTTTGACAGTTGCTGCTTACCTGGTCGGAAGAGGGCCTTACCGACCTACCTGTCCTATAAGTGACAGAGTAAAGAAAATTCATACACCTAAGGGTAACTGGAGCCTTTATTGTCTAAGGGAGAGGATTGAGATTAACTCGTTGTTGCTGCTTTTTAGTAGGTTCTGTGCCTTAATTCGGGTTGGAACACATAACCCATGGGTGCTGCCTCGAACTCAAGGGAAAGAACATTTTAGGTAAGCAAATTTTCGTCATACAGCTATGTTGATGAAAAAATTAAAAAGTTATAGCCCTTTAAATGCAACGATGGAAAAACTTAAAAAATTGCTTGGTCATTATGGTTTAAAATACCTTCGGATTTAAGAGGTTAAATAAAACGTATTTATTGTAAAAAAACAATAATAATACAAAATGTATCTAAAAAAAATAGTTTTTTTTATTAATCTTTTTTTACTTTCATATACATACTGTAGATATAACCCTTTCCCGCCCTATGATGTACTTTTATGTCATGTGAACTACGTATACTGTTCCCATGAAATATCATAAATATACATCTATGTCAGGGGTCTCAAACTCGGCCGGGTAAATGAGCCGCACATAGAAGAATTTTGAAGTAGACGGGCTGCATTACTTTCAAATTTGATACAATACAAAATTATTGTTAATCAATTTGTTATTTGAACTACTATAACAATACTACATTACTATAATAATACTACATTACTATAACAATACTACATTACTATAACAACACTACATTACTATAATAATACTACATTACTATAACAATACTACATTACTATAATAATACTACATTACTATAATACTACATTACTATAACAATACTACATTACTATAATAATACTACACTACTATAAAAATACTACATTGCTATAATACTATATTACTATAACAGTACTACATTACTACTACATTACTATAATACTACATTACTATAACAATATTACATTACTATAATAATACTACACTACTATAATAATACTACATTACTATAATATTACATTACTATAACAGTACTACATTACTATAATACTACATTACTATAATGATAGCACTAGGTTTAAACTTAATGGAAATTTGAGAGTTCACTCCAAGTGCTTATTTCAACAATCCAGTTTTCCAGTTTAAGTGTTGCTAAATGCAGTTGGCAGCGTTTGGCAGACACAAGAATATGAATATTGGGAAGCCCCTTTTTAGATAGTGCCAAGTGCCCTCTGTAGATAATGCCACAGTGCCCTCTGTAGATACTGCCACACCCCCTAGATAATGCCACAGTGCCCTATGTAGATAATGCCACAGTGCCCTCTGTAGATACTGCCACACCCCCCCTAGATAATGCCACAGTGCCCTCTGTAGATAATGCCACAGTGCTCTTTGTAGATAAAGCCACAGTGCCCTCTGTAGATAATGCCACAGTGCCATCTGTAGATAGTGCCACACACACACACACACACACACCCTATAGATAGTGCCGCACACCCCTGTAGATATCTCCATTGGGGCTGCCTCTAGGAGTAGAATCCCCAGCCAGAGTGTTGCCGATGCTTAGGCCGGGGATTCCTCTGCTCGAGGAGCCCCTGACGTCCCTGTCCATAGACAGTGATGTCAGAGGATCCTCCTGGACTGGAATGTGATGTCACGGGCAACCCCAGAGTCGGTGTCCGAGAGCAGAGCACTAGTATAGGCTCTGACCCGGAATACTGGGGAAGCCCCCGACATCATTGTCCATATATGGACAGTGATGTCAGGGGCAACCCCAGAGCCGGAGTCCTGGGCAGAGCCCCCCAGCCGGAGTACCGAAGCAGCTTGTAGCACTCTGACTTGGACTCCAGCTCTGCTCCTGACATGACTGTCTATATATGGACAGTGATGTCAGGGGCTTCCTCAGAGCAGGAGTCCCGGAGCAGAGCACTTCTCTGGAACTCTGGGGCAGCCCATGACATCACTGTCCATATATGGACAGTGATGTCAGGGGCAACCCCAGAGCTGGAGTCCTGGGCAGAGCACTACTAGCACTCTACCTGGGACTCCAGCTCTGCTCCTGACATCACTGTCCATATAGAGACAGTGATGTCATGGGCAACCCCAGAGCCAGTGTCCCGGGCAGAGTGCTACTAGTGCTCTGTGTGGGACTCAATCTCTGCTCCTGACATCACTGTCCATATATGGACAGTGATGTCAGGGGCTTTCTCAAAGCAGGAATCCCGGAGCAGAGCGCTAGTATAAGCTGTGCTCTGGGACTCTGGCTCTGGGGAAGCCCCCTGACATCACTGTCCATATGTGGACAGTGACGTCAGGGGCTTCGTCAATCGCTGGCGCACTTCTCCATCGGCCTGCTCTCTCCTCTCCCAAGGGAGCTGTGGAGCCGCTTGTCTGAGACCCCTAGTGTAAGTGATGGTGCGGCACAGGAGCTGTACTCGCGCCAACAATTGTGGGTGTCAGCTCTATTATACAGCCCACACCTCGCTTTAATGACAGGGATAAAATAAAACTCCAATCCTGGCCGATTAACCCTTTAGATGCAGCGATCAATGCTTACCATGGTATCTAAGTGGTTTTACAGAGGGAAATGAACTACCTTAGTCAGCCCATCACCCCTTCCTCTTTATGTGCCGATGGGTTGCTATGGAAGACGGTAACGTTAAGTTAACAGGCAGTATACACTGCAATTCATAAGTATTGCAGTGTATTACATCAGCAAAACAAATTTAAGAGATTAATAAAAAGAAAAATGAGAAAAAAAAATACCCAAAAAACTTTTCCCAATAAAAAATGCTTTATTATATAAAAAATATTGAAAAAAAATTATATACATAATTGGTATCACCGCGTCTGTTACATCCCAAACGATAAAATTATTGTGTTATTTAATGTGCATGGTGAAAGCGGCAAAAAAATGTGAACAAAAAAAACAATGCCAGAATTGCTGTTTTTTGTTAATCCCGCCTAATAAAAATGGAATATAAAGCGATCAAAGTGCCGTATGTACCCTAAAATGGTACCAATAAAAACGTTAACTGGTCATGCAAAAAAAGAAAGCTCTCACAGTGTTCCATCGCTGGAAAAATAAAAAAGTTATGACTTTTAAATTATGGCAACACAGAAACAAAGGATTTAAAAAAAATTATTGTGAAAGTAGTAAATCATAAAAAAATATATACATTTGGTATCCTTGTAAACATACAGAATAAAGTTAACGTGTCCTTTTTACAGCTCGATAAATGCCATAAAAAAAAAATTGTGGCGGAATGGCTGTATTTTTCCCACTCCCTCCGAAAGCATTTATAAAAAGTTATAAATTACATTATAAACTGAATGCCTACTTTATTAGAGACACAAACCCTTTCACCATTGGAGCTTTCCTGTATGGAAATTATATACGTGACCCCAGAGTTCAGCATAAAATCAAGTGAGCACGTTTTCTGTGGATCAGTTTCAATGTGAATAAAAATTAGAATGGAAAAATCACGCAAACAACTCAAGGGGTCAGAGGAGGATGTCAAGAATTGTTCTGATGAACAGGCGGTGCAGTCAAGCAAATTGCAGGTAATTACATCGCTGGTGCTCCAACTAACGTGTCAGAACATACAACTTGTCCTTCCTTAACTCGGATTGGCTTAGACCATTTCTGTCTAAGAGAAACTGAAAGGCAAATAATAGCGCAAATATTAGATCAATGAGCAGTGGAAAAGCAACGCCTGGTCAGATGAATGGATATTTCTGTTGCATCGTGAACTCCTTCTGTCAGGTGTCATCAGTTCCGGCAAATAGAGATACAGTTTTGGTGTGGAGAATGTTTTATTAGCACACCCTGGGTTCTCTGATACCTGTGGATGGATGTTTGAACAATAGGGTTTACGTAATCGTTGTGGCCGACCAAGTTCATCCCTTCATGGAAACAGTTTACCCTATGGAAGAACACTTTAGCAGCAGCTGCAAGAATCTATGGCGTTCACAAAGGCCAATAATCCTGCTGAACGGATGGAAGGTCCTTCAAAATGATTTTAGGGACATAGGAGAGAAGCTAAAGTCCAGGACTTCCAAGGTAGTGTTTTTAGAAATACTACCAGTGCCACGAGCGTGGATTCATGAGAAACAGGTCGTGCCTAACTAACATGCTTGGTTTCTATGAGGAAGTAAGTGCAAATCTGGATGTTGGTCATGCAGCTGATGTAATTTATTTGGAATTTGAAAACGCATTTGATACTGTTCCACACAACAGTCTTGTTCTGAAGATACAGAAACAGGGACCGGGGGACCGTATATGCAAGTCGGTAAAAAAATTGGCTAAGGGACAGAAAACAAAGAGTCGTTATAAATGGAACTTACTCAAAATGGGCTGAAGTCAGCAGCGGGGTACCACAAGGATCTGTGTTAGGCCCAATTCTTTTTATCTCTTTATTAATGACCTTGTGGATGGGATTGATAGCTAGGTGACAGTTAAAACTCAACTTGACTATAAAATATTACAGAGTCTAGATAAGATGGCAGCATGGGCAAAAACATGGCAGATGAAATTTTATGTTGATAAATGTAAAGTAATGCACCTAGGATGAAATAATATTATTAATGCATAAACATTAAATGGAATAGAACTGGGGATAATGGAAGAAAAGTAGGACCTGGGTATTCTGGTTACAAATAAGCTAAGCAGCACTCAATGTCAGGCAGTAGCTGCAAAAGCAAATAGGATTTTAGGGTGTATAAAAAGAGAGATAGAAACCCGTGATATTACCCCTCTATAAATCCCATGTCAGGCCACATCTTGACTATGGAATTCAGTTTTGGGTTCCACAATGTATAATGGATATAGGAGAACTGAAGTGGTTCAAAGGCGAGCAACTAGATTATTAAATGGGATGGGAGATATCACTTACAATGAAAGGCTAGATAAATTGGTACACAGTATTCTCTGAATATTAGACTGTTGGCCTCCTTACCAGGCCCTCAAGGCCATTCAGATATAAGATTGCCAAGTTTACTGGAGACAGGCATGATATTCTAGACTACATAAAGCTTGTAAATAGAATGATGTGTTATTAGTACGCATTTCTTGTGTGGCCAATAACTTTAAGGTGGTTCCTTAATGGCAGTTAGCGAGTCAGACCTTTAAAAGGCTAATCTAAAAATCCATCTTTAGATATTCCAACGCTCGTATTGTTTATGCACCATGAAATATTATCATTGTCGGCAGTACATCACCCTGTGTAAACAGGGAGATGTGCTCCCGACATGATGGAAATGTATGGAGACGAGCCATCGTACTAATCGTACTAACGATTGCTCGTCCCCATGCATTGCTCCTTGTGAAGGGAGAAAATGAGCGCCAATCAATGAGCTGATCGGCGCTGGTTTACACAGCCCATTTCGGACCGTGTAAGAGGACCCTAACGCTTGAAATGATCTCTGTGGCCATGTTTTTCTTATTTCTTACTTGCCTCTCTTAAAATTATTATTGAAACCTTACTTCTAAATAAACATTTCATTTAATTTGACCTTGAGACAAGAGTGTTTGTTTAAGATTTCTTTATCAACAGCTAGTGGAATCTTTGCAATGACGAATTGCTGCCGTCCTGAAAGCTAAAGGAGGTCCAGCGTGCTACTAGATAGGTGTCTCTAATAAAGTGGCCATGCAATATATGTTCCTCAAAATGGTGACATTAGAAAATACAGCTCGCCCTGCAAAAAAATTGCCTTCATACGGCTATGTAGATGGAAATTTAAAAAAGTTATGGCTCTTGAAATGCTACGTTGAAAAAAACTAAACTTTTCATACAACCTCCTAATCTAATAGTATGCCTGATATACAGAAGTTGCATATGTCAGGACTTTATATCCTTCAGCACATACGTCGGGTGGTTTTCCAGGCATAGACGCCAAAAGTTAAGCAAATTGTCATATGAACAGAGCCTAAATATGGCCTTTTACAGTGATATAAAGGAGAGATCCACTTTAAAACAATCAATCATAAAATGGTTTTTTTTACAGCATGGTAAAGCTATGTTCACACTGCGTTTGCAGTGTACGTTTGATGTATATGCTAGGCAAGCTTCCGGCATATACGTACGTATATGTCTCATGAGCGACGGAGGGGGGTAGTCCTCCCCAATGCGGCATAATAACTTTTTGAAATGACACCAGATATATATATATATATATATATATATATATATATATATATATATATAAATTCATTCATTTCTTTTGTATGTTGTCTGTTGCATGTTCTTTATGCACGGCCAAACGACTGGACCAATCTGCACCAAATTTGACACACAAGTAAATTACGCTCTTCCGATTGTTTTAGAACCAGTTTCAGCTCTCTAGGACCTAACGTTTGACATATTCACAAAAGCAAATATGATGGCTTCCACATCAAGGACCTTCCTCCATATCACTTAACCCGTATTAGCCAATAGAAGCTCGCAGGTTCTTCATTCTTAGCCTCACTCACATACACACAGTTTTAGACCAGGTTTCCATAAGAACCCAGCCATTTTTCTTTACACGTCGTGCTACTCATCTTAAAAGAACTGTACCTATACTGGATTTGAGCAATCTCATAAATTGAACCCCTTTTATACCAGTCATGCCCTAAAAAGGAACAATGCACTTAGACAAAAGACTCCTGTGGCAAAGCGCATGGCTGCTGCCCGAGCTGCTGAAACCTTGCAACAGAAAAAAGCCTGTGAATTTCAGAATTCTCATAAACTGAACCCCTTTCAGACCAGTCATGTCATGCCTCCAAAAAGAAAACCGCTGCATTTGGACTTCATTGGATATGTTGGCTTCATATCAGTAGGAGATGACGTTTTTAACCACACACACACAAACAACAAACAAACAGACCAGTGTGAAGACGGGTAACTCTGCTGTTCTATATTATCAAAGTGAATGTCTGTTTATCTGTCCTCTATAGGCATCCAAATGCCTGAACCATTTGACCCCAAATTTGGCACATAGGTACATTGGGTGTCCGGGAAGGTTTTAGTAAATGTCCCAACCTTGCCGTTGTTCTCTGTTATCAGCCATTATAGCGAATGTTACATAGTTACATAGTTACATAGTTAGTATGGCTGAAAAAAGACACATGTCCATCAAGTTCAACCAAGGGATGGGAAAAGGGAAGCTAAAAACTTCTACACATAGGAGCTAATATTTTTTTGTTCTAGGAAATTATCTAATCCTTTTTTAAAGCGATCTACTGTCCCTGCTGTGACCAGCTCCTGCGGTAGACTATTCCATAGATTCACAGTTCTCACAGTAAAGAAGGCTTGTCGCCTCTGCAAGTTGAACCTTTTATTCTCCAGACGGAGGGAGTGCCCCCTTGTTTTTTGAGGGGGTTTTACATGGAACAGGATTTCACCATATTTTTTGTATGTGCCATTAATATATTTATATAAATTAATCATGTCCCCCCTTAGTCGTCTTTTTCAAGGCTAAATAGGTTTAATGCTTTTAATCTTTCCTCATAACTTAGATTCTCCATGCCCCTTATTAGCTTCGTTGTTCTTCTTTGTATGTTTTCCAACTCCAGGGCATCCTTTCTATGAACTGGAGCCCTGGACTGAACTGCATATTCTAGATGAGGCCTCACTAAAGCTTTGTAAAGTGGTAATAAAATGCAACAACACATAAGGTTGCCAAAAGGTACATAGTGAATTCATATATGCAACATTAAATGAGTGAGGAATGTGTTATAAAGATACTATCACAACAGGACTGTAATACATAACATAATACATTACAGAAAGTTGTATAGTCTAACAATCTTCTAATTGTATATAATTAGATAGGATCGTGCACATGTGTAGATATCACTACACTTCAGGGACTCACCGAGAGTAAGGCTCCGGCTCCAACGTAAACACAAAACATGTGCTGCAATCACCATTGTCAAGCTGTCAGAAGCATTAGTATTCGTGCTGCGCATGTCACGCATGCGCAGTCAAGAAGGGAACAACAATCAGCCATACCCGAAGAGGGCAAATGCCAATCATAGACATGCGAAGAAAATCCACAATGAGATAAGGAATTTTACGAGTGAAGGGGAAAAACCTTTATCACTCCTATTTAATACAGGAAGACAATATGTACTAGAATGCCAAATATGTATGTGTATATATATAAATAAACCTCAGTCTACTACGTAGAGGATTAAATACAGAACCCTAAATCACGGGTATTCTGAAAAGATAAGTCAACTTCTGATAGTGTATACATATATATATATATATATATATATATATATATATATATATATATATATATATATATATATACACATATAGCGCAAAAAATGCACATATTGCATACTTGTACATGTCTAACTCAAACCACAGGTCAAATATTGGTGCGTCTCAATGCATTTGAAAATACTAATTATAGTTGTCAAGATTTTCAACAGGAATTACAATAAGCATATTTCTTTAGTATAAATGAGCCAGTCCCAGTATCGGTGAGTCGATCAATGCCACAATGTGATATCAAAATACATGATCTGTGAAAAGAGAAGTGTATTAAAAACATGTAATAAATTTTTTTGAAAAAAAGCTTACCAAGCTTACTGAATTAGAGCTCAAAAATTTCTGTCTATACAATAAGAGTGCTTTTGTTCCATCTTTCACTGAGTCTGGGGTTGATGCCTTTATTAATGTTGTGAAAAGAGATATATGCAATTTGAAATCTAGATATGAGGATGAAACATTCACATATAGAAATTTGACAAAGGATGAGGCTGCGGCCCTTGATGTATTGATCCATGATGACAGTATTACTATCAAACTGGCTGATAAAGGCGGGGCTACTGTCATCATGGATACTTCACAATATTTGAAGGAAATATACCGCCAGCTTGCAGACACAACGATCTATACACCAATCTGATATGACCCTAAATTTGATATCTCCAGGAATATTTAAAACGCTATCAATGACGCCAGTAATGGGGGCCTCATTGATGATGACTTGAAAAAAATTCTGATTGTCGAACATCCCATTACCCCTGTGATATATATATATTGCCTAAAATTCATAAAACTCTGACAGACCCGCCAGGGCGACCGATCGTCTCTGGGTCTGACTCTATTTTTTCTAATATAGCGATTTTTCTTGACAGATGCCTAAGGGAATTTGCTATGGGGGCACGTTCTTATATACGGGACACAGCGGATTTTTAAAATAAATTACAGGAGATTAAACTTGATGAAGGAGCGGAGGTTATCTTGGCCTCCTTCGATGTATCTTCGCTTTACACGTCCATACAGCATGAGGGTGGATTGAGAGCCGTTGATATACTATTGCAACAATCGGATTACTCTATTGAATGTAGATCCTTTATATTATCACTTTTGGAAATTATTCTATCAAAGAATTATTTCCTTTTTCGTGATCAGTTTTTTATCCAATGCCAGGGAACTGCCATGGGCTCCAACATTGCCCCTACATATGCCAACATATATATGCGTTCACTCGAGGAGGATCTCGTCTATGTGTCCTACCATTTTAGGCATATGCTGAGATGGGGGAGGTACATAGACAATGTCTTCCTCGTCTGGACTGGCAGTTCCTCTGAGTTTACGGATTTCCATAATTTCTTGAATACCATAGATCAGACAGTGAAGTTTACATTGGTCAGTTCCAAAAGTACTTTGCAATTTTTGGAAGTGCTAGTGGAACTGAGTGGAACTACTTTCTACACTGACTTATTCGTTAAAACTACGGATAGGAATAGCTTACTGAGATAAGACAGCTCACATCCTAGAAAAATTATTAATTCTTTGCCAGTTAGTCAAATTATGCGAACCAAGAGAATCATAGATAGACCTGACAAACTTTCTGTTGGGCTTCATCAGATGATGGATAAGTTCAAAGCCAGAGGATACCCCAAACGTATATTAGAACAGCACAGACGTAGGGTAGATTCTATCCCTAGAGTTGATCTTTTACAGGACAGGATATACAGGGATCAAAAACGTATCCCATTTATTACCACTCATACACAGATGAGTAATCGGATATATGATGTTATACGGTTGCATTGGCCCATGTTGGGTCGATGTTTCCCACATGTAGAACCTTTCAGAAAACCGCCCCTGTTCACTTACCGTAGACCACCCAATTTGAGAGATAAGTTAGTAAAATCGGACTTTGGTCCATCAAGAATTAAACGACAGACCTTTTTATCTTCACCGAGGAAGGGTTGTTTCCCATGTCTCAGTTGTACGAACTGCACGCTTTTGGTCAAGGGCAGCCAGTTTGTGCATCCTGATACTGGTAAACAATTCTTCATCAATTACTTTTTGACATGTAATACTGAATTCATTATCTATGTACTCCAATGCCCTTGCCGTCTCCTGTATCTAGGAGAAACGACACTTGATGCTAAAACGAGACTGAACCAACAGCGCTATACTATACGAAAAAAGAGACTTGACCTTCCGGTCTCTAAACATTTTTCTGACTTTAAACACGGTGAAAGAGACTTGAAATTTTGGATAGTAGATCATGTACCCCCACTACGCAGGGGTGGCGATAGAGTTAGATTGTTGAAACGCCGCGAGTTTCAGTGGATTTACAGATTAGGTACACTTAAACTAGGTGGTTTAAATGTTGAGTTTCCTCTGGGTACCGTTATTAAATAAATTTTGCATACAGTTATACCTCTTACATTAGATATTCAATCCACGCCTTCTTTGGTTTTAGGATTGATTACCATTTCATGTCCTTTTCAAAAAATGTTATTACATGTTTTTAATACACTTCTCTTTTCACAGATCACGTATTTTCATATCACATCGCAGCATTGATCCACTCACCGATACTGGGACTGGCTCAGTTATACTAAAGAAATATGCTTATTGTAATTCCTGTTGAAAATCTTGACAACTATAATTAGTATTTTCAAATGCATTGAGACGCGCCAATATTTGACATGTGGTTTGAGTTAGACATGTACAACTATGCAATATGTGCAATTTTTGCGCTATATGTGTATATATATATATATATATATATATATATATATGTATACACTCAGGGCCGCAATCAGGAATTTCTGGGCCCCATACAGCCAAAATGTCTGGGCCCCCCCGCCCTCCATTACCGGGGGTGGGCAACGGAAATTGTGGCACTCACGTTTGTACGTTATACGCATTAACTGATTTTGGTGCTGATGTCAATTACAGTGAAGGACACCATGGAGTCGGCAGTGACCGGTTAATGCTCCGGATTTTGATCTATTTAGCTAAAACGTAGTCGACTGTATGGCATACAGTGGGATACGTCACCTGGGCAATGACCCAGGGGAAACTCCTGAAGTAACTGTCCATGAACAGGGTTGGAGCCTTCTACTAGTGCTCTGCCCAGGGACTCTGGCACCTTTCCTGATGTCCATAAACGTAAAGTGACGTCCGAAGCTTTGCAAAGCCTGAGTACACGGTCGGAGTGTCGGCAACACTCTGGCCAGGGATTCCGGCCCTGGAGAATCCCCTGATGTCACTTTACATATATGGACAGTGATGTCAGGAGCTTTCCCAGGGACAAAGTCCACGGGTAGTGCACTTGTGATGCTGCCTGGGGACTCCGGAATAACAAAGTCTACTACGCTATTCCATCCTTCAAAAAGAAGGTAAACCGACGTCTACCAGCCCGACGGAGGCTAAAAGGACATAATGGAGCCCTGTGAATTATCGTCTACGTTGTTTATACTGTAAGGTAGGAGATTTCCTGACGTACACAATAAACTTAGGGCAACAACACGATGTGAAGGGGGAAGGGAGGGTGAAGCGCTTGTGAGGATGTAAGGAGCACTAATGGTCCGCTCTTACGTTGCCATTAAAGTTCAATGTGTTTTTCCACATCAAAAATCGGAGGCTTTCCCTTTGATTCCTGACGCAGATGCTACAAGCGTGTAGCAGATCCGCACGAGAATAAGGCCCTGTTCACACAGAGTTTTTTACCACATTTTTTTCAGCGGCAAAAAAAGTCCGAAATTGCCTCCTATTGATTTCAACGGGAGGCGAAGGCGTTTTTTTTCCCGCGAGAGAAAGAAGCGACATGCTCTTTCTTCAGGCATTTCCGTCTCTGACCTCACATTGACATCAATGGGAGGCAGAGAAAGCCTGAAGGAATTTCAAGGCAGATTTTTCTGCCTGCAAAAAGCTGTGTGAACAAGGCCTAAATCCCATTGTCATTCACAGTTGCTCATCCTCGGGTTTTCCATGTAATATAAGTCGCATGCTACTTATTGCTGTGGCGGATTTCTTTTCATGGTGCGGACAAAAATACACGTGGAAAATTTTTCACAGCATGTGAACTGGGTTGCGGAAACCTCATATGCATGGGATGCAGAATCATCGGCATGTCATCAGAATCCGTATCAAATCCAACATGTGTGGGAGTTAAAAAAACCTCTGTTAGGCCAAATGCACACGATACTTATTACATGCAAATTTGTCGCGGGTATTTTCGTGCGGCAAATCCGCAGTGTAATACAGGACCAGCAAAGTAAATGAGATCAAGAAATCTCATTTACATGTCGCATTTTCTGCACAAAAATTTACCTGCGGTGCGTATTTGAAAATATGTGACGTCACTATATCTTGCGTTTCCGCTTGCGAATTGTTTCTGACTAGTTTAAAAAATAATAAAAAAAATCTGCAGCATAAAACCTGCACCTATTTCCGCATCAAAAAGTAAAAACCGCACCTAAATACTTATCAAAAAACGCACTAATATTCACCAAATTCCTCAATGTGTGCGTTACAGATTTTGCTGGGGATTTACAGCAAATTAACCCTTTACATTGTAAAGGATGAAATACGTTACAATTCTGCAACATTAGGGTATGTTCACACAGCTTATTTTCGGCAGTTTTTCTGGCCGTAAACGTCCGAAATATCAGAAGCAGAACGCCTCCAAACCTCTGCCCATTGATTTCAATGAGAAAAAAACGGCGTTGTGTTCCGATTAGCCGTTCTTTTTACAACGGCCGCGTAAAAAAACAGCTGCGAAAAAGAACTGCAGGTCACTTCTTCAGACGTTTCTGGAGCCGTTTTTCATTGACTCTATAGAAAAACAGCTCCAAAAACGGCCGTGAAAAACACGAGTTTGCTTAAGAAACTTCTAAACATCAGGAGCAGTTTTCGCTTGAATATCTCCGTATTTTCATACTGTTTTTGCTAATTGTGTGAACAGAGCCTAATAGGCATGCAGCTTATTTAACCCCTTCCCTCCATTTTTTCGATTTTAACTTTTGTTTTTTCCTCTCCACCTTGCAAAAGCTATAATTTTTTTTAACTTGAGGGCTTGTTTTTTGCGGTGCAAGTTGTAGTTTTTCATGGCACCATTTATTGTACCGCATAATTTACTGGGAAGCTGAAAAAAAAATGATTTGTGGGGTGAAATGCTGCACGTGCATGAGGTTTTGACAAACCCCATTCACATGAGTTAAGGTTTATTCAGACTAACGTGTTAATCGTCCGTGTGAAGGACGTTTTTTTTAATGTCCGTCACACGGCTGCGTGTATTTCTATGGGGTTACTCACATGGTCGTTGTTCTAACCGACCGTGTGAAGGGCCTGTAAAAAAATAGGACATGTCCTATTGTTGTGCGTTTTCACAGATCCCTCAATAGACCCAAGTCTATGAAAACGGGTCCCGCGTGGAAGCAAATCGGCCACGAAAAACGTCCGTTCTTCACGTCTGATTTCACACACGTTGGTCTGAATATCGCCTTAGGCCTTATTCACACGAACGTGTCCGTTTTGAATGCGCAAAAAACGCTGCATTTTGCGCGAGCAAAAGTTCAGTGTGGCACCTGTATATGGTGCGTGGCTGCGTGATTTTCATTATGACACTCTGTTTTGATGTTACAACACAGTAAAGAAGGAGGGGCTTTTATGTTTCCCTTCACTTCTTTACCTACTGTAGCGCGAATCATGCGTGTCACCCGGAAGTGCTTCCGTGTGCCGTGCGCGATTTGCACGCACCCATTGACTTCAATGGGTGCGTGCTGCATGAAACACACGGGCAAGTATAGGACATGTCGTGAGTTTTACACAGCGGACATTCGCTGCGTGAAATTCACTGACAGTCTGAACGGCCCCATTCACTAACATAAGTCCGTGCGACGCGCGTGAAAATCACACGCGTAGCACGGATGTATAACACGTTCATATTGTAATTTGTAGTGAATTTTCAGTGCGCAATCCGAACCAAAAATAGGAGGCAAGTAAGTGGCTTATTCAGACATCCATGTTCGGTTTGTGACCACAGTTCAGGGAGCCGGGTTTCTAGCATCACAGTTATCTATGATCATAGGAGTCCCTCCCTTCCTGTGAGAATACTGTCCCCCGATCCCGTACTGAAAGCATCATTACAGTATGGGACAGTATTCCCGCGGAGAGGCAAGGACTCCCAGCAACACTGATAACTATGATGCTAGTCCGGCTCCATGAATTGTGGTCGGCCTGGGAAATACGGCCGATACATGCTCCGTAAGTCACGGACCGAAAGCGGCCGTCTGAATAAGGCCTTAGTCTAGTTACACAGTGCGGTGAAATCCCATTTTTTTGCCACAATTTTTGCAAAATCGCGGCAAAGACGTGATTTGACCGCACTGTGAGAATATAGCCTAACAGCACTTTTCATGTTTTGTATCCTTTTTTTTTATGCAATTTTTGTAATTGCGGCACAAATCACGTGGTTTTGCAGCGATTTTTACATAATCGCGGCAAAACTGCACCATTTTTGTCGCGATTACGAAAATCGCGGCAAAAAAACCGCTAGGAAAATGAAAAAATACCAAAAAACATTTTAATCAACTTTATACATTCTACAAATGGGGTCAGTGGGATGGGAAGCAGGAAGGATAGGGGAAAACACTCACCAGCCTGCAGGTCCGTTCGGCAGTGTAGAGGAGCTGGGGGCCGGGATCTACACACACAGCTTCTGCACATGCTGCATCTTCAACAGGTATGCAGGGGGTGCCGCAAGCGTTGCTAGGGGGGTGCCGCGGGTGTTAGTAGGGGCGTGGCGCGAGCGTTGCAAGGGGGGGTCGTGAGCGTTGCGAGGGGGGGCAACAGTCCGAGGGGGGGGCGACGGCAGCCCGGCGGGCCCCTTTTCTTCATCCATGTGGCCGGGCCCGTCACGGGAGTACCAGTAATACCCCCCTGATGGCGGCCCTGTATACATATCAGGAGTTTATTTATCTTTTCAGAATACCCGTGATTTAGGGTTCTGTATTTAATCCTCTACGTAGTAGACTGAGGTTTCTTTATATATACACATACATATTTGGCATTCTAGTACATATTGTCTTCCTGTATTAAATAGGAGTGATAAAGGTTTTTCCCCTTCACTCGTAAAATTCCATTTCTCATTGTGGATTTTCTTCGCATGTCTATGATTGGCATTTGCCCTCTTCGGGTATGGCTGATTGGCGTTCCCTACGTGACTGCGCATGCGTGACATGCGCAGCACGAATACTAATGCTTCTGACAGCTCGACAATGGTGATTGCAGCACATGTTTTGTGTTTACATTGGAGCCGGATCCTTACTCTCGGTGAGTCCCTCAAGTGTAGTGATATCTACACATGTGCACGATCCTATCTAATTATATACAATTAAAAGATTGTTAGACTATATAACTTTCTGTAATGTATTATGTTATGTATTACAGTCCTGTCGTGATAGTATCTTTATAACACATGCCTCACTCGTTTAATGTTACATATATGAATTCACTATATACCTTTTGGCAACCTTATATGTGTTGTTGCATTTTATTGGCACTACTGTTTTGTAATATTGGCTCTCTTATAAATGTGTGGTCATGAATCTGTTCACTTGAGAAAGGCTCCTGTGTTGAGCTGAAACGTCGTGTGTATATGGACCAATAAAGCACCTTTTTCTACTTTGCTTATACCTTGGAGTGCTGCCTAGTTTTTGGATTCTATATATATATATATATATATATATATATATATTCAGACTAGAAAAAGTACCCGGCGCTGCCCGGGTATAACATTTCGGACTGTCTGTGTGTTCATCGGATTTGTTCCGAGGGTTCCCAGGAGGCTAATTCATGCCCTCATATTTTCTTGGTTTGCAGGGAAATCGCTAGTAGCCCTATATACCCCGGCATATCTTTTTGTAATAATATAATTTAAAACATGGAACATGTTTCTATTCCTGGGATAATTTTCTATAACAAGACAATTATCTGTAATCTCTCTGTTTTATGTTCACTAAATGTCTATAACAGTGTTAAATTGTTTTGTTACTAATTTTAGCTGCTGAATTGCTTTTGTTGGAAAATGTTTTTCATAGAAAAATCGAGTTTACATTGGCAATATATATTCTCATTTGCATTTAAAGGGACACTACCATTAAAAAAAAATTTAGCACGTATTTACAAGCTTCATGTGACTGTTAAATTTACATTTTTTTAAAAAATGTGTGGTTGGTATTTTAGAGGTAAGTTTTAAAAATCTTGGCATGTATTCAATTCCTTTCCTGTCCCTCTAACTTCCTGCCTGTGTGCACTGTGAGCAGGACAGAGCATATGTCTTAACACTACCTGGGTGACCAGTAGTTTGACTGGGAGGAGTAAGGGGTGGTGACATAATTAGGGCAAGAGGGGGAATGACGGGAGAGTAAAGAAAATTTTTACCTGCACCCTTATCTCCTATGTGTGTTACTCTCTGACTGGCCTGTCAGTTGCCCAGCCATTCTATAATAAATGCTTCTTTATGCTAAGAACATGGGGGAGGTATGACATTGGTGTAATAAAAAAATGTGCTGCTCACCTTGTGTAAACTTTTGTCAAATGCCTTAAAAGCTCTCATCAGCAGAGGCTGCTTGGACTGGTAAATCAGCTGTCCACGGTCCTCCGTCAGGCTGTATTTAGAGAGCTGGCACAGGACCACAGAGATGCTTGGACTACGCTTACATACCCTCCATGTAGGCAACTGATACAGGTATGGGTAATAGCCAGTATAGATGCCATCCACTGTGACTAGTTCCTGATACAACAGTATATTCAATAGCGGATCATCATAGGGTGTTTTGGGCGGCCGCTCGGGGCTCCTGGGGGGCCCATGGCTGCCCAAAATATAATGTAGTTTTGTCGCGAAACACGAAACGGCATTGTTTATATCCTGCAAAAGGAGCTATAGACATAAGGTCACATGACCTTATCTCTGAAGTTCTTACTACTGTTTAGAGACCTGCTGGTCACATGACCGCAGCTCCATGAGCAGCAGCAAGACTCCACAGAGAAGACTGAGGTGAGCTGCTATGTAAGTATAAAGGGACAGATTTGTTTAAGGGGTCTGTATTTAGGGGGTCTGGTTGGGGGACTATATTTAGGGGGTCTGGTTTGGGGACTGTATTTAGGGGGTCTGGTTTGGAGACTGTATTTAGGGGGTCTGGTCTGTATTTAGGAAGTTTGGTGTCCATTAGTTTAAGGGGTCTGGGGTCTGTATTTAGGGTGTCTGAGTTCTGTATCAGTTTAAGGGGTTTAGGGTCTGTCTTAAGGGGGTCTGAGGTCTGTATCAGTTTAAGGGGTTTAGGGTCTGTATATTTAGGGCTCTGTGTTTAAGGGTTCTAGGGTTTGTATTTAGGTGGTCTGTATTAGTTTGACGTCTGGGGTCTGTATTAGTTTATGGGATCTATTTTGGGGGCCTGTTCTAGGGTCTGTATTAGTTTAGGGGTCTGGTCTGGGTCTGTATTAGATTAGGGGGTCTGGTCTGGGGTCTGCATTACTTAAGGGAGTCAGGTCTGGGGTCATTATTATTGTAGGGGGTCAGGTCTGTGGTCTGTATTTAGGGGGTCTGTATTAGTTTGAGGTCTGGGGTCTGTATTTAGGGGGTCTGTATTTAGGGGTCTAGGGTCTGTATTAGTTTAGGGGTCTTTATTTGGGGGTCTGTATTGGTTTAGGGGGTCTGGTCTGGGGTCTGTATTAAGGGAGTCAGGTTTGGGGTCATTATTAGTGTAGAGGGTTGGGTCCGGGGTCTGTATTTAAGGGTCCTGTCTGCGGTCTGTATTTATTTAGCGTGCTTGTTCTGATGTCTGTATTTTTTTAGGGTGCTTGTTCTGGGGTCTGTATTTGTTTAGGGGGGTCTGATCTGGGGTCTGCAATAGTTTAGAAGGTCTGGAGTCTGTATGTATTCTATGATCTAGTCTGGGGTCCAAATTTATTAGTCTAAGTAAAAGGGGTTGTCCAGGCACATCGATAGGCCATCAGTATAAAAACCGGTCCGTGCCCCGGAAACCCTTTTAATGTATGGTCCTGGGCCTTGGTGTCTAAATTTGTGTGTTTCTATAAAGGCTGGAAATGGCTGCAGAAGCGATGGGCAAAGATGTCTCATCAGGAGAAGTCGCCATAACGGTCTGAGTCAGATGGAGAAGAAAAGAAAACGACTCCCATCAGAGAACATGTCACTTGTGAGTCACTGGGGATCTATAGGGGATCTGTCCCCTCTCCTGACATGTCTGTTGTAGGAAATCCTTGTATTCTACATATCTTTGTGTACCCAGCACTAATAGACAAATGCGTGATACAATGCCCATTGTCAAGAGGTAGTGTCCCTACACAGTGTGATACTGTCAGCGATGGTTGGAGACTTTTAGTATATAGGGACTCAGCCCTTTGACAAGGGGAATCGTAACACCCATTTGTCAATGCTCACACAAAAAGTTGGGGTTCACCATAGACACCGCAGAGCGGCGGTGGGGAAGGGGGGCCCAAGTTTGTAGAACAGCCCAGGATCTATGGTCTACTTAATCCGCCACTGGGTATATTCCATCCATGCCTGTACTCAGTGCTTGCACAGAGATTATGAGAACCTAATCCAAGTGTCTATGTAGTCCTGTTCCGAATACTGGGTAAGTATAAGATATTTAGTTTTTTTTAGTTTTTTGCGGCGGAATCACAGCTTTCCCACCAAAATTGTGGTGAAAAAAATGCAAATTGACCGTGACGTGTAGACACAGCTTTAGGGCTCATTCAGATGATCAATTTTCACATCTAGTTGCTATCTAAATGGACAGCAGCAAGATGAACACAGGCCCATTATAGTCAATAGGCCAAATCAGATGACAGCTTTTTTCACAGACCATCCATCCATGATGAAAAAATCATGGCATGCTCTATGTTTGTCCATTTTTCACGCAGGAATGGCCTATTGAAGTCAATGGGTCTGCCACCTATTCCATTCTGTTTGTTCCAGATGATTGCCTGGAGATACTTGAGAAATAAAATGAGTCAGTAGAGTCAGAGCAGTGTGGTCCTGAATTCAAACATGGTCAGAAACCAAAATGATGCATGAAAAAAATCTCACAATGATCTCTATGCTATAAGCAATAAAAAAAAAAATTACCCATCCTGGAGATGTTTTTAGTGGGTTGGCACAATTGAGGACATTCTGCAGTTTTTTTCCATAAACGTGAAAAACAGATGGCAAACTGATGCCACCTGAACAGAAAAAAACCGACAAACTGAAGGCAATCGCAGAAAAAGCAGATGTAAACTTATGCAAAATCTTCAGTTTTTCATGGACTGAACTCAACGAAAGACAATTGACACAAATTTACACGAGGAATCTGTTCTTATACCAGTAGCTGTAAAGAGGGGATAGGGGGGAAAGGCATACTGTATACAATCCACAACTGTGTATAATATAGGCATCTATTGTAAGATCTATTGTAAGATCTGGTCCCATAAAACAATCCTTTTTGCTACGTTTATAATATTGTGTATTATTGGGGATTATTGGTAAATGCTGCCGGAAAGATTCAAGCAATTTATGCATTCAAATTGAGTGGCATTAAAAAGTCAGAAATTTTTGCGCACATCATATTTATGGTCAAGTTTGACACTTTTTACTTCTCTTGCCACTTTCAATAGTGGCAAGAAAAGTGGGTGAAGTTAGCCAAAGGAGGTGTGGCCACCAACACACCGACAAATTTACTATAATTTACACCAGAAACTGGCGTAAATTATAGCACAAATCAACGCTTGCTTATACAAGGTTAAGGTTTTAATCTCTGGCACCATGATTTGGTGCAAATTTGTTGTGGATTTTCCGAGGCATTTCAGCAGAAAGGGAAAAAAGTGAAATCCGCTGTGAACATCCATAGCAGAATGAACATGCTGTGGATTTGAAAATCCGCAGTATGTAGATGAGATTTGTTCAAATCCAATCCACATGGCTGGGACTGTAATCCGCCGTGAATTTCCGTGCACAAATCCGCATTGAAAATCAGCGGCATTTCCGTTCTGTGTTCGGGACTTTGCGGAATCTATACTTTTTCTCCTTCATTTTTGCTCTTGGTCTTGCTCTGTCTCTCTAGGCATCTTTATATAGGCCCAGAGTATAATAGAGCTGTCATCTGTCATTCCAATCCTCCACCTGCTATAATGAGACTAGCTTGGAAGTAACCTCTTGAACTTGCAGCATATTGTAAACAGACAATAGTCCGCCCTACCATTCAGGTAGTTTAACCCTTGTGCTCACTGCAAGAGAATGATAATATATTGTATATTTTTTTTTCAAATGCGTAGTACTCCTGAAATAAAAAAGAAATAAAAAAACAGCCCAAATTTTTAATAAATATTGTTTTCCATAGATATAGTTGTTTTTTTTTTAATACACCTTTTCTGACGGTAGTGTCCCTTTAAGTAAGGTGGAGAAAAAGTACAGGGCTTATTTTACAATTCATATAAAACTGTTTTAAGCTACAGTAGGTTAAAATAATATTGTTGGAACTGCAAAACAAGAAATGTTATGAAAGATTCAAACATGATGCTTATGACTAAATGCATATCAAATATCATTATATCATATATTACATGCATATAAAATCTTCCTCATGTTTACTTTCTCCATGATTTATTTTTCTTTTCCTTTTACTGCTGACACAAGGACTATGCATCAAAATGAATGTTAAATGATCCATTCTCAAAATGACTTACTTGTACAGGGACCTTGTGGCTAACATCAGAGGCTATGATTCAAATGTAATAGACACCCGTAGGGGCACGAGACATGGCTGTCCCTTTTTGCAAGTTTTTTGCGCTATTTCCATGGAGTCCTCAGCGGCTTCCATTAGGGAAAGCCGAGATAGTCAGGATTTTACTGTGGGACCTTGGGAACAGAAATGTACACTATTTGCAGACAACTTGCTTATGATGATTTCATGCCCCTAACTACCCTTTCCAATTCATTCCATCTGCTGCAGAAGTTCTCAGAAATTTGAGGTTTGAGACTTAACTCAAAAAATTGCTTCAACTGACCTTCGACTTCACATGAAACTTCCTTATTTAGGAATTCTTCTCACTATTTCCATTTCCTTTCTTTATGACACAAACTATCCCCTTTACTGAAGACAATTTAGGAGGACTCACAATTTCCTGGCTAGGAGGAATAGCATCTATAAAAATGAATATCAGGCCGCATCTACTATTTGCCTTTCACATGCTCCCAATCCATAAACCCCTTGCAACCTCAAAACTTGTTCAAAGTGATCTACTGCATTTTGTTTGGGGTTCTAAAAGGAGACAGATGGGAATTTCTATGTTATTTGATTTACACCGCCATGGTGCCTTGGGAATACTGCAAATTACCAAATACTACCAGGCAGCCAGGCTAACCCAGCTTTTCCTAGAAAACTTGAGATTCCAAGTTCCCTTATGTGTTGAAATAGAGGCAACTGCTTGCCCTAAAATCCCAACAGACCAACAATCTTATGTACTGCACTTTCCCACCCTTTCTGTATTGGATAGATTGAACACTGAATATACTCTGGAATTCACCCATAAACCTGCTGCCTCAAGTTTCAGGAAACGAGACTTTGTTTCTGGACTCTTTCCATCCCATTTTTCTTAGTGGATTAATAAGGGATTCATGAGCATAACCGATTTTATAGACAGACTGGGGATCAAATCCTTGTAATTATTTTGTACTATTCTAGTACTATTCACTTTCCTCATCCCCTGGAAAATTCATTTGTCATTAAGAGCTATAACTGGGAAGGAAAATGGAACTGTCAGATTGGTTTTAGAAGGCTAAAGTCAATATGTCTGTACTGGAGGCAGGTTGTAAGGTCTTATTGACATAGTATTTGGTCCCCCATTAGACTCTCAAACTGTGATGCAGTTAATGAATTGTTGAATAACATAAGATTTTTTTATCCACTGAATTAACAAAGGTTTTCCTTTAAGACATAAGATTTTGTTTATAAGCTTTACACCCTCCACATCTGAGGAAACCGTTTGGTCTATTTGATCTGTAAGCAGGGAATGTGCTGCCGACAAGATAAAAAATGTGAATGAACAATCATATTAACAATCTTATGTCCCCATACGTTCAGACCATTGTTCCCTGTGAAATTGAGTGGAACGAAGGCCGATCGACGTTCTATATCGTAGTTCGGTGCTCGTTACCAACCATGTAAAACCACCTTTTGTTTTTCCTGTCTTTTTCCGCTTTTGTGTCTTAAAATAACTATTCTTAGCCAGCGGCCTGTAGAATTATGTTTGTTCACGTAGGACACATGTTGCAGACCTTTAACTTTATTCCAGTCTCATTTTTTGCAGTTGTATTAGATTGGATTTTGAGGTTAAATTACTTGTCAAGTTGCTTTATATGGGCTTCATTGCTATATTGATGTATTCAATGCCTTTCTTCAAAATGAGATTTATACGTATTTTCTTTCATTTTTGGATTGCCATTTCAAAACTAGTAAAATTAAATAAAACTTGTGAAAGTCATGAAGAATTATTTTTACCACAGCCATTATAGAGGAGGGATGCATGTGTCACTTCTAAGAGATCACAGCTACTTATGCCATAAAACAAGACTACTTGAGAGTTCTGCTGATATTTGGATGTTCATAGGAAAATGACGGTAACCCCTATGTTTCAAAACAAGCATCATATCATTTTAATTAGAGAACAAAGTATCAGTTCCAGACATGTTATAAAAATGAATGAGGTTCCAGTGTGGTCTCTAGTGCAAGATATCCAGAAAAATCTAAAATATTGAACAATGGCAGATAAATGTTTAAATTAAGAACCTTATCAGCAAAATCGTACAGTTACTCAATTTCCTGTAGTATATAATGATTGAATAAACATAACAATATAATATGACAAAATATAATATATCCTGCCAGCAATATGCGGTAGGGAGTCTGTTTGCTCAGTATACTAACTCTGCATAGATCCGGGGGTACTCTGAATCTGAAGGTACAGAGCTTACAGTGTTACCTAGTGCCTAAGGGGGCTCAACAGTCACTCTGCCACATAATGGAATACTAGTGCTTATTATCTCTCTACTGTGACATCACTGTTTATCATCACTGTACTTTGACGTCACTGTGTTTATTATACTTATGTTATAATGATGTGTTTATTGTCCTGATTCTGTGACATCACTATGATCCTTACGCCTCATCCACACGGCCGTGTGTGCCGTCCGAGTCTCGTCAGTGATCCGAGGAAAGATAGGACATGTTCTATCTTTCCTCGGATTGGAGACTCGGACCATTTTTGACGAACCCGATTCACCCGCTAAAGTGAATGACTAGCGGGTGCCACTCGGATGCCATCAAAAACGGCCTGAGTCGCACAACGGTTATGTGCAAGAGACCTTAGCACAGAGCTAGATACAGACAACACAGGTCCCTTGTAAACAGTGGCATATGGTCCCCTATCTTTCCAACTGGTAATTTTATGAGAGCTGGGTGCTAATCATTGAGCACCTCTTTCTTGGCAATCCAGAAGATCCCTTACTATTCTGACTATCTACCACTAATTGTGAGTTATGGATGGAAACCTTTAGCGTAGTAGTCCCTTTCATGCGCTCTAATGGATACTAGAGAGCCCCATTATTATGCATTTAACCACTTAATGACGAGTGAGAGATATATCTGTCACAAGCAGGAGCTAGTTCCCGCATAGAGACGGATATATCCGTTACTCTGATCTCATGGGTACTGCCACTGTACCCACAAGATCAGTGGTAGGAGCGCAGCTGTTATACACAGCCAGACTCCTGCCACAACTGCCGGAATCGAAGAGCCCTCTGATTACGACAGTTTAACCCATTAGATGCCGCTGTCAATATCGAGTGCGGCGTCTAATGTGTTTGATAGAGGGAGCACCCTCTATTACCCCATCGGCACACCTGCGACACGATCGTGGGGCACCAATGGGTTTCCATGACAGAGGGGGCCTAACAAAGGCCCCCAGGTCTGCCTTCAGCAACTGCCTATTATGCCATGCCAGCGGCATGGGTATTAGGTTGCCTGTCAGTTTTACACTGACCGGCAATAATGCTTTTGCATACTAAGTATTCCAAAGCATTATATTTGCAATCAGAGGATCGCAGAGTGAAGTCCCCTAGTGGGACAAAAAAAAAAAAGTAAAACAATGAAATAAAGTTTATGAGAAAAAAAAAAAAAGATTACAGTAAAAATAAAATAAAGCCACTTTTTTTTTTCTCCCAAATAACACATATACATATATGGCATCCCCACAACCATATCGACTCGAACCATAAAGTTAACACATTAATTAAGCTGCCAGATGAGCAGTGTCCAAAAAAGCAAAAAACAACCATGTCATAATTGCTTTTTTTTCCGCATTCCCCCAATAAAAATAAAAGTTAATCGATAAATCCCATGTACCGCAAAATAGTACCAATGAAAGCTACACTTTGTCTGGCAAAAACCAAGCTCACATATGGCTACATCGACGTAAAAATAAAAAAGATACAGCTCATGGAATGCGGCTATTCAAAAACAAGTAAGTTTGTATTTTTTAAAAGGGTTTTGTATTGTGCAAACGTAGGAAAACATAAAACTTTTACATATTTGGCATCACTGTAATCGAGCCAACCTATAGAATTAAGGTAACATGTTATTTATGCCGCATACTGAATAGCATAAATTTATAACACAAACAACGATGCTGGAACAGCTGTTTATTTTTAATCCTCCCCTAAAATAAAGTTAATAAAAGTTAATCAATATATTATATGCATCTAAAAATGGTGCAATTGAAAAATACAACTCGTTCCGCAAAAAACAAGCCCTTACACAGGTATGTCGACGGAATAAAAAAAAAAATGATGCCTCTTGGAATGCGACAGTGAAAAAACAAAAAATAATCCTTGGTCATTAATGCGCAAAATTGCCTGGTCATTAAGGTGTTAAAGTAAATGTAGTCTGGGGGGCCGAGTTTGGCTGCAGACTGTAATGGCTGATCTGTGAACAAGCTCCTCCAACAACTTTCTTATAGCGATTTGCAACTGACGTTGAAGGCACAAAGAACAGTTAAATTTCCACTGTGGACGACACTTACCAACACAGGACATAGATGGTGTCTCTCCTTCCTCACTGAAGCATAGAGAGAAGAATTTTAAATTTCCTGCATGTGATAGGCAGGATATTGTGACAAAGAACTGCCATATTAAAACTCTGACTTCACCAGCGTTTATATTAAAAAAATGTTCTCCCCACACCCAGTCTGTAAAACATGACCATAGGGAAAGTCTGCTTCCCTCCTGGGATCTGGAGACTCAGACTACCTCAGATGAACCCATAACGGAGCCTACTGTGGATAGGTAATATTTATTGATTCTAGGAAAAACCCTTTAAGGCCTTATTTACACGAACGTGTTACACGTCCGTGATATGCGCGTGAAAATCACGCGCGTCGTACAAACCTATGTAGGGCAATGGGGACACTCAGACATTCCGTGTTTTTCACGCAGATTGTGTCCGCTGCGTGAAACTCACAACATGCCCTACACTTTAGTGTTTTTGTGCATCACGCACCCATTGAAGTCAATGGGTGTGTGAAAATCACGTGCAGCACACGGACGCACTTCCATGTGTTGCGCGTGATTCAGGCAACAGTAGATCAAGAAATGAAGGGAAAAATAAAACCACCTCTTTCATTTCTTTTTCTTAACCTCAAAACCGCGTGTCATAAGGATGGCATATGCGCGAAAATCACGCAGCCACGCACCAAACACTTATGACACACGGAACTGCACGCGCAAAACGCACACGTTCGTGTGAATTTCGCCTAAAAGGTATGCGGTCCTCTTTACAAAAAAATATTTGCTTACACTGAAGAACATGTATACAACAATTACAAGCTAATGTGGATGAATTTGGGTCACTCACATGTCATTTAGTAAGAAAAACGGGAGAATTTTCTATGGCTCACAATGAGCAAGTTAATGCTCAAAATTTTATTGAAGATGAAGCAAAGAGGGTGAAAGAGAAAGTGACTTCCCTAGAAGACGTCACGTTGTAAAAACATTCAATTTATAGGCATATCTGAAGAGATCGCACCTGCTGAGCTCCCAAACTATATTCTACCTATATTTAAAGTGATACTACCAACAAAGATCAGAATTCATAATTGATAGAGCTCATAGTTTACCAAAATCAAAACCAGCAACAGATAAGGAGCGCAACGGAGCTGGGTGAAACCAGGGGCGTAACTAGGAAAGACTGGGCCCCATAACAAACTTTTGACTGGGGCCCCACCGGGTGCCACATGCAGTCCCCCTTATAAATAGTGCCCCCTGTAGACAGTGCTATATAGCCCCGCCTATAGACAGTGTCACACCCCATTTGTAGATAGTGCCCCCACCTCCCCCTTGTAGATAGTACTATACAGCCCCCCTGTAGATATCGCCATACAGCCCCCACTGCATATAGTGCTATACAGCTCCCACTGTATATAGTGCCACACGGCCCCCCTCCCTTGTATATAGTGCCACACAGCCCCCCTTAGTAGAAAGTGCAGCACAGCCCCCCCTTAGTACAAAGTGCCACACACAGACCCCTGTAGATTGCACCACACTCAGCCCCCTGTAGATAGAGCCACAGCCCTCCCCTTGTAAATAGTGCCATACAGTTCCCCCATGTGTATAGTGCCACTCAGCTCCCCCTTATGTATAGTGCCAAACAGATCCCCCTTGTGTATAGTGCCACACAGCCCCCTTTGTGTATAGTGCCACACAGTTCCCCCTTGTGTATAGTGCCGCAAGGCAATGGCGCATCCGAGAAAGTTGTATCAGCCAAGGAGATGTCACTCAAACATGGAAAGGTGGGTTTGGAGGCAGGACTATGTGACTCTTCAGGGTAGCGTCACCGCCCCATAACCCTCTAATGAGTAATTAGCATATAGTGTGCACCGTTTTAAAAGTGGATTTTAAGCATTTTGCTGCATCTGTAAAAAACATACATAGGAATGTTTGGAAATATTATCAGGTCATGTATTACCGCATGGTGACGGTTCAAGAGGTTAAAACTACCTGACAGATTCCAATTAAATATACAATCAATTGAGAACAATTCCATCTGCCCTGCAATTTTGTTATTTGAAATATATCCTATATAACTACAGATCCAGAACCAAGCTCTGACATATATACAGTACCACAACCAAGCTCAGTACATAAATACAGTACCACAACCAAGATCAGTACATACATACAGCACTAGAACCAAGCTAAGTACATATATACAGCATCAGAATCAAGCTCAGTACATAAATACAGCACTAGAACCAAGCTCTGACATATATGCAGCACTAGAACAAAGCTCAGTACATATATACAGGACTAGAACCAAGCTTAGTACATAAATACAACACTAGAACCAAGCCCATACATATATACAGCACCAGAACCAACCTCAGTGCATAAATACAGCACCAGAACAAACCTCAGTACATAAATACAACACTAGAACCAAGCTCAGTACATAAATACATCCCCAGAACAAAGCTCAGTACATAAATACAACACCAGAACCAAGCTCAGTACATAAATACATCCCCAGAACAAAGCTCAGTACATATATTCAGCACCAGAACCAAACTCATTACATATATACACAGCACCAAAACCAATCTCATATGTATATACAGGACCAGAACCAAGCTCAGTACTTACATACAGCATCAGAACCAAGATCAGTATATATATACAACACCAGAACTAATACAGCTCAATTTAGTGCAACCCCTGCCATATAGGTTTGTGCAGCGTAAAACTACAGCTCCCAGCATGGCCCAAACAATGGTGAGGATATGCTGGGAGATGCTGTTTCAGAAAAAAAAAAATCATTCCACCCATCATCGCGCTGCAGATCATACAGTGACTACAATACAGATTAGAGGCAGAATAAACATTTACATTAAGTGACTCACCGGTGACGTCTCAGATTCTAGTTCTTTTCTTCTCCCTCCGGTCTAGACCTATGTGATGGGTTTCTACTGGCCATGACCCATTTCTGCAGTTTTCCGCTCAGATGTCTTCAGCTTCTCACTTTTTAAACATTTCTGCACCTATAAACAAAGTAAACATTTTCAACACCTCTAAATATAATAAAGCACCATACACTGCACCTCTAACTATAATAGTGCCATACACAGTGTCCCTGATTATAATAGTACCATACACTGTCTCACACACACACACACACACACACACACACACACACACACACACACACCGTGCCCCCTGTAGATAGTGCCCCATAGCCCCCTGTAGATAGTAACCCCCACATAGCCTCTGTAGATAGTGACCCACATACAACCCTCTGTAGATAGTGCCCACATATGGACTCCAGAGCTGCAAGGCAATAGTGCTAACCATTGAGCCACCGTGCTGCCCTACATATAGCTTCCCCTATAGATAGTGCTCCACCTATAGCCCACCTTTGTAGATAGTGTCTTACATATAGCTCCTCCTGTATATTGTGTCCTGCATATAGCCCACCCCAGTAGACAGTGCCCTACAAATAGCCACCCTGTTGCTAGTGTCCCACAGGTAATCCACCCCTGTATATAGTGTTCCACATATAGCACACCCCTATAAAAAGTGCCCTAAAAATAGCTTCCGTATAGGTAGTTCTCTACATATAGCCCACCTGTGTATAGTGTCTCACATATAGCTCCCCCTGTATATAGTGTGCAACATATAGACCCCCTGTAGATAGTGCCCCACATCCCCACATATAGACCCCCCTGTAGATGGTGGCCCACATATAGACCCCCTTGTATATATTGGCCCACATCCCCACATATAGACCCCCTTGTAGACTGTGCCCCACATCCCCACATACAGACCACCACTGTAGCTAGTGCCCCACATCCCCACATATAGACCCCCCTGTATATAGTGGCCCACATATAGACGACCCCCCCCTGTAGATAAAGCCCTCACTATAGATAATGCCACTCACAGTTTTATGAGAAAAAAAAACAAAAACGTTACATACTTACATGATCCCGTTCCCATGCTGTTCGCTGGCAATGCAGATCTTCTCACGCTGATTGGCGGGGCAGAATGTCATTCTGCCCCGTCAATTAGCGCCTTTCAAGCATGGAAGCGGCGCAATGACGTCATCGCGCCGCTAGCCAATCAGCGTCATTGTAAGGCGCTGAATGGTCGGGCACGGAACATGCCCAGCAATTCAGCACTAATGCATGTATTTGGCTGTCGCTAGCACCGGGGCCTCCTCTGGTGCTAGCGACGCCTACAGGCATGAGAGGGCCTGTGTCGCCCGGCCCATACTTGTTGGAGGTTCAGCGTCGCGGGCCTCATAGTAGCAGCGCTACCGCTGTAGCAGCCATGACGGCTGCTAGCAGCGCCACCGGGCATATGGGGGGGCGTGTCGGCTGGTGGCATGGGCCCCCTCAAACCGCGGGCCCCCTAGCAGCCGCTACTGCTGCTACCACGGTAGTTACGCCACTTGGTGAAACCTTAGCGGAGTGCGGCTTGACTGGGGTAGAAGTCGCAGGATCAGTAATGGAATTAGTGGGAATAGTGATAGAGGTCTGTAATATTCAATTTTGGCCACTAGATGGGGTATGGGTATGGCCTTGGTAGGGGATATATAAAGGAGGTGTTTGGGGAGGGTACCTCAGTTGGTACCAGTATAGAGCAGCTGAGGGAGCAGTATTGCAGTAAGTTGAATTTGAATGAGCATGGCGTTCTCCATGGACGAGTTTTTTGGTGGCCGTTCGTGAGGCTGTGACACAGAGAGGCCAGGACTGGGTGCAGGCCACGCTAATGGCTGAAGTGGCAGGAACTGGGGAGTTGGTGGTGGAACCTCCGGTCTGGGAGCGGGCCCGCCATTCCAGGCTGCCTGAGCGCCTTAGTCCTGAGGCTACCCCCAGAGTTCGGCACCGGTTAAGGAGCCCCACTAGGGACCCTCCCGTGCCTGCAGGCCGGCAGCGTTCTACTCCGGTGGGCTTGCGGTCAGGGAGGAATCCTGTACACTGGCGGGACCCAGCGGATGGCGAGAGGGAGGCCGGCCCTCCTCCCCCTTCTAACCGACGAGGAGAAGCAGAGTGCGCAGCAGCTGAATCCCATGGCGAGAGGTCGGCCAGGGAGGCAGTCACACAAGAGAACTTACCTGTAGCGGGAGCTGCTCGTTTCCAGCAGCGAGCGGGCTCTCGGAGGAAGACGTTGGGAGCTGCTTCATCTGCTGGAGCAGGGGGGGAGCGTTGGGCCTGCAGAGCTGGTCTCGCAGCGCCGCGGCCTGGACATTCAAGCTGGTCGGCGGCGTGTGCAGGCATGGAGGTGGGGCGGAGCTTGAATCCCCTGCAGCCGCATGTGCTGATGGAGCAGCAATGGCGGCTGGGGACACCCAGCAGGACGGAGAAGTTACCGAGGACGACCTGGATCGGGCGGAGAATGTACCACCTCGGAGAGGTCTGCTTCCAGATGTGACAACCGGTGAAGATTCGGGATGGCCTGGATGTCGGGACGGAGTCATCACGGTGGATGCTGGGGATCCTGCCCAGGGACAGCCAGGTGAGGGCGCTTTGCCGCAATGGTGGGATGGGCAGGGTGTGGGGGTCTATTTTACCTGTGGGGGGTGGGAGGCATGAGAGTATAGTTCAGGGAGTTTTGTCTGAAGTTTTGCAATGGTTGGCACGTGCTGGGGGGTGTCACACGGCGAGTTAGTGTCCCTTGCGGTGGCGTGGTCAGCTTTAGGGCCGCCTGATATGAGTGTTCTAGTTGCGCAGCCGCCCTTTGCGGTGACTGTAGGTGAAGCAGGAGCTGGAGCAGTTGCAGTGTGTGCCTCGGAGGCTGTGACAGTGGAGAGCGTCGCGTCCGACGTGGAGGATGCACCTGCAGGTTTGAGCAAGAAGTCTGGGGATGGTGGTGAGAAAGCCAAGGCGGCGGAGGATGTGAGGCTGGCGGACGTGGCAAAAGGGGAGGTGTAGGTGTGCATTAAAGGTCCGTTGGGCATGCATAAAAACAGAAACAGAGGAGAAGATTTGGAAATATGTTGAAATATTTTCTTTGTTGTCTCTGGATAAATTTAACTTGGATAGGGTTAAACCAGATGAGAGTAAAAAGGACGAGAAGGAGAGGTGGCGTTATCTATTGATTCCTCGCACTTTTTCAAATTGGCGGCAGGCGTTTGCAATTTTGGCAAGCGTGGTGGGAGAGAAGGCACCGGAAATCTGTTCTGCGCTTTTTTATTATATGGATGGGATTGGGAAAGTTTATCGTGTGTACGGTGTTGTGGCGTGGTTACGGTACGACGAGCAGTTTTGCCAGAGGAAGTCGGTACGGCCTAGTCTGCATTGGGACCACAATGACATTAATCTCTGGATGAGGCTTATGACGGCTCCAAAAGGGGGGGGCAGTCCTTTCCTGGAACAGCTGGGGGTTCCTCAGCAGCGGGGTTCTCGGCTGGTTCATGCAGGGGCTGTTATTGGCAGTTCAACGAGGGACACTGCAAGTTCTTATTGGAATGCCGCTACAATATAAAATTGGACCTGTTAAGGCTTTGGTCGTCTTTTCCTAAATTGATCATGATCTCGTCAGATATCGTGGCCAGAGAGGTGGGACGGAATGCTAGGAGTGTTGGGGGTTGAACAGGGCTAGGGCTAAAATTAATAAAGAGGTGTCAAGTTTTGTCCGCCGTAACGGGGGTTTTGCGATGCGACACAAAGATCTGGAGACTATCCCCAGGATTTCGGCACAGCGATGGGGTTCACCTTAGCCCGGTTGGCATAGATATGGGGTGTCTGGGGCTGCAGGATGGTTTAGAATTAGCCCTGAGGGTTTGGCGGGACGGCCTCCAGTAAGGCGTCACTGGTGTCCGTCTGTGGCAGGGAGAAGGGGTCCTTGGAGGCAGAAATTTTATGGTCAGGGCCACGAAAATGAGCTGTGCATCTGAATTTAAGGTGTAATACAACTAATGGAGTCCTGGGGGGAAGGAGTCCCCCAGGAATAGTTGGAGAAGTTGTATTCGGTGCCATTAGGCCAGGTTTGGACGGCTAGGGGTAAGGACTTTTACCTTACTTGGAGAGTAGGGGTTAAAAATATGAAGACTGCCTCTAAGGATCGTTTTTGCCCAAAAAATTGAGAAGATAGAACAGGGTAATATCTTCTAGGATGTTTTTTGTTGAATACCTGTCATTTTACATTGTGTTTTATGAAAAATTATTTATAAATAGTTATTTATCAGAATATTTGTTAATAAATATGGCTGCTATGGCCTTGCACCATAACGGTAGTTGTGTCTTTATTTGGGATAAAGGTGGGTCCATGGTTGAGACGGGTGTATACCTTCTGTCCTTAAAGTCATGCTTACAGAGATTACGATGCCAAACTCGCAACGCTTGGCTTTCTGTTGCAAGTTTTGCCTCCCCATTGAATTCAATGGGATAAACCCGCAACGGAAAATAAACAAAAACGCAGCATAAATTTACATGCTGCGGAATTAAATTCCGCACAGCAGGTCAAGAAATTCTGCAGCGTTTACGCTACGTGGGAACCCGGCCCCATGGACTTCAGCATCTTCAGGAATGGCTCCTTATAAATTGCATCTGCTGTGGAAGGAGGAATGGAACTTCTTAAAAAAAGAAACATCTCTGACGAAATTACCACATCAACTGTCCCTCTTAGGCCCCATGCACACGACCGTATTTTCATCTATCCATAAATACTGTCTGTAAATACGGTCCGTATTGCATCTGTATTTGATTCGTATATACTGATCCGTAAAAAAAAGAGGGAGGCTACAAATGATGACACCAACATGTTGCATAGCAACGCTTCCGTAAATATGGACAGTTACGGATGCACATCAGTAGCCGTCCGTATTGACAGAAGCGCCCATATGCTTCTATGGGAGGGTCCATGCGGTAATTATGGACAAGAATAGGACAGGTTCTATCATTTTTTCAGCACGGACACCCATCAGTAAAAATACTGAAAGATAGAAATTAATGGATCTGTAATTACTGTCCATAATTACGGTCCGTAATTATGTATGAAATATACAGTCGTGTGCATGGGGCCTTAACCACATCTGGACCGCCCATTGACTATAAACGTCCGGGCGGTCCTTAATTAACTCTGTAGGGCCGTTTTAGAACGTCCTGCAGAGATATCCTGTTTGCCGGTCTGTAGCGGCATTTAGCTCCGTGATACAGCAGTGCTACGCTGTTTCTGTAACTACCATTAAGTTCTATGAGACGTACAGAAACAGCGTAGCTCAGCGAGTTACGCTGTTTACGTAACTCACGACCATATAACGATTTTCATGGTCGGAATTTACCTCATTTGGCCGCAACACAGAGCGGCTGTACGGGGTTTAGGGGGCCCCGTTCTGGAGATAGGTGCAGGTCCCATGACATATCCTGTGGATGCATCATAAATGCATCATAAATGTCTTTTATGTGAAAATCCCTTTAACCTCTTCCCGCTCTGTGTCGCAACTGTGCGTCCTGGGGCTTGCTTCCCGCACGAGGACATATAGTTGCGGAGCGGTTCCCGGCGCACACTGTCCTAATGGACAGTGTCAGAGAACCGGGAGGTCAGCCGTCCCCGACAGCTGACACTCCAAACCTGCCGGTCAGCGGGCCATCGCCGCTGATTTTGGCCATTAACCCCATAAATGCGGCGACCGATTGCGATCGCCGCATTTAAGGGGTTTGAAGCACATCGGCAGCACCGCTGATTGTGGGGGCTGCCGATGCTTTTCGTGGCAATCAGAGGTCAGACAATGGCCTCCAGGTTGCCATGTACGGAAGCCCCGGAGGAGGAGCCGGAGGCTGGTCCTCCTAAACTTCCTGTCAATGTGACTGTCACGTCACAATGACAGTTAGAATACATTACACTACGTAGGTAGTGTAATGTACTCTAGCAGCGATCAAAGCTGCAAGCCTAAATGTCCCCTAGTGGGACAAGTAAAAAAAAGGTAATAAAAATGTTTTAAAAAAAGTGTACAAATAAAATGTATAAGTTATATAAACCAAAAATGCTTTTTTTCCTATAATAAGACTATTATAGGAAAAAAATGAACACGTTAAAAAAAGTACACATATTTGGTATCGCCGTGTTCGTAACGACCCAAAATATACAACTATAATGTTATTTTTCCCGCACGACGAACACCCCAAAAAAAAAAAAAAAACTACGACAGAATCGCTATTTTTTGGTCACCACCCCTCCCAAAATAAAGAATATAAAGTGATCAAAAAGTCGCATATACCCAAAAATAGTACCAATAAAAACTACAACCCGTCCCACAAAAAACAAGCCCTTACACAGCTTTTTTGACTGAAAAATAAAAAAGTGATGGCTCTCAGAATATGGTGACACAGAAAATAAATTATTGTATATAAAAAAAGTGATTTTAGTGCACAAACGCTGCAAAACTTAAAAAAACTATATTCATATGGTATCACCATAATCGTACTGACCCGCAGAAAAAAGTCAAATTTTCATTTATAGCGCATGGTGAACGCCACAAAAAAAATAAACTAAAAAACTTTGTCTGAATTGCTTGTTTTTGGTCACCCGGCTTGCAAAAAAATTGAATAAAAAGTGATCATAAATCGCATGTACCCCAAGATGGTACCAATGAAAACTACAGATTGTCCCACAACAAATAAGACCTCACACAGCTCCGATGGAGAAAAAAATAAAAACGTTTTAGCTCTCAGAATATGATGATTAAAAATGTGCAGTGTTCCAAAAGCGGATAAGCGGGCGCCATTTATCAGTGCGACACTGGCCACATATGTATGAAATATTATTTATTCACCGCATTATTATACCCTCTTATTATGGCCTGATGTACGCCGCACAGATTACATACCGAATAATACCCCAAAATATACTAGTGGTCCTAGTGACTAGATAACAAGCCCAGAAAAAGAAACAAGTCACGACCAAATAATTGAAAAAATATATATAAACAGTCTTTATTGAAGTTACTTTAGACACAGAGACAACATACAAACAATTAAATATATTAAAATACCAGGAACCCTCGAACAGGGATGGAATCAGAACAAAAAAGCAGAGCGACCCCAGATAGTAAAATATGGTCACAATCAACTCCCAAGTGTAGCTAAAGTGCATATATATAAGCTATTTAAGCAAGTGCTAGGCATAATACATTTGCACAGATGGACGCGTATGCATAGTGTGAATAGTCAACAATCTAGAATGCAGTCCTAAGTACATATAGCACACGGCCTAATTCCACTAAATCCTGCAATAAACCTGTGTGGTCAAAATGCTAACTAAACACATAGATAAATTCATTGAGAGGTGTAGTTTCCAAAATGGGGTCACTTTGGGGGGTTTCCACTATTTTGGTCCCTCTTGGGCGTTGCAAATGCGACATGGCACCGAAAAACAATCCAGCTAAATCTGTGCTCCAAAATCCAAATTGCGCTCCTTCCATTCTGAGCCCTGCTATGGGTCCAATCAGCAGTTTATTACCCCATATGGGGTATTGCTGTTATTGGGAGACATTGCTTTACAAATGTTGGGGTGCATTTTCTACGTTATTCCTTGTAAATATAAAAAATGTCTATGTTTTTTCAGAAAAAAAGTAGATTTTAATTTTTACAGACTAATTTCAATATATTTAGCGAAAAACCTGTGTGGTCAAATTGCCAACTAAACCCCTAGATAAATTCCTTGAGAGGTGTAGTTTCCAAAATGGGGTAACTTTTGGGGTGTTTCTACAGTTTTGGCACCACAAGACCTCTTCAAACCTGACAAGGTGCCTAAAATATATTCTGAAAAAAAGGAGGCCCAAAATCCAGTAGGTGCTCCTTTGCTTTTGAGGCCTGTGTTTCAGTCCATTATCGTACTAGGGCTACATGTAGGATATTTCTAAAAACTGCAGAATCTGGGCAATAAATATTGAGTTACATTTCTCGGGTAAAACCTTCTGTGTTACAAAAAAAAATGTATTAATAACTAATTTTGGCAAAAAAAATAAAATTTGTAAATTTCACCTCTACATTGCTTTAATTCCTGTGAAACACCTAAAGGGTTAAAACACTTTGTGAATGCTGACTCGAATACCTTGAGGGGTGCAGTTTTCAACATGGGGTGATTTATGTCTATTTTCTAATATATAAGGCATTCAAAGCCACTTCAGAACTGAACTGGCTGCTAAAAAAATTGACTTTTGAAATTTTCTTTACAATATGAGAAATTGCTGCTACAGTTCTAAGCCTTGTAACGTCCTAGAAAAATAAAAGGACGTTCAAAAAATGATGCCAACATTAAGTAGATGATATGGAAATGTTAAATAGTAACTATTTAGTGTGGTATTACTATCTCTTTTACAAGCAGATACGTTTAAATTTAGAAAAATGCTAACTTTTGCAAAATTTCTCTAAATTTTGGTGTTTTTCGGAAAAAAATACCAAATTTATCGACCAAATTTTTAAACTAACATAAAGTACAACACGTCACGAGAAGACAAACAACAGAATCGCTTTGATAGATAAAATCATTCCGAAGTTATTACCATATAAACTCGCAAGTCTGGGGATCCTTGTCGTGGATTGCGAGCTTGCGTCCTTTTGGCCAAAATGATCACTAATACCCCATGTATTTTTCATTATTACTTATATTCGCTTCTTTTGGACACAACCGGGTCTTTGATGCTGGGAGAGCATGGTGTGTTGTTGTTTGGCTTAGCAAGCAGGGTAGCCCGCTCTATGAATTATCAAGGCGTCACAAATAGGCTTCTACCTGGCTACACACGTTGCGCCTCATGACTTACACACTATCCCTCCATGTTTCACACACTTGCACCCCATTATTCATTTATTTTTGAGGCACTTTACTCATTACTGCCCCCTATATTTCACTTACATTATTACACTTGCACATACACTATTCATTTATTATTTCTTATTACACATCCCATGCACCACATACCACTCCCCTCAAGACTAGTGGGAGTGGCTATTATTATTTAAAGCACCTGCTCACTCTCCTTCATCAGCGTTTCTGACCTGGCTGTGTCCATTTGTAAGTATGGCCTTTTTCGGTGTTTTTGTATATATGTCCCCTTGCTTTTATCAGTTCTAAGCCTTGTAACGTCCTAGAAAAATAAAAGGACGTTCAAAAAATTATGCCAACATGAAGTAGATGATATGGAAATGTTAAATAGTAACTATTTAGTGTGGTATTACTATCTGTTTTACAAGCAGATACATTTAAATTTAGAAAAATGCTAACTTTTGCAAAATTTCTCTAAATTTTGGTGTTTTTCAGAAATAAATTATCGACCAAATTTTTTCACTAACGTAATGTACAACATGTCACGAGAAGACAAACAACAGAATCGCTTGGATAGGTAAAATCATTCCGAAGTTATTACCATATACAGTAACACATGTCAGATTTGAAAAAATCGGCTGTGTCTTGAAGGCTAAAACAGGTTGGGTCCTGAAGGGGTTAATGATGGTTAAAGGCTCAGATTTACTTATCCATCGCCAACATAGCTGCGGCTAGTACCTATTTGCATATCGAAAACCGAAAACTGGACTCAATGGCAAGGGTAGTATGGACTGCTCTTTAGCCATCGCATCAGAATAAGAATGACATCCATAGTTGTATTAGTTTTCACTGTACACTAAAACGATGGAAATAGAACTTTGCTGCAGTATTACACCATATGGTAAACCAATCAAACAGTGGACCAAAGAGTTCTCTTCCCATCATTGTACTCTCCAGTGTCATTTATGCCCATTGTTTGTGTTTAAATCAGGCACTGGATGAATTATAGGGATGAAATGTCTAGTGTGTCCGTACCATATTTGGTGTCAGTAATGGTAAATTCCAATGATTTAATTCACCTGTAAATGTTTTTCACAATTCTCTGTTCTAAATGGTGCATTGTAAGTAAGAATCTCATTGTTCACTGCCAGGCAGCATCTCTCACCCCCTCACAGGATACCATTACCCTTAAATACAAGAATAGATGCATTTGACAATCTATATTAACTTATATAAATTGGTTTGTCTAACACAAATTGCTTTTAAATCCCCTGCTTACACCTAAAATGTATTACCACTGATGAGTAGGGATTTACTGACTTGCCTTTAAGTTGTAGGCAATAGGAAGAACGATATACATGTTCATTCAATGATTGACTAAATTACACAGCATTGTTCAATAGTAAATTGCTGTTGAAATCTCTCGTAAAGTACTTGTTCCAGAATTGGGTGTGCATTGTGCAGTCATGCTGACATCTTCATGATTCTGACAAGTTCAATTGCTCTTGTTAATAGAACAGTATTTCAAATAGACTAAAACTGAATATTTACACAAAAAATGGTGGTATATTGTACATTATATGTTGTGTTTTGCAAGTCCAAACTTTTTATGCCTAAATCAATACCTACATCAATGTACAATTTAAAATATGAGACAACAATGCTACTTTTATCAAACCTAATTATATTTTAAAATCTGAATGGTCATTGTTAGGTATCATGGAAATCACTATTAACCTTGTCTAACCTGTCTTTCCCATTACTTTAAAGGGATTGTCCACTTTGGACAATCCCTACTTGTTAGAAGGTTCCCTAGACAATTAATTGATTGTAGTACCCCAGTGATCAGCTGTAATCTGTGGGGGAACCTGGCAGTTAGTGTTTAATTTCACTGCAGTGCTACCACAGGGGAAATTAAGCATTTCATAATGCCTACTGAAATCAAGTGCCCGTCTGTGTAAATCAGGACTCCAGATCAAGAGAAGCTCTTTGTCACCACTCTCCACTCTGGCCAAGAGATGAAGATCCTGAACAGAGGACCTCTCTCTATTAACTCAGAATTTCCTAATAGGCTAATACTAGATAGCCCCTCCACGTAATTAAACATGGCAAAACCTGGTTTTCTATACCTCCTGCAATCTCTTCTGCATATTCCCCTCATTTGTTGTATGCAATCACAGAATCTAGGTAATTACATTTGTAATAAATGGGGTGGGGGGTACAATGACAAAGTTTTTATCTCCATATGTGCTACATGGAGGTACTGTATATGAGGCACTGAAATTAGGCACTACTATTTGCATTGCACTGTTGTATAAATAAGAAATGTGTTACTGATTCTTATGGGGTACTACTATGACATTCTTTCTTGACCATCTCTACTAATGTTTTTGTTATTGATGGGTATGGTCAAAAAATTATTGCAAATCTGTATTGTACTATTATATTTTTTTTCTCCCACTCTTTCAGATTTTTGCCAACAGGGGAGATTTACGCATTTAAGCAACTCTCATTCTTGGTTGGTAAATCTACCATCTCTGAAATTGTGAGGGGCATGAGCCACTTGATCTGGGAGTATTTGCATCCTATTGTAAAACTCAGTCCGACCCAGGAGATTTAATTGTAGATGGCAGCAGGCTTTAAGTCTGTAAAAATTTTTTTTAACTGCATAGGCGCCAATGACGGTAAGCATGTACGTATGCAGCAGTCACTGCAAACAGGATCCCATTACTTCAATTTTTTTTAAATATTCTTTTTTAGTTGCATTTTTTGAAAAAACAAAAAACAAAACAAATGAACAATTGCCAAAATGTATCGATGTCATGTAACCTAGCCATATCTGATCCTCTCTCGAAATTATCTTCTCCCCGAAATGTCTAGCAATCCCAAGGATCCAATTAGGTGCGCTTTTGCGTACCATGCAGTATATCATCAAGTCTTTGATCTCCTGTCTATTCAATTGAGTAATGATAAATTGCTTCCACTTTTAAAAAAAAAATGATCTGCCGCCTTTTCTTTATGTCTTTCTGTATCTAGGCGATCTACGTTATATTCAGGAGTTTTTTCAGCTGCGTAATTATCTCTGCTACCGTTGGGGCATCTGTGTTCAACCAATTTTGTAATAAGCATCTGTTTGCCACTATTAGGATAATGTGAATTATCGAGTGTACCCGTCTTGGAATTGTGTTGGTGTCCTCATCAGGGGGTCTCACCTGATGAAATAACATACTTTGTGGTGACAATGGTAAGGAGGGTGACCAGAAGGTTGCGGCAAACCGACTTACTTCCACCCAAAACTCTCAGGTAGCCGGACAGGTACAAATACCGTGGTACATATCATATTTGGCCATGTGGCATTTAGGGCATGCAGTGATACTGTCAGGGGTTGGAAATGGAGGCTGGAATATTGAAACCATATATGGCATAGGGCATCAGTTTGAAATAAGATTCCCTTCATCTTCATTTATGATTTCCCCGCACACTATCTCCCACCCCTTTAGTATGACGTCAGCTATGTCTGGATCACCTGTCGCTTTTTCCCAGATTTTATAGCAGTCAGTCGGTTTTAGTTTTATGACTAAATAATTTCTTCATTGTATAATGTATACAATTTCTTCATTGTATAATGAAGAAATTGTGTCTTTTTCCATTCTGAGACCTATAATTTCGTCAATTATGTCTATCAGGGAACTCGTGTTTTTCCTTAAAGAGGCTCTGCCACCACATTATAAGTGCCCTATCTCCTACATAAGATGGGCGCTATAATGTAGGTGACAGCAGTGCTTTTTATTTAAATAAACGATCTATTTTTACCACTTTATTAGCGTTTTTAGATTTATGCTAATGAGATGCTTAATGCTCAACTGGGCGTATTTTTACTTTAGACCAAGTGGGCGTTGTACAGGGGAGTGTATGACGCTGACCAATCAGCATCATGCTCTTCTCTCCATTCATTCCCATGGAATGTCTATTCACTGTCTAAACACTTCAGTATTGTTAATGTGTTAGTCTCTCAGCGTTGAGGCACGCCCACCATGCTCCCACACTCATACGTAACATTCTGGCAGTATGCCACTCTTTAAGAAGGTGCAGTTCTCCTTGTGACCGCCGGTCTTGGACAGTGTGACATCCCCTCTGGTGTTCCGGCTGGCGTTTTTGATGCGCACGCGCAATACATACACCTAGAGAGACTGTCGTCATACGCTATGACTCTGGTGCCCGGATGAGCACCATTGCGCATGCGCGGTCTTGACTGTCATGGCGTCCCCTGGTATGAATTCAGCTCTTGTGCACAGCTGAAACCTTCCGTTCCTGAGATATGGTAGGCGTATGTATAATGCTAATTGCAATTACTTGCAATCTGTGTATGCTCCTTGTGCATTGGATGCCGACATAGTCCACTCCCAGTGTGTCCCATACTTAAGATGACTGCTATCCCATCATTCAGTACCCCTTGAGAAAGCTGACGGCGAAACGCGCGTCGGGGGCGTCTAGTGTGGTGATACTTTTGTTGTGGGACATATCATGCAATCTACAGGTTGGTATAGCCTTTTGAGCCCTTGTCTTTGGGCTCTCCTCTATGTTTACAAAGCAGTGTGAACATATTGTTTATTGCCACATCTCTGAACTTATGCTATTTGCCTTGGTTGGATGTATATGACTATTACGTTGGTTGTTTTTTATATACTGTTTATGCTATACCCTTTGGTTTTGGATTAAGAAACTTGTACCATAACACATCACATGATGTTTGTAGTTTATTACCATGCCATGTGTATATGTCCCTGTTGTGTCTCCACGCTATTCTTTTATTACTTGTATCTTTGATTTTATCGTCTGATGGCCAATATGTTGTTATGTGTATTTCAATAAAGTCTTTTTATATTTTCATGGTAAAAATTGTGTGCTGTATATTATTTATCCGGGCATGGATATGTTATATATGTCTTCACATTTCGTGATAGGTATTTAAAGTAAAAATATGCCCACTTGGGCATTAAGCAACTCATTAGCATAAATCTAAAAATGCTTATAAAGTTGTAAAAATAGATTGTTTTTTTAAATAAAAAGCATTACTGTCACCTACATTATAGCGCCGATCTCCTTATCTAGGAGATAGGGCACTTATAATGTCGGGACAGAGCCTCTTTATGTTCTAACATCGTAAACCATCTTGGATGTTCTGAGTGCATTAACTGTTGTGCTAGCAAAATATTTATTTCTCTCCATTCACTAAATAGACCACTGTATCTGCCCTGCGGAAACTCCGGATGGCCCCAAAGCGGCATCTGTTTGAATGATAGAAATGGTACTTCAAATAGTTTTCTCAAAATCTTCCATGATATAATGGTATCCCTGAGTAAAATAGAGTGTTTCGCATGGTTCGGGAGCTTGGAATATCTGGTGTGTAGTAATGCCAGTGGATTCCATGGAGCCGCCAATCGTTGTTCTAGTTCCCAATTTGAGAAGTGTCTAGTGCCATGTATCCATTTCATAAAGTGACGGAATAGACACACTAGGTTATACCCTCGTATGTTTGGGAAATGTATCCCCCCTTCCCCCTTGCAATACATCAGTTTAGATGCAATTCTGGGGCATTTTCCATCCCAGATAGAGCGCAAGAAGACTGTATTCAACCACCACGTGTCAGAGTGTTTCAACAGAATAGGGAGAATTTGTAATAGGTAGAGGAGTTTTGGGAAGCTCATCATTTTTACTAAATGACAGCATCCTAAAAATGTCGGCGGGAGGTGTTGCCACTTTTGAAGTTCTAGTGAAATCTTGGATATGATTGGGTTGTAGTTCAGAGTATATAGGGTATCCAGCGTCCTCCCAATTTTAATGCCCAGGTATGTGATATATTGAGCGGCTGTTTGTATGGGACAATATTCATTAGAATGGGGGTGATCTAATTCCAGCAACTCACTCTTCGAGATATAAATTTTATATCCTAAAAACACTCCAAAAGCTTTAATTTTATCTAATAGATGACGTAATTGATCTTTGGGGTTTGAAATAAAAATCAGGATATCGTCCGCAAACAATGTAAGTCGCACTTCTTGTTCCTCCACCTTTATTCCCTGGAAGGAGCCATCCGATTCCAAAAATCTTGCCAGGGTTTCTAAGGCCAGGTCAAAGAGTAGGGGGAACAGTGGACATCCCTGCCGAGTTCCCTTCTCCAATGTGAAAGCTTCCGATATAAAGCCAGGGGTATGTATCTTAGCCTTTGGAGAATCGTAAAGGCCCCTTAGGAGTGTCCTAATAGTTCCCGTAATATTCATCCTGTCCATCACCATCCCCAACAGCGCCATTTTACATTATCAAACGATTTTTCAGCATCTAGAGTCAGCAAATCCGGAGACTCGCCTAGTTGGGGACAGTGACGTACCACTTTCAAGAACCATCAACACATTACGGATGTTTGCTACTGCAGATCTCCCCTTAATGAATCCTACCTGTGACGAAACTATAAGAGCAGGCATCAAGGTTGCCAACCTATCCGCCATAAGTTAAGAATCTTTAGATCTTGATCAATGAGTGAGATGGGTCTATATGAGCTTGGATTCAATAGGTCTTTCCGTGTTTTGGGTAGGACTTTTATGTAAGCTATGTTCGACCCTGCCTGTAATGTGCCAGTATTCAGCACCATATTATAATAATCCAGTAATGGAGGTGTAATGAATCGGCGTAGGGAGATGGACAGGTGAGCCCTAATCTACCCGCAACTCAGTCCCTGCCTACTTGCACGGCCCGTCCTAAGTGACGGCGTAAAACTGGGCGACGGTCCCTACGCTCAGTAAGTGCAAGTCAGACAACACAAGACAAGGGCACACAGAAGCAAGGGGGGGTAGGGGCAGTTGCCCACGGAGACACCATGAGCAACAGGCAGTGGTGGGCGAGCGGAATCAAACCAGGGGAGTACGTAGTAGCAAAATCAGAGCAGGAGTCAGGGTCAAAAAATAAAGCAGTCAATCGGGTGAATAGCAGGAATCGCAGAGCCAGGAAACCAGACAATCACAGGCAAGGAGCATGCTTCAAGTGAGGGTATAAATAGACCAAGGGCGGGAGCTAGAACCATCAGGCCAGGCTGTGATAGGTTCTCCCTCTTCTCAGCCTGCAAGCCTGAGTGGTAACAGATCGCGTCACTCTAGCAGACCTTGGAGCTGATGAGGGCTGATTAACCCCAGGCGTCGACACAGAACCTGTGTCTGGCAAACCCTTTACAGGAGGGGCAATCTGATCTAACATAGCCTTGTAAAATTCCCCCGTGAACCCATCTGGCCTTAGTGATTTGCCATTATATAGATTTTTTATGAGCCAACGAATTTACTCTAGCGAGAAATCTGCATTGAGTTGATCTAGTTGGTCCAATATAAGAGACGGAAGATTAACTTAGTCAAGAAAAGCCTCCCCTCCCCGTCGGTCGGAATTTTCTTCCTTATATAGTTCTTTCTAAAAGTCTCATAATATAGAGTTGATCTCCCTTGTTGCCCTCTGAATCCTACCCTCCGTGTCTCTTATGGCTCTAACATGAGAAGTCGGGATCCTGCCCTTGGCTAATCTGGTAAGGAGCTTGTCCGACTTGTTTCCGTAGCGAAACAATTCCGTTTCAAAGTGTGAGATCTTTTCTCTCCTTTCCAACCAGATTTCAAAGTCCTGTCTGGCTGCGTTCCAAGCCTTCCTATCTGAACCTAAAGTCAAGTAGGTAGTATAGGTAGATCTGAGGCGTGAACTAGCTTCCTGGTAGTGCCTGGTCACCTTCTTCTTACATGTACTCACATATGCTAATAGCCAACCTCTCATGACCGCTTTTGCCGTGGCCCAATATAACAAAGGGTTTTCCTTATGTTCCTCATTGGAGTGTGTGAATTATAACCACCAATCCCTCATATTGTCTATGAAAGCATCATCCTTAGTCAAAAAAGAAGGAAAGCTCCATATAAAATTGCTACCTCTCGGGTGAGTGTTCAGAAGGGAGATTCAGATTGGGGCATAATTGGAAATGAGTATGTCTCCAATCTCTGAGTCTACCACCCTCTCTGAGATTTGGGCACTGCAGAAGATATAATCAATGCGTGACCAGGAATAATGTACATGTGAGAAGTGAGTGTATTCTCTGCTATCCGGGTGGGCCTCCCTCCAGACATCCCTCAGAATTGTTATTTGTAGAAATGTGGGTAAGACCGTATCCGATGATCTCAGGGGGATCCTGTCTTTGGCGATTCGTGTCTATCTTCTCCCACATATAGCACTGCATTAACCTCTTTCCGCCGCAGCCCTTTTTCAGATTTTAATTTTAGTTTTTTCCTCCCCACATTTCAGAAGCCATAACGTCTTTATTTTTCCGTCGATATAGTACTATGAGGGCTTGATTTTTGAGAGACGAATTGTAGTTTTTCGTACCACAATTTATTTTGCCGTATAATGTACTAGGAAACGGGAAAAAATTCTATGTGGGGTAGAAAATGAGATGAGCGATGAGCTGTTAGAGGGGGTCGCCCCCCTCCTTCTGACGATTTAAATGCTGCGGTCGTATTGACTGCAGCATTTAACGAGTTAAACTAGCGGGATCGCGCTCGAGCGCGATGCCGCTAGTTACTCTGAAGTGTCGGCTGTAACATACAGCCGACATCGGCATCGTATGGAGCGAGCTCACTGCGTGAGCCCGCTCCATACTTCTCCTACCCGACTTTGGCGTATGGACACGTCAAATGTCGGGAAGGGGTTAAAATCCCCTCCCACTATTTTTTTATTCTGTTGTTTATTCTGGAGTTTCAGACCAAACGTCTGGTAGAAAATCTTATTATCGCCATTGGGGCCATAAACATTATACAAGATCAGATGTTCCCCGTTGACTTCAATATGAAGTTGTATCCACCTGCTTCCATGTCTATTTCTTCGGAACGGATTTTATAAGCAAAGTCCCTATGAAACAAAATCATGACCCCTGCTTTGCCATCGGTCGCCGGGGATCTGCAGACACGCCCTACCAATAGTTTTTTCATGCAATTGAAATCTGGGGAAGACAAGTGGGTTTCCTGCAGAAAAAAACACATCCGTTTGAGTCGTTTCAGGTGTCTCAGGATCCTAATCCTTTTATTGGGCAATTTAAGTCCCTTAACATTCCAGGAAATAACTTTCATAAAGAGAGCATTTTAAGAATGGTCTCAGTGTTGTGAATTCCTCCACATTCAAGTAGTAGGAAAATCATTATAATAATAGGAGAGTTGGCATGTCTGCAAGATCCCCAACCACGTCTCTGCACCAGCATAACATAATCACAAATGACAATACAATACAAAATTGAAAACATCACAATACAAGAACTGCAAAAACCTGTAGTAACATTGTCCCTTGTGGGCTTGCACATTAATGAATATAATGAAAAGTTTAAATATATTACACCCACTTTTGTGTCTGGACTTCACTTTTCCCAGCATGTAAAGAAGAACACCCCCCCCCCCCCTCCCCCGGGCCTAAGGCAGCAGGAACTTGACAATGTAAATTATATCTCCTTAGCAGAACTCTTTCTCTCCCCGGCAGCCAGTGGCGTAACTACCGCCGTAGCAGCCGTAGCAGCTGCTACGGGGCCCGCGGCATGAGGGGGCCTGTGTCGCCCGCCGGCATGGGCCCCCACCATAGCCGCAGGCTCCGCTAGCAGCCGCTACGGCTGCTACAGCGGGACGCCACTGATCACTACGGCAGAGCAGGGAGGTATCTCCCCGCTCTGCCATTAAACAAAAGACATGTATCCCCTATCCACAGGATAGGGGATACATGTGTGATCGCTGGCATTGATAGGGAGAACGGTCGCGCATGCGCATGCGTGACCAGCGCTCCTTTCATTTTTATTGAGCTGCCGACACAGACGCCGGAAGTCAGAGGTGAGTCATGGAGAACTTGGGGGACTTTTGGTCCCCCGTTCTCCCTATCAATGCCAGCGATCGCACATGTATCCGGTATCCTGTGGATATGGGATGCATGTTACTTGTAGGACACAACAACACTTTAGGTTGCATTTTTTTGGGGGGTTGGGGACGCTGTATGGCGTTCCCTGCAGGGGGGGCGCTGTATGGCGGTCCCTGCAGGGGGGCCCTGTATGGCGTTCCCTGCAGTGGGGGGGGCGCTGTATGGCGTTCCCTGCAGGGGGGGCGCTGTATGGTGCTCCCTGCAGGGGGGGGGCGCTGTATGGCGTTCCCTGCAGGGGGGCACTGTATGGCGTTCCCGGCAAAGGGGGGGGGGCGCTGTATGGCGTTCCCTGCAGGGGGGGGCACTGTATGGCGTTCCCTGCAGGGGGGGCTGTATGGCGTTCTCTACAGTGGGGGCTGTATGGCGTTCTCTACAGTGGTGGCTGTATGGTGTTAGCGCCATACAGCTCCCTCTGTAGAGAACGCCACACAGTCCCCCCTGTAGATAATGCCACACAGTCCCCCCTGTAGATAATGCCACACAGTCCCCCTGTAGATAACGCCACACAGTCCCCCTGTAGATAACGCCACACAGTCCCCCCTGTAGATAACGCCACACAGTCCCCCCTGTAGATAACGCCACACAGTCCCCACTGTAGATAACGCCACACAGTCCCCTCTGTAGATAACGCTGCACAGTCCCCCCTGTAGATAACGCCACACAGTCCCCCCTGTAGATAATGCCATACAGCCCCCCTGTAGATAACGCCACACAGTCCCCCCTGTAGATAACGCCATACAGTCCCCCCTGTAGATAACGCCATACAGTCCCACTCTGTAGATATCTACAAAGGGGGCTGTATGGCATTATCTACAGGGGGCTGTATGGGGTTATCTACAGGGGGGCTGTAAAAAAGGCACTATCTACAAGGGGGGGTTGTGTGACTCCCAGGGGAGGGGGGGGGCAGTCAAAAGTTTGCTATGGGGCCCAGTCTTTCCTAGTTACGCCCCTGCCGGCAGCATAAAATAAAGAGATAAACATCAATGCTGCCCACACAGATTTTGCTCGGAACTCACCACCCGTACCAGTCCATCGCATTTGGTCATTGTTAAAAGTCAATCCGGGCATCTAGTCAACCGAGAAGAAAGTGGTGGTCACCGTTTTCTAGGTGCTAATTCAGACGCTGATCCCTCTCTGTTACCCCTTTCTCCATTACTTCGATTTAAAGAAGTACTTTTCAGTGGTCCTGATGGTGGTGGCTGATACCATGTACAAGTTTTTTGCAATCCAAGTCATCATCTGTGGCAGTACTGGGGATCCCAGGCGCTACTGACATTGCAATATTTATGGTGAGTAGTTCAAGACAAGGTGATTCTTCATAATGTAAGAACTCTTGCCAGGTACCACTCATCCAGTCCCCTTTTTCATTGTGTCAGATGAGGCCTTTCCACTAATGACCAACCTGCTGCACTAATGCCCACCTGTTGTCCTGGTTGTGTGGCCCTACTACTGGTGCAGGGAGTGGAAGGATAGGGATAAAACCCAAACTGGGAATTGGCAGTAGGTAAGGAAGGAGGGGGAGAGGGGTAGAAAAATTATAACGGTCTAACTGGGAAGAGGTGGACCCGACACTGGGCCTTGGAAGGGAACAAGAAGGAAGCTACTTTAGGCTTGTAGCTTAATGCAGGTTATGAATGAGAGCCCTGAGATCCGGCAGGCGGTTGGACAAGTCAAAGACTGCTGCTGCATACCTGACAACATTTAAGTGTTGCCCTAGGCTACGCTCCCCCAAAAAATAATACATACTGTATTTCCATATGCATTATATGTTGCAATGCTAATCTTCTGCTCATTGTTACCTGGGCCAGCGTCTTCTTTGTCATGGTGACAACGCTAGAACTGTGTTTCCGATGAACATCTTTTCCACACTAATTTGCTTCTAATTATGGTCTGAGCATCCACTTCAGGATATCCTCCCAACGTCGTAAGCCGTTATTTCCACGACAACAAACTAATAATGTCTTTGACATCTGCTACTTAATACTGACTCATTATTAGGCAATGATATCATGTCCACGACATCCTGATGTTGTTGCCACAAGTGTTGCTACATAAGCCATGGCAATTTCTACCATTATTCAGCTCCAGGTTATTATACAAGATTCTACAATCCACACAGGTTTGTCTCTCTCCCCATTATGTTTTCACTAATGTGCAATTAATTGCATTTATTTCACTTTATGATATTATGACCTACTCATCTGACTTCTTATGATATTGGTCATACATACTCCCTACAACATTCACATTCTCTATATACAGTATTTTAGTAGTTTGAATATGATGTTTACTTTTAGGATGTCACGTAATAGGGATATTTTGTATTATGCTTATTAGATACTAACAGTTTACCTATACTAATATTCAATATTTTGTTTTCATGATGTTATAGAAATACAGCTGAGGAAGGTCCAAGTGGACCTATACGTCCCATGCTAAGTGATTGTACTAACAGGTCATCTTGGCCTGGATTTGTGAAAAACTTTTAATAAAATACAAATTAAGCATTACATTAAATTATTTTTTGACATCATAACAACGTCGGATTTGCTCTAATTTTTGGGCTGTAGCAGGAAACAACAACCAATGGGAGGGAGCGTGCCCTGTTCCCAAATTAACACTTACTCACCATGGCCAGCATAAGGAGACAGTCCATGTCTATAAAACAGAGTATTGCTCTAGGGTGCACTAATGCTGTAATGACCATCTAAATAATTGCACTTCACGCCCACAATATACAAAAACTTCCTAGCTGCAGCACTTAACACTTCCATTACTGGTCCAACCGTCATCATATGGGCACAGCAAAGCATTAGTTATTCCTTAATTTGTTAACGGAAATAATTTTTTCAACAAACTGGACATACATGGATGTTATAAATACTCATTCCAGTTTGTACTCTATGCTCTATAAATAAATAAATAAATAAAAGACATTCACATTGGCTTAGAATATAGAAAGCACATAAATAATGCAGAAATCCCAATCAATCCTGCACATCAGTATTAAATACCTTTATTAATATAGTGTATATAAAATCATATATCCTGGATGTTAGTTAAAATATCTCAATAGGTCCACATAATCATAGAGAGAATTGATATAGAGCAAACAGATATCGCTAATGTAATGCACTAACGTTAATTTCAATGTTCCAACCCAGTGGTTGAAACGATTGTAGTAAATGTTTCTATTTAAGTTTTTTCCTGTGCAATAATTTTTCTTGATCACCACCTCTTTCAGTGGAGTAACTGAATCAATTAACTTAAACTATAACTGGTTTCAAGAACGGCCCTTCTTAACAAAATGTTTAGCTATATCAAGCATGACCAGTCCGATGGTTTCACCCACATACATCAAGATGCAGGGGAAGTTGCACTATAAACACCATGTATTCAGACCGGCATGTATATCTCTGCTTAATGCAATATTGTTTGCCACTGTATAGATGATAAAAGGTATCACTCTTTAGCATATTGCCACAGTTACAAAAATGAAGGCAGGGAATGTTCAAAGCATCTTGCCTACTTATGTTATGTGTCCATAATTTATATTGAGCTAATCATTTTTTCTGATGAATCCATCCAGTCTGCAATCATACGTAACCACTCTTCTCACCCTAAGCAATTGGCTCTAAGGGTGAGAATCAAGCATACAGTATGCTTTGGAGGATTGCTACTGTAATACAACATATTGTTCCTTTCCGTTGGTTTAACATAAAGGTCAGTTTTGACCCGTCTGCCCTCTACATTTATCAGGATATCTAAAACTTGTAGAGAGTCTCTCACTGTATACATTGATTGATCCTAATTTAGGTTTGGAGGTAGTTATGATGGCACTTCATTGCTCAGGATGCACACCGGCGAATCTACACTTTGTCCTCGATTTACTAGGAAGTCCTATGGAGGAAGCATTATAACTACAGGTCCCCTTATATGTGGCGCATTCTGTGCTTCTGACGCTACATAGATGACATATTTCTGATATAGACGGGTTCTTTGATAGAGTCTTTTCATGAGTCTTTGAATACACAAATATTGAACATTTCTATTTTGATGACACTGTCAAAAAACTTTTTACATTTAAAGTATGAAAAGTTTTTAATTAAACTTTGATCTTCACTACTAACTATTGGAAATCTGGTGTCTGAAAGTGCATGTTTATTGCCTTACATGCCTACAGAAAACCCTTTTAACCGGTTCAGGACCAGGCTATTTTGATCCTTCCGGACCAGACACCATTTAGCCACTTCCTGACCAGGAGCTTTACCCCCCTTCCTGACCAGGACCATTTTTAAGTTTTAGCCATGTGCCAATTTAAAAGCAAATTGTTGTTCTATTATTTTTCCGACCTACATGTATTTGGTCTTGTTTTTTTTCAGACCATATTGGGCTTCCATATTGTGTAAAATAAATAATAGGTATATTTTACTTTTTTTTTAAATATGGAAGAAAAAATGGAAAATAAAGTTGAAAAAAATGTGAATGTGTGAATTTAGGTGATTTTTTTTTTTACGTCTGGTGCATGCCACTGGGTAAACACACCTGAATACATATTTGGCAACTTCTACCGACTTCAACTATACCAAATATGTGTGCATTTCTTACACGCTGTGCGCAAGGTGGCGCTTACAAAGAACGGTGCGCAAACTGGTTTTTAGAGAAAACATTTCCAAAGCTGGTTCGCTAACACCATACGACCATTACAGATGTTCTGGCGTTTCCAGTCCACAAAAACTGATGGCCTATCCTCAGGATAGGCCATCAATATCTGATCGGTCAGGGTCTGACACCCCCGTTCATCGGCTGTTTTGAAGGGGCCACCGTGCTTATATGACCGCTGCTTCCACTTAATTTCCTTTACTGCCCACACCGTGAATCGCGGACACACTTATAGCGGCGGGTTCACAGTTTTACAGCCTTCTACCATTCAAGTGTATACTGTAATACTATGAACTGCCGCTACAAGTGTGTCCGCGAATCACAGTGTGAGCAGTAAAGGAAATGAAGGGGAAACGACGATGGTACGAGCATCGCTGCCCCTTCAAAACAGCTGATCGGCGGGGCTGCGGGGAGACAGGCCACCACCAATCAGATTAAAGTGTTGGTGGTATATTCAGAGCCTTCCACCACAGGATTTATTGTATTTTATACTCTACACAAAATTGTAATCAAATCACTGGATTAGGACTAGAGTTTTGTTTTAAAATATAACTTTTACTCGTAACTTTTTTTTTTCTTTTCAAAAAGTGCGATACAAATAACACACTAGGACAAAACTGTTTACAACAAAAAAATCTTCCTTATCGTGAAGGAGATGTAATGCTAAATGCTATTAAACGTCAATTTTATGTTGGTGATATTCAAAAAAATTTCAGAGTGTAAATAGTGCTTCATTTGGTTTCAATACATATGAATAGTCTTTTTCCCAGAAAAATAGATATTAGTATCTGTGGGGTTATAAACCCTCCTACCTGTTCCGTGGTTTATCAAAGTCTGTTCCGTTCCTATGGCTGGGGACTGGGAAACCTCACTTATTCCTTTCTTATATTAAGGCAATCAGTCCTTGCATTCTCCCGACGCATTTCCTTGTGGCCAGAATTCTTCAGGGGAGATAAGGCCAAATGACCCCCTTAGCAAGAGGATCAGATTAGGTTGGAGCTATCTTAAAATCTCATTCTTCTGCAGTGGCAGGGATAAAATATTGTTCTTCTGCAGTGGCAGGGATTCCTCATAGCACTTGTTTCCTAGTGCTAGAGTGCACGCTAGTTCCGGCATATGACGTCATCGCCCACATGTGTTTTCTAGTTGCTATTTTTCCCTGTCCGTTTTAAAATTGGATGCATTTCATTTGTAATTTTTTTGCCACACACTTCCCTCTGTAGATAATTCCACACACTTCCCCCTGTAGATACTGCCACAGTCCCGCTGTAGGTAGTGCCACACAGCCCCCCTTGTAGGTACTTCCACACAGCCCCCTTGTAGGTAGTGCCACACAGCCCCCCCTGTAGGTAATGCCACACAGCCCCCTGTAGGTAATGTCACACAGCCCCCTTGTTGGTAATGCCAAACAGCCCCTCTGTAGGTAGTGCTGCACAGCCCCCTTGTACATAGTCACCGCCATAGATAACACCCCCCTACCTTCCTGTAGGGGACGGCTCCAGGAGAAGTCCCTCACTTCACTGTCCATATATGGACAGTGAAGTGAGGGACTTCTCCTGGATCGGAATCCCCAGCCACAGCAGTGGGGATTCAGCTTCAGAAGTCCCTGACGTCACTTTGTCCATATATGGACAGTGAAGGCAGGGATTTCTCCTGGAGCGTAATCCCCGGCCACAGTGCTGGGGATTCCACTTAAGAAGTCCTTGACGTCACGGTGTCCATATATGGACAGTTAAGTCAGGGACTTCTCCTGGAGCAGAATCCCCAATTTCCGGCCACAGTGTTGCCGAAGCTGTGGCCGGGGATTGAGGATTTTGCTCCTGCAGGGAGCAACAAAATACCCTCCTCACATGCACTTCGCACTAGCTGTCCCTAGTCTTCCAGAGAGGGAGAAGATGCATCTGGTAATCGCTGTGACAGGCTGTAACAGCGATCACCTGACCAGAGACCACTCCAAGCTCGGTGATACAGCGGTCTAGACAGCTGTATCATGGAGCTCCTTACCGTCAGCATGGATGTGATTACCGTGACAAGCTGTCACAGCGTTCACATAGCTGAGCACCTTATCTGCAGGACGTTCTGGTACGGCCCTGCAGATTTAATTGCGGACCGCTCGGACGTTTATAGTCTATGGGCGGTCCGGAAGTGGTTAAACAGCTATAATTTTTTTACTTGTTGGGCTAGCGATGTGATTCTTGCAATGTTTTTTTTTCTGTAGACAATGCAGGTTTCTTTTTTTTATACACATCCTTTTTGCTATTTTAAAATTTTTAGGCTTAAAGTTTGAAAATAATAGTAAAAATATAAGGATTTTTACTTTTTAGCTATTTTTTTCTGGTAATAACATAGTTTTACCCTAAAATAAACCTTTTATTTGTGATCATCAATGTCTACCATAAATTGTAATATATTACATGTCTTTTTTAGGGTAATTGGCTCAGGGCTAGCGTTACGACAATTACTGGCGGAGGGAACTTTTTTTGGGGGGTGGATATTTTATGTATATTTATTATTACATTTTTTTAACTTTATTTTACTTTTATTTTTTTATTACTATGGTCTGCCTCTCAAAGGTCAGAAAAGACCTTTGGGGGACTTTTTTTTTTTTACTTTCTTCTTTTACACCATGTTTTTCCACTGTAACTGTAACTGCACAGCAGCCCCAGTTACAGGGGGAAATCAGCCCTCTTATAGTGACTATTGTCACTAATAGGGCTGTGCTGGGTCTAGTAAGACCCAGCAGCAGCCTGCTACTAACGGCATCCCAGTCACATGATCACCGGGACCAACGCTGCATCTGTTCATATACACAGCACTCATTGAACGCTGTGTAGAAGACATCAGAGAAGATAGAAGCAGCGAAATCTGCTTCCATCTTCTCCTCAGGGTCCCCGGCAGTCACTGACTACCGGAGACCCGACATTCAGCTGCCCGATCGCTCGGGCAGCAAGCTAAAACCTGTGCCGTAAATAGTCTATGGCGCGGGTTTTAGGGAACTGGTTAAGTTAGCTATACATTACTTGGGACTGTTAATTTGCCCTAACCACATTTTTTTACTCAGGGTCTTTCATCAATCTTGATTTAGTCATTTTGCATCTGCTGACCTGTGGATATAGTGGATGTCTGCTTCCATGGAGCTATGCAGTCATAGGACTTATATAATCGTATGATATTGTAGTATATATATATATGAAAGTAGTAAACAGTATTAAGAAAGTAATATTTTTTATTTCTCAAATGAATTTATGCTAGGATTGGACAATTATCAATAGTATTTTTTAGTTTAAGTATTAGTTCTAGCAGTACTATATTTATTACATTATTATTATTATTATTATGTTTATTATTATTATTATTATTATTATTAGTAGTAGTAGTAGTAGTAGTATTAGTATTAGAGTTGAGCGAATTTCTATAAATTCGTTTTGAATCAGACTCGATTGTCTGAATTAATTTGACGCAAATTGAAAGTGTCTGAAATACTTGCCTTATGTCGGAGGTATCTATTGGGACTCCCGACGTTTGCCTCCTATGGAAGGCTGCAATGTATCCCAATGTATAGGCATACAGTGGAATACATCACCCAAATGCTCTCCACTCATTGTCCCTAGCAGCTTGTACATAACCAGCTGCATACATGCTTCTATGGGCAATGGAGGGGTTATTTCTAAATCTTTATGCTCTGTCTGGGGATTTTGGCTTTGGGGAAGCTATCTATATATGCTCTCTGAATCCCAATGTGGATCTCCAGCTACCACAGCTCTCCACAGTCCACCTGTTGCCCATAGAAGCATGTACACAACTGCTTGGAGGGAAGAGCATTCGAGTGAAGTATCCCACTGTATGCCTAAATAGTGGAATATGTTTCAAATGGCATGCTGCGCTCTCTGGTGGCTGCCATTTTGCCACGATTCATGTGTTGCTAACCATTTGCCGTATCTGAAACTTTTGGAAAATTTGGACTGAATTCGATTAGATTAGAATCGATTTGCTCATCTCCAATTATTATGTTTACTGACATATACTGTAGATGGATGTGTTGTCTAGATGAGTTACACAGGTAGCAACACTAATTATCCTTTTGGGAAAGCGTGGAAATGTGTTTTCAAAGAAAAACAGGCTGGTTTTAGATGTTTTTATCCCCAATCTAGCACTATAAGGGTATGTGCACACACACTAATTACGTCCGTAAATGACGGACGTAATTCGGCCGCAAGTCCCGGACCGAACTCAGTGCAGGGAGCCGGGCTCCTAGCATCATAGTTATGTACGATGCTAGGAGTCCCTGCCTTGCTGCAGGACAACTGTCCCGTAGTATAATCATGATTACAGTACGGGACAGTTGTCCGGCAGTGAGGCAGGGACTTCTAGCATCGTACATAACTATGATGCTAGGAGCCCGGCTCTCTGCACTGTGTTCGGTCCGGGACTTGCGGCCGAAATACGTCCGTCAATTACGGACGTAATTAGTGTGTGTGCACATACCCTAAATGAACCAGTTCCTAATTATATTTCCTGCAATCATTTCCATAGAGTTAAGATTGATTAGTATTATACTGCCAGGACTAGCTGATGCGAAGCAGATATAACTCTGGCTTAGAAAGCAATTGCTTTTGTAATTGACAGATATGATTGTAGTAATGCATGCAAAAATAAGTAAATAACTAAATATGTTTTCTGGTATCAACACGCTATTGCCTTCTGCTCTGTGATTCTGGCATTAAATATGAGATTGAAAAATAAACATTAACAGAAGATGTGCTGTAAAAAACACTTATGAATTTTGAGAATGGTGTAATTGCATGCAAGCTAATGTCTGAACTGTCTTTGTCCTCCAGAACCCTGTAGGACATTCATCTGTTACTTGTGCTCTAGTTTGAGTTCAAAGTGAAACATTCATGAAGCCAATGTTCACACGTAAGGAATCAACTTGTTTAACATTTATTAAGAGTGTTTATTCTGTAATGGTTAAAATCTTTGATAACTATTATTGTGGCTACAATACCTTCGAAGACTATTAGCACATATCTAAAAGTTGAAAGATACAAGGAATCATTTCAGTGTAAATAATGCACTTTTATATGTACAACACCTTTTATAAGCAGAGTTCATAAAGTAAATTAGAACTTAAATAGAAATGGACTTTTCTCATTTACAAACAGAGAGAGAACTAACAACATAGCGGCCACATTCACTACTTTTAGGCCCAGTACCTTAGGTACCAGTTAGTTCAGTCATTTCTGTAGTCGATCGAATACCTTAAATGCAACGCCATGTAAGTTACTATTAGATTCCATAGTCAGACAAATTCCCCTTTCTATTTCATTATGATCTCTGCTACAAGAGCTATCTATCCTTTCTAACACTCCCCATTTGTCATTTTGTACCTCCCTCTTTTCGATTATAGCTAATTTGTTCTCTCTTCTAATCCTGTGTCTTGTTTATGTACCTTTTATATTACGTTGGTATCCCCTCTATCATGTTGTCATTTATGTTGTTGCATAACATGTTGACCCTTTATAAATAAAGGATAGTAATTTACAACAGTCAAAGAAAACAAAGGTGCTGTTGCACCATCACAAATGTCTAACTGCCCAGTAGTAAATTTACATAGTTCCCCCTGCTGTAAATGGTGCCTTAATTCTGGGGATACTGTATTTTAATGTTGCAAAATGTAAGAGCTTCTCTTTAACCAAATTGATGAAATGATAGAAACATTTTATAATATATACAATACATACTGGGACATATTAAAACCAGTGTTTTGGAACTACCGTTTTACAGACCTACATGCTGTAACATCTATGGGCGCGGACCGTCGGGATTACTCACCCCTCGATGGCCACAGCTATGGTCTGGTGAGCACTGGCCCACATCTCCTCCCCAGGAGATGCCAGCGCTCACTTCTGCTCCACTCTGCTGTGTCCCATAGGGTGCGCACGCACGCTTGGCCTTCTAGGGCCATTGCGCGCACATGTAAAACTTTAGCAATTAGCTCATGATCACCATGGACTATAAGAAGTGCCCTGCCCCTTTGCTCATTGCCTGAGCGTTGTTAGTATTCCTATGTTAGCCCTTTCAAATGGTACCTTAGTGTTTACCCGTGCCCTGCTAACTGTATCCTGTATCCTGTGCTGCGTTATTGTTTCTAAGCCTGTTAGTGATTGGAGTCGTGTCCTACTGCACCTGTTGTCGTCCGCCACATCTGGCGCATCCTGCTGCACCTGCTGTCATCCGCCACGTCTGGCGCAACCTGCTGCACCTGCTGTCATCCCCCACGTCTGGTGCAACCTGCTGCACCTGCTGTCATCCGCCACGTCTGGTGCAACCTGCTGCACCGGCTGTCATCCGCCACGTCTGGCACAACCTGATGCACCCACCTCCATCTGTGCTAAAGCCTCTGCCACTGTCTGGACTATTCAGGTACGCTTGTGCGGGACTTTGTATTGATTGGGTGCTCTGTTGTATGGCCAGCTTCCTCCCCGCTTCGGCGGTGCCGCCTAGTGGGTCCACATACCCACAGACCGTGACACATGCATAGCAGTAGACAAAACAAAACCAATAATTGAACAATAAAATATGTTTTATTTACAAAAATTATTCTGAGGCTACAGTTATCCTGGTAACTACAGACAATATAGAGAAACTGAGCAGCAACGTGATGTTATAGAAGACTGATTAAGCATACTAAAGGGAAGGAATCTTATTGAAGAACATAGTGTGGAGTAATAATGAACACAGATATTGATCCTGGTAATACAGGGGGGATTTGACTAGTATAGATGATGACATGACTCTTCTCTAGAATTGAGTCATTCGCAATAATAAGCTTGTAGGATCATCATACAAAATGAAAGTGAGCTACAGCATCATAAATACATAGCAACCATTCTTGCTAGAAACATGTTCATTCAGGTTTCATTCTCAATCTGAATGCCTATGCAGCAAGATAGCCATACAGAAGTGTGCGCACAGGGAGATTTCTAATTTATAGGTCCCTCAGGACAGTTAGTTTTGGAATTTCCTATGGTTTCATAATGGTTAATTTCTTTTTTGATACTACAGAATAGGCAAATAACTAAATTGGGGAATGAATAGTTTGTACATGAAACAATATATTAGTGATTGATGTCATGAAGTTATACTGACATGTGGAGTAAAACACATACAGAAAACACAAACATTGGCCTAATTTGTGTTTTATATGTGAACTTGCCATGTAAAATTTGGCTTGAACGAGTGCCCAGTATATACAGTATCACAGTTAAAATAGGCATTTTATTTCAGGGAAATGGCTATAGTACGGATCGCTGAGGTAATGTACAGTGTAGATGTTAGGATGTGAGCTTCAAAAGGCAAATAGAAAAATAACCTGGACTTTGGAGTACATATTTAAGATTGTGGATGGGGGACACTAGGCTACCTGTAAAGGAGGGTGAAATGTAGGACCTCCGTTTGCAGTTTATTAACTGCTCAGATGTTCACTGTTTATGCACTGTACATATACTATATGTTGTGTTGCACTGTATATAATGTTTTGTTTTATATGTAGACTGGTTGGCAGACTACGGTGCTCATTGTAGGTGTGATGTTGAGACTGTGCAAAAGTATAAGAGGCTTCTGGGATTCAGTAACATGAAGGTACGGAGAACTAGCTATTCTCAGAAAGTGCCTGGTACTGACTGGGGACGAAGTGTGGTGACCCTGATACGCTGTGCCACCGTGCAATAAGTGAAGGTTTGATGCCATTAAAGTGGAGTATGGGCTAACCGCGTGTGGTGCTAAACTGGAGTGTTAGAGGTCTGCGATAAGATGGGAACTTGTCACCAGGTGCAACAGGCTTGTCCCTCTGCGAAGAGGTGGGGGAGACTGGAGGCTGTGGGATGCTGAGTAGGTGGTAGACCGGAGGTCAGGAGATGGTGATGGAATGCCTGTCTGGAGCTAAGGAGAGAGGCTTTCTTCCAAGGCTAAGCAAGTCTCTGAGCGGAGAGAAGTACGGCTGCATTGCCAAACAAGGTCCAGAATGTGTATCACTGAATGGAGGGTGATCTGGCAAAGTAACCACCAGTGGGCTGAGAGAGTCTATCTGCTGAAGGGGCAGGCCTGCAGTTATACTGTGTAAGCTGCCACAGAAGTGGGGGTGGCTGAAGCGTACCGCCAACCTAGAGTGGCCATGGCCAACTCTAGAGATTCTGGTGCTGTGGGAGTAGTCAGCCCAATATAGGAACCTTTTGTTGGGTGAACAGTACTGTACGCAAACCCGGGGGAGGCTGTAGTTAGGTTGAGTTAGGGTTTTAAGAGCATCATTGTCCTAGTGGGCTGGTGGTATAGCTGCAGCGAGGTAGATTTTCCCTGCAGTCCTAAGATGTGGCCTGGTAGTGCAGTCCTGAACTAGACTGGGCTGAGTGGAGCAGACAGTGGGAGGGGTGACGTGGCGGGAGCCCTCAAGAGTCAGAGTCAAAGTGAGAAGGCTATCCTATTGTCGCAGTGAGTGAGAGCATGAGGAGCGGACCTGAAAAGTGATTATCTCATAGTAAGATTGCCTACTGGATGTAACTGGGAAATTACGTGTGAAACACAACACTCTTGAGATGCAGGTAACTGTAGCAGAAAGACAGAACTCTTGAGACACAGGGAACAGTAACTAAGAGACAGAACCCTTGAGAGACTGCACCCTTGAGATGCAGGTAACTATGGTAGAAAGACAGAAACCTTTAGATACAAGGAACTGCAGCTGAGAGACAGAACCCTTGAGACGCAGGGATATTTGACAGAGCTACAGAATTCTTGAGATTCAGGGAACTGTGAGTAAGAAAGGGAGAACCCTTGAGAGCAGGGCATGAGAGAGAAATTGTTGCCAGTTAGGGCCTGTTCATCAGTTCCATTCAACCTTTCCATCGGAGGGACTGATGAACGGAAAGCCAAACGGAAACTATAGCTTCCGTTTGCATTACCATTGATTTCAATGGTAATGCTTCAGTTTCAGTTGGTTTCTATTTGTTCCTGTTCCGTAAAGTTTCCGTTACTTTCGCACTACCAATAGGTGTCTTGTGAAAATTCTCCAATTATGCTGCTAGTTTCTTAGAAAAAGGATAATAATAATCTTTATTTTTCTAACACCAACATGTTCCGCAGCGCTTTATAGTTGGGGAAGTAACAAAAATGTAAAATGACAAATAATCAATACAAATGAAAAAAAAAAACAATGAGACAAAAGGTAAGTGATCCCTGCCCATAAGAGCTTACAATCTAAACAAAATACATTGGATGCTTACACAACAATGCAGTTATGCAAGTCATTTAAATTTATAGCAGCTGCTTGGACCAACACAGAGGGTGAAGCTTTTAGACATAATGGTATTGAAGAGACAGGAGCAACTTAGTGTGGGTAATTTACTGTAAGTGGCAATATACATTGTCCACACTAAAGTGATTCAGTCTCTATCCAGCTAGGGGCGGTTCTAGTTTTCAGCAAAAAAAAAAACAAAACAACAAGATAGTGATTTTACAGTAGTATGGGCAAAAAAAAATTGCTTAGGAGCATCTTGTTTCCCCATGTCAATTCTGCAGACACAGTAGCAGCTAAAACAGGTCTAATGTATGGGCACCCATAATTCCAGAATTCAGAACTACGGACCATTGTAGATGTGAACATGGGGAGTAAAAGATTGTTTCCTTTTGGTTTGGTTGGAGTTGTACATTAAAGAGGCTCTGTCACCAGATTATCAAAATCCTATCTCCTATTGAATGTGATCGGCGCTGCAATGTAGATAACAGCAAAGTTTTTATCTTTGAAAAACGATCATTTTTGACCAAGTTATGAGCAGTTTTATATTTTTACAAATGAGCTTTTCAATGGACAACTGAGCATGTTTTCTCGTTTTACCAACTGGGCGTGTATTGTGTTTTTACCAACTGAGCGTGTATTGTGTTTTTACCAACTGGGCGTTGTGAATAGAAGTGTATGACGCTGACAAATCAGCATCATACACTTCTCTTCGTTCCCACCCAGCTTCTTTCACTGCAGACACACAGCGTGAAGTCACCCACAGGTCCTTCAACCTTGGCGTCGGACAGAGAAAATACATGGGCTCCAGCCGTCCGAGAGGGTAAGATGCTCGTCTCTAGGGAGTTTACTATGCTTACCTGCACATGGTGATGCTGCTGCAGATTCAACTGTACCCTCTGACGCCTGGAGCCGATGTGTCTTCTCTCGTCCGACGCCAAGGTTGAAGGACCTGTGGGTGACCTCATCGTTCCCACCCAGCTTCTTTCACTGCAGACACACAGCGTGACGTCACCCACAGGTCCTTCAACCTTGGCGTCGGAAGAGAATAGACACATAGGCTCCAGGCGTCAGAGGGTACAGTTCAATCTGCAGCAGCATCACCATGTGCAGGTAAGCATAGTAAACTCCCTAGAGACGAGCATATTACCCACTCGGACGGCTGGAGCCCATGTATCTTCTCTGTCCGACGCCAAGGTTGAAGGACCTGTGGGTGACGTCACGCTGTGTGTCTGCAGTTAAAGAAGCTGGGTGGGAACGATGAGAAGTGTATGACGCTGATTTGTCAGGGTCATACACTTCTATTTACAACGCCCAGTTGGTAAAAACACAATACACGCCTAGTTGGTAAAAACACAATACACGCCCAGTTGGTAAAACGAGAAAACACGCCCAGTTGTCCATTGAAAAGCTCATTTGCATAAATATAAAATTGCTCATATCAAAAATGATCGTTTTTAAAAAAAAAAAAAACTTTGCTGTTATCTACATTGCAGCGCCGATCACAGTCAATAGGAGATAGGGATTTGATAATCTGGTGACATAGCCTCTTTAAGAATAAAACAACAGAATATAGGGATGTCCTCTAACAGATCCATTTATTATGCACAAGTAACTTTTTAAATCTGTTTACAATGTTCGCCTTCCTCTTTACATTTTTTATTCTATATTGACTTTGCATTCTTTCAACAATGCTTCCACCTTCTACCGTTTTCATTGATTGTAATAAATGTAATAAAAGGTCACTTTATTGGGACCTCTGCAGATAAAAAAAATTCTCACATGTTCATATATTTCTGTAAGGCTAAAAAAAGGTTAGTAAACTTATTGACCAAATACTAGATAAACCTGCAAGAAGTGATAACCATGACATGGACTTCACCTTTCTGCTTTAGCAGTTAATATGTGGTAAAAAGAAAAACATTTTAAATTCTGTCAATGTAAACAGAGAAAATATTTAAGGGTAGACTGTACTTCTAAGTTTCTTAAATGTGTGTGATTGGTGCAACTTTGTAATTACATTTTATTAAAAAGTATTTTTACTTTTTCAGATACATCTGCTTTGTATCCTGTATACAGGATCCACCAGTTATCAATCACATATAATGATCAGTGAAGGGAACCCCTGATAGAGGTCACCTTGTCGTGGCAGATGGGCTCGCACAATTTGATCAAACTGAGCGCTAAGAACATCACATTTATTAACATAATATCTATAGCAGTAATGCAATAAAAATAATAAAAATGCATAATAAACTTTAAAGTGTGTATATATATATATATATATATATATATATATATATATATATATATATATCTTAGAGCCTGCGGTGTGCATCTGTATGCTCTTGTTACTGGTAATACATTAGTCACAGCACATTGGCACCTGCATATCCATTTCATGTTTTAGGAGAAGCTGACTAAACTCTCTTTGTTTTAAGTTATGTACTTAAATGTGATCGATTACAGGTTGATCCAGCGTGTCAGAGACATGCAGGAGCCTCTGACACTGAACCCGTCTGTCCCGCGGACATGACGGGTACAGTATTCAGAGTAAGATACAGCTGATTGGTATACAGGATACAGAGCAGATGTATCACAAAAAGTTTTTTTTTTTTTTTTAATAAAATGTAATTACAAAGTTGCACTGATCACACTGATACACTGTTTTACTATAAATAAATAAAAACGTTTTGAAAGGTGTACATAGTCCTTAGAGATGAGCGAACTTTTCAAAAGTTCGGTTCGGCTAGTTCGCCGAATTTCACAAAAAAGTTCGATTCGGACCGAACCTGTCACTTACGTGCGCCGAGCATGCTACTGTCTCGGGTGCTGATAGAGTTAATGGGCTGCACTAACTCTTTCAGCAACCTTGACAGTACATGCTCGGCGCGCGGAAAATACAATTTAAATGTAATAAAAAAATAAAAATTATACGTTCGTACTTACTTTCCTCCTGTCCGGCCTCCAGCGATGACGTTTCATCCCTTTCGCCGTTGCAGCCAATCACAGGCTGTAGTGGCGGTCACGCACGTCAGGATGACGCTTCATTCCACGTGACCGCCTCTGCAGCCAATCACAGGCTGCAGCGGCGACATGGATGAAACGTCATCGCTGGAGCCCGGACTGGAGGAAAGTAAGTATGAACGTATTATTATTTTTTTTGGCATGTATGTATGTTGTCATGTATGTATGTATATATGTGCATGTATGTTTGCATGTATGTTGGCATGTATGTATATATGTGCATGTGTGTATGTATATTTGCATGTATATATTTGCATGTATGTTTGCATGTATGTATGTTTGCATGAATGTATGTTTGCATGAATGTATGTTTGCATGAATGTATGTTTGCATGTATGTATGTTTGCATGTATGTATGTTTGCATGTATGTATGTTGTCATGTATGTATGTATGCATGTATGTTGTCATGTATGTATGTATATATGTGCATGTATATTTGCATGTATATATTTGCATGTATGTTTGCATGAATGTATGTATGTATGTCGTCATGTATGTATGTTGTCATGTATGTATATATGTGCATGTTTGTATGTATATTTGCATGTATATATTTGCATGTATGTATGTTTGCATTTATGTATGTTTGCATGAATGTATATTTGCATGTATGTATGTATGTTGTCATGTATGTATGTATGTATGTTGTCATGTATGTATACATGTTTGTATGTATGTATGTTTGCATGTATGTATGTATGTTGTCATGTATGTTTGCATGTTTTTATTTTTGCATGTATGTTTGCATGTATGTTTATATATATGTGCATGTATGTAATTATGTTTGCATGTATTTATGTTTGCATGTATATTTGTGCATGCTTGTATATATGTATGTATCTTTGCATGTTTGTATGTATGGTTTCATGTGTGTGTGTGTGTGTATGCATGTATGTATGATAGTTTGCATGTATGTATGTATGTATGTTTGTTTGTATATATGTCTGTATGGCCATGTATGATACTGTCTGCTGGCGCCCTGTATCTAAGTCAACTTCGCGGCAGGCTTCTATACATGGTATAACAGTCAGTATCACACATTAAACTGAATCTAAGCTTACAACATGTTTTATTTCATTTTTTTTTTTTTTTTTACAGGTTTGGTGTTTGGACTACGTCGGTTTCGAGGACTACTTCGATGACAGTTTTTTTTTCTACAATAAAATGGTTAATGAGGGTTGTGTTGGGGGTGCTTTATTTCAATAAAATATTTTATCTATATCTTTGTCTTTTTCTTTTCAAATTTTATTACTACCACTTTAGTAATGGCCGCTGTCTGAGTGACAACATCCATTACTAAGGCGAGGCTTAGTGTTAGCCGGTGCAGAGGCTAACACTAACCACCATTATTACCCCGGTACCCACCACCACCAGGGGTGCCGGGAAGAGCCAGGTACGATCCAGTACCCGACCATCTGTTGTGATGGTCGCGCTCTGGGGCGGCCGCAGGCTGGTATTATGAGGCTGGGAAGGGCCAAAAACAGTGGACCTTCCCACCCTTGTAATGCTAGGCTGCTGCTGCTGTGTTGTATCTGGCTGGTTATAAAAGTGGGGGGGACCCCACGTCATTTTTTTTTTATTATTTATTTATTTTTAATTTTTTTTAAAAAAGACATGGGGTTCCACCCAATTTATCATAACCAGCCACATACAACACAGTGTTATTAGCCTGGGAATGGGCAAAACCAGTGGCCCTTCCCACCCATGTAATGCCAGACTGCTGCGGCCTTGTATATGGCTGGTTATTAAAAATGTGGGGGACCCAACGTCTATTGTTAAATTTGTTAAATTCCAAAAAAAAAAACGACGTGGGGGTCCCCCCCATTTTTATAACCAGCCCGATACAACACAGCAGCAGCAGCCTAGCATTACAAGGGTGGGAAGGTCCACTGTTTTTGGCCCTTCCCAGCCTCATAATACCAGCCTACGGCCGCCCCAGTACCCGACCATCACAACAGATGGTCGGGTACTGGATCGTACCAAGCTCTTCCCGGCACCCCTGGTGGTGGTGGGTACTGGGGTAATAATGGGTGGTTAGTGCTAGCCTCTGCACCGGCTAACACTAAGTACCGCCTTAATAATGGACGCTGTCAATCAGCCAACTGCCATTATCTAGGCACTAATAAAGTTTAAAAAAAAACAAAGACAATTCTTTTTTATTGAAATAAGAAATCCCCAACAAAACCCTCGTTAACCATTTTATTAAAATTTAAAAAAAACGTAGATCTACGTAGTAGTCCAACGAATCGAAGATGTAGTCCAATCGGTACATCAAAATCTGCAACAACATAAAAAAACAGTTATCAATGTGAACAATAACAATACTTCTACTCACCTACACACATATATACACGCACACACAAACAAACAACCATACACAAACACACACACATAAACACACACCCATATACACAAACACACACATATATAAACACACACACACACAAACATCTACACACAAACATATATACAAATACACCCATATATATACACAAACACACCCATATATACACAAACACACACATAAACACACCCATATACACAAACACACACATATACAAAAACACACACACACAAACATCTACACACAAACATACACATACACCCATATATACACACACATATATATACACAAACACATATACACAAACACACCCATATATACACAAACACACATAAACACAAACACACATATAAAAACAAAAACAGACAAAGACACATACCCAAACACACACACTGTTTCTTTTAAATGCTGCTTGGGAACCCGCTCGATCCACTATATAAGGCTGCGCTATAGTGCAGCATTTAAAAGAAACAGGATCCTGACCTGTCCATAGAGTTTAAGGCAGCACAGAGTATTTCAGGAGATGAGCGTGCAGATTCAGTGCTGCTGTGAACTCTGCTCTTACCATTACGTAGCTCTCAGTCTGTTACCTCTCCTCCACTCCTGTCCTCAAGAACACCTTCACATGATTGGCAAGTCACCACGTAATGGTAAGAGCAGAGTTCACAGCAGCACAGAGTATTTCAGGAGATTAGCGTGCGGATCTTGTGCGGGGTGGTGACTTGCCAATCATGTGAAGGTGTTATTGAGGACAGGAGTGGAGGAGAGGTAACAGACTGAGAGCTACGTAATGGTAAGAGCAGAGTTCACAGCAGCACTGAATCTGCACGCTCATCTCCTGAAATACTCTGTGCTGCCTTAAACTCTGTGGACAGGTCAGGATCCTGTTTCTTTTAAATGCTGCACTGTAGCGCAGCCTTATATAGTGGATCGAGCGGGTTCCCTAGCAGCATTTAAAAGAAACAGGATCCTGACCTGTCCACAGAGTTTAAGGCAGCACAGAGTATTTCAGGAGAGGAGCACGGACGGCCACAGGCAGCCGGTCGTTTTTCCAAGCCGTGCTCCCATTATGCACACGACCGTAAAAACACCCGTTATTGCGGGTCGTAATTACGACCCGCAATAACGGGCTCATAGACTTCTCTTACCCACGGGTACCTTCCCGTTTTCTCACGGGAAGGTGCCCGTGCCGTTAAAAAAATAGAACATGTTCTATTTTTCTATTTTACGGGCCGTGCTGCTATAAAATTTAGGGTATGTTCACACGACAGCGTCCGTAACGGCTGAAATTACGGGGATGTTTCCGTCTGAAAACATCCCCGTAATTTCAGCCGTAACGGCATGTGCAGGCGCTTGAACGCGGCGTCCATTACGGACATAATTGGCGCTGCTATTCATTGGAGTCAATTAATAACGGCTCCAATTACGGCCAAAGAAGTGACAGGTCACTTCTTTGACGCGGGCGTCTATTTACGCGCCGTCATTTGACAGCGGCGCGTAAATATACGCCTCGTGTGAACAGACAAACGTCTGCCCATTGCTTTCAATGGGCAGATGTTTGTCAGCGCTATCGAGGCGCTATTTTCGGGCGTAATTCGGGGCAAAAAATCCCGAATTACATCCGTAATTAGTGCGTGTGAACACAGGGTATGTTCACACTCACTAATTACGTACGTAATTCGGGCGTTTTTGCCCCGAATTACGTCCAAAAATAGCGCCTCGATAGCGCTGACAAACATCTGCCCATTGAAAGCAATGGGCAGACGTTTGTCTGTTCACACGAGGCGTAGTTTACGCGCCGCTGTCAAATGACGGCGCGTAAATAGACGCCCGCGTCAAAGAAGTGACCTGTCACTTCTTTGGCCGTAATTGGAGCCGTTATTCATTGACTCCAATGAATAGCAGTGCCAATTACGTCCGTAATGGACGCGGCGTTCAAGCGCCTGCATATGCCATAACGGCTGAAATTACGGGGATGTTTTCAGGCGGAAACATCCCCGTAATTTCAGCCGTAACGGACGCTGTCGTGTGAACATACCCTTATAATGACAGCACGGCTCGTAAAAGCGGCCGGCCGTGCTCGTAATTACGAGTCGTAATTACGAGCACGACCCGTAAAATAAAAAAATAGAACATGTTCTATCTTTTTAACGGCACGGGCACCTTCCCGTGAGAAAACGGGAAGGTACCCGTGGCTAACAGAAGTCTATGGGCCCGCTATTTCGGGTCGTAATTACGACCCTTAATAACGGGTGTTTTTACGGTCGTGTGCATGAGGCCCCGTAATGACGGGTGGCTACATGTGTGCACCCGTCATTACGGCAGCGTTGCTAGGCGACGTCAGTAAATAGTCACTCTTCAGGGTGCTGAAAGAGTTAACTGATCGGCAGTAACTGTTTCAGCACCCTGGACAGTGACTACCGATCACAATATAGAGTACCTGTAAAAAAAAAAAGACGTTCATACTTACCGGGAACTCCCTGCTTCCTCCAGTCCGGTCTCCTGGCCGTTGCCTTGGTGACGCGTCCCTCGCGACATCCGGCCCGACATTCCTTGATGACGATGCAGCCCATGTGAGCGCTGCAGCCAATCACGGGCTGCAGAGGCCTCTGCAGCCAATCACGGGCTGCAGAGACCTCTGCAGCCAATCACAGGCTGCAGAGGCCTCTGCAGCCAATCACAGGCTGCCGCGTCAGAAAAGAAGGTCGGACTGGAGGAAGAAGAGAAACTCGTCCGCAAGACAACGACCAGGTACGTATGAAATGCTTTTTATTTTATTTTTAATCAGCAGCCTCTTTTCTCTATCAGTGATTGATAGAGACAAGTGGCTGCCGATTTGTATAATATTTTTGACCGGGTTCGGTCAAAACGGGTTCGGCCGAACCCGGTGAAGTTCGGATTCACTGCGAACCGAACTTTTCCGGAAGTTCGGACCGAAACCGGGTTCGGTTGTCCCGGTTCGCTCATCTCTATCCTTAATGTATTGTATCAATAGCAGTGTTATACAAGTGAAAATGAGTAAAGTTGTCCATACACTTTAGATATTTGATCCTGCTAAGATGATAGATAGATAGATAGATAGATAGATAGATAGATAGATAGATAGATAGATAGATAGATAGATAGATAGATAGATAGATAGATAGATAGATACTTTATTTATCTCCAAAGTGAAATTGGTTAACAGTTGTAACTCCCATTTACAGTACATATTATACAAAAACAATACAACATACATTGACAACATATAATAAAATATGTATTAAAAAGCATCACCACACACTACAAAAACATATTATAGAGTGCAATAGCTTTTGGCATAAAAGATCTTTTAAATCGTTCTTTCCTACATCGAAATTGTAGCAATCAATCACTAAAACAGCTTTGTTGATTAAAATGCTATGCAACGGATGCAATTCCTCTGATTTAATTGCACTAATCTTCCTTAATAACCTTTTATTTAATACCTCCTCAAATAAAGGCACTGTAAAGGATTTGCCTGACACAGCTTCTGTGTCGACACCCGTGGTTAATCAGCCTGCATCTGTGCCTAGGTCTGCTGGAGTGACTCGATCTGCTACCACTCAGGCTGGTAGGTTGAGAAGTGGGAGAACCTATCACAGCCTGGCCAGACGGTTCTAGCTCCCGCCCTCTGTCTATTTATACCTTCATTTGCTGCTTGTCCTTTGCCTGTGATTCTCCTGTTTCCTGGCTCTGCTGTTCCTGCTATATACAATTGACCTCTGCTTCATATCGACCCTGGCTTGACTGACTACTATTCTTCTGCTCTGCTTTTGTTACCACGCACTCTCCTGGTTTGACTCGGCTTGTTTACTCTCCTGTTGCTCACGGTGTTGCCGTGGGCAACTGCCCCACTTCCCTGCTTCAGTGTACCCTTGCCATGTGTTGTCTGTTGTGCACATATTGAGTGTAGGGACCGTCGCCCAGTTGTACGCCGTCGCCTAGGACGGGTCGTGCAAGTAGGCAGGGACTGGGTTGCGAGTAGATTAGGGCTCACCTGTCTGTCTCCCTACCCCGCCATTACAGGCACCTCACTAACCATGATCGCTTTTCCCTTTTTGATCACCTTATTCAATTTATTCTTTTCAGCTTCTCTGATATTACCTCCCCAACAGACAGCACCATAAAATATAACGCTAGCGACCACAGAGTTATAAAATATTAATATAATTTTATCACACACATTAAACGAGCGCAAATTACGTAAAAAATACAACCGGCTCATTGCCTTTTTGTACACCTTTTCTGTATTCTCGATCCAATCCAAATTCTGGTCCAAATATATACCCAAATATTTGTATGATCTGACTCTCTCCACTTCCTGATTTAGATTAGACACCGGCGCCACTATCTATTTTTTTCTGCGTAAATTAATAATCATTTCTTTTGTTTTCACAATATTTAATTCCATCCCATTATCCACACTCCATTTAACAAATTCAGATATCACATCCCTATATTCTTTATCACAGTCTCCCTTTACTGCCCCCATAATTACGGAATCATCAGAGAATTTCTGCAGATGACAACTTCCAGTATTGTACCTAAAATCTGCCGTATATAGCGCAAATAAAAAAGGCGATAAAACAGTCCCCTGTGGTGCTCCAATATCACTTATTTCTATCCTCAATGTACATTCCCCACTCCGCACACACTGGGGGCATCCCCTTAAATAATCAAATATCCAATTAGACACTCTAGGGTTAATTTGCATTCCTTCCAATTTATTTTTCATTAGATCCGGCTTTATCAAATTAAAAGCACTAGAAAAATAAAAAAAAACATGACTCTCACTATCACCCCCTGCGCCTCCAAAAAAGAGTACGCCCTATGTAAAAAATATAAAACTGCGTCCTCCACCCCAATTCTACGTTTATAGGCAAACTGTAAGGGATCCTCGCATTCTACCACAACAGATTTAAGGTACCCCAACATTAGCCTTTCAAACACCTTCATCATATGAGAAGTTAATACCACCGGTCCATAATCACCCACCCTCAAGGGTTTTGCTATTTTAGGAATTGGGATTATACAAGATGTTTTCCATACCTTCGGCACATTTTCCATCATCAAACTCCAATTATATAAATCTGCTGTAATTTCACACAATGCATCAGCACAAGTTTTTAGTACCCTAGTACTACTCCTATCCGGGCCTAGCGCCTTCCTTACACTTAGTTTTTTTAACTGTTCTCTCACATCGTCCGCTGACACAATGAATACCCCTGTACCACATCCGTCTCTATTAATTGCATAATCTTTTCCCATCACATTAGATTTAATCATAGGATCCACTATACAATCATCAACATTTGAAAATCTGTTAAAATAAACATTCAGTTCATTTAATTTTTCCTCATCCATATTGACTATCCTTTGTTTGTTCTCCATCCCTGTTATGGCCTTCATTCCTCACCAGACCTCCCTCACATTATTTGTTGCCAGCTTGAGCTCCAGTTTCCTTTCATACTCCTCCTTACCTTCTTTTATTTTATACTTTACCTCACTTTTCACTATTCTAATCGCTTCATCATCCCGATCTCTATAGGCTTTTTTCTTTCTGTTTAATAACTCCTTGAGATCCTTTCCTACCCATGGTTTGTTGTTTCCAAAACACTTCACTTGCACCTGGGGTACGATCAAATCAGTACAAAAATTAATATAATCTGTTATATGTTCTGTAACCTCATTAATATCACATTCGTCTACCCCAACGCCAAAAACGCCCCAATCTGTTACTTCAAAACAAGTTTAATTTCAACCGGGTTTGCTTTTACAATTTGGCAATATACAGGCCGACCTAATGACAATTGATGGTCTGAACGACCCAACGGAGGTAGTATATCGGTACGATATGCATTCCTCACATTGGCATACAACAAGTCCAGCGTTCTATCACTTCCACATACTGCATAAAATTTGGTAAGACTCCACTCAATGACACATGATTAAAATCCCCTGTTAATATAAAAAAACAATCAGGATATTCAGTCATGATACCTGATATTACAGATGATAAAACATCACACGCTACTTTAGCGTCCCCAGACGGTGGAATATACACCACCCCCACCATCACAACATCAAATTCCCTCGGCAAGTAATATGGTCTTATTCCCACCACAAGCAATTCGATGAGATCAAACATCGTTTTAATATACTGTATACAGAGACAGAAAAGATTTTAATTCATGCAGTCCTTTCGCTTGAGCTGAACTGGCATGTCTATGGGTAAACTGGAAATAATGCCTAACCTTGAACACTATTTTGTTTTGTTTTTTTACATTAAAATTCTGTGCTTATTGATTTTATAACAAATCTTTGCAATGATTGGAACTTTGTTTTTTGTTACAGAATTTCAGATCCATTTCATAGAGTTAAATGATTCAATTCTGCCCCACTTAGGGGAGCTTAAAAGGGTTATCCATCATTAGAAAAACATGGCTGCTTTATTCCAAAAACAATGCCACACCTGTCCACGGGTTGTTTAATGGATGGTAGCTCAGCCCATTTCACTTCAGTGGAGCAGAGGTGCAATACCAGACACAACATATGAACAGGTGTTTCTGGAAGAAAGCAGCCATGTTTTTCTAATCGTGGACAACCCGTTTAAGCTCCTAAGCTCCCCCTAGTGGTGACAGAAATGTATTTGTAACTACACCTATGCAAGTGCATGACAGTTCATGTGAACCCTGGGACCTATTAATACAAACCCCTCTTGGAATTTCTGTTTTTATTAGAGGGCACAGCATGGAAGTATACACCTATATATCCTGACATTTAATTTTTATTTTAAGAAATAATTATAAATGCACTGGTATTACTTTTAATGCTCGTATTGTAATCATAATAAAGAATATATGCACATAGTTACCATTGGGGTTCATAGTGTCTCATAATATCATAGCTACTCTGAATGATAGATTCAATATTTACAAACAAAATAATTAGATTCATAAACTGTGTATTTTAAATACTGGACAGTAACAATCCCTTGAATAGAACCACAAAAAAAATGGCCTAATCACTTCTTTAGTTATATTTTTCGGTTAAATTCTATTGGTGATTCCACAGAGTACATTTCTCTAAATTTATGATAGTAGTCAAAACAAAGAATAATTTAAAAAAAGGTAAAATGTGAGTTATATGTTCCAATAAAACTTAATTTAGTACATTCCCCTGCAGTCCATCATAGAGAGGTCAACTTCTGCACGAAAAAACAATTTGCTTTCTATTTCTCAGCTTGAGATATGTTTCTGTTAAGGAAGCAAGTCACATTTTATACATTTTCCCAAAAGACATGGATCCCATATTTCAAACACGTCTGTAATGTGCTTTTATTTTTTCTCATAATGTTTTATGTCAGAACATATTTCACAACCATTAAAACCATGATTTAACATCAATTCACTGAATATAGATCCACATTTGGGAATACATCTATAACCACTTCCTATTAAGTTGTTGTGTTAAGGCAGGCCGAAATCTACCTCCTACAAATAGGAGCTTTTATATTTACTATAATATGCTATATAATTAAATTGGTTTTGCAAAGATTTTTTTCTTGAGCTTTAAAACTATTTCATTATACATCTTGTGTGTAAAAAAATAAATAAAAATGCAATAATATATTTTTTATATATATATATATATATATATATATATATATATATAGCAGATATAAAAAAATGGCGACAGCACCCTGCAACACTAATGCCACCTAAACCACTAAATATAAATAGATATGCACTAAAGCTCAATCTACCTACAAATAGGGAGGTTCTTAGTGCACATTTTGATCAAAAAGTGTTAGCCCACCTGCAACGACAAGGCGACCTCTGTACGGTGGGAACCTACGCTGCACATACACCCAGAACTGGGACTAAGCCTACATATATACCTGGGGATGGTAGGATCCAGCATTGAACTGATTAAAATCACCCAGGGCAGAGTGGGAGGAGTGCAAGAACAACAAGTGGAGGCAGTCACTAACCCCACATATATGGATACCATAAACACAACAAAAATTGAACAGCACATTCCAACTAAATGATACAAAATACGCAGGTGCAAGAACACCTGTGACTGCAGATATACAGCAGATATAAAAAAATGGCGACAGCACCCTGCAACACTAATGCCACCTAAACCACTAAATATAAATAGATATGCATCTTGAGCTTTAAAACTATTTCATTATACATCTTGTGTGTAAAAAAATAAATAAAAATGCAATAATATATTTTTTATATATATATATATATATATATATATATATATATATAAAATTCGGAACTACTGTTATTTACAATATATTGTGAAGACATTTAATTTAGAACATGTTATCTGGTGTGTTTGGCCCAGTGAATTTACTATAAAATGTATGTAACAGACATGAACGTGCTAGCACATACATAGGAAATCAGTTAAAGTCATTGTAAAATAAAAATGTTCTGATTTAAAATGTACCTAACAGATGTGGCTTGATAGGTCAGGAAGTCAAGCAGTTTCAGAGCCCAAAAGCCAAAGTGGCCCAGTGGTGCAAATTATATTGATTGATGCTGCAACAAGGGTGTGATGACATCACTAGTATTACCTTAATGGCCCAAGGCACGCTCAGTCTGCCCTTGTTGCCTTACACAAAAGAATATATAATGTCAATTTTATTTTTGCTGTTGTGCAGTCTACAGTATTTTGTGTCTATAATCTTATTTATGCAAGGTGCCATGATTTCAATGTTTTTCAGAAGATTCATAGGAAAATAACTAGGGCTCATGCACACGACCGTAAAAACTCCCGTTATTACGGGTCGGAATCAGAACATCTATTAAATACTTTTATAAAACTTAATTAGTGAGTGATATGACTTCTGCTAAATGTTCCCCTCCCATTCGGGGTAGGCGGTGCCAGGGTTCGGCATGTGGTGGAACGGGTGGACAACGGGTGGACAAATTGCTGGGAGGGGCTGGTGATGATCCAGCTGTCGTGGTCCATGTCGGTACCAATGACAGAATAAATGGTAGGTGGAGGAGCCTTAAGAATAATTTTAAAGAACTAGGCTACAAGCTGAAGGGAAGGACCTCCAAAGTAGTATTCTCAGGAATACTGCCTGTGCCATGCGCATCACAGGAAAGACAGCGGGAGCTCAGGGAGTTAAATGCATGGCTGAAGTCTTGGTGTAGAGGAGAAGGATTTGGGTTCCTAGAGCACTGGGCTGACTTTTCATTGGGGTACAAACTGTATTCTGCAGATGATTTGCACCTAAATGAAAGGGGGTCCGCTGTGCTGGGGGAGAGAATTCTAGCTGGGGTGGCGGAGTATTTAAACTAGGGCTGAGGAGGGAGGTCAATGTAGAAAAAAAGGGGTAGCCAGGTTAGAGAGGGGTCAGACTATATTGGTGGGGGGAGAAACAGAATGTGGGGAGAGGACTAGACAACAAGATAAGGAGATCCTTTCGTTACAAAACATCAGTGTAAATAAAAAGGCCCGATTAATGTCAAATCACATTTCTGATAATAAAAGTGAAAAACTGACAGGCAAGTTAAAGTGTATGTTCACAAATGCCAGAAGTCTAGCAAGCAAAATGGGGGAGCTGGAGGCCTTGATACTGGAAGAAAATATAGATATAGTTGGTGTTGCTGAAACATGGCTGGACTCTTCACATGACTGGGCTGTAAATCTACAGGGTTTTACACTTTTTCGGAAAGACAGGACAAATAGGAAAGGTGGTGGTGTATGTCTGTATGTGAGAAATGATATGAAGGCGAGTGTGAAAGAGACAATAGTGGGTGAAGACTGTGAGGAGGTTGAAACCTTGTGGGTGGAACTAGAAAGGGAGGTAAACACTGAAAAAATTACTTTTGGTGTAATCTATAGACCCCCCAATATAACTGAGGAGATGGATGTTCAGCTATATAAACAGATGGAGCGGGCTGCACAGGCGGGTACTGTAGTGATAATGGGAGATTTTAATTTCCGGGATATTAATTGGTGTCATGGTTCGGCTTCAACTGCAAAGGGGAGACATTTCCTCAACCTGTTGCAGGAAAATTTTATGGGCCAGTTTGTGGAAGACCCGACTAGAGGTGAAGCTCTGTTGGATCTGGTCATTTCTAATAATGCAGATCTTGTTGCGAATGTCAATGTTCGTGAAAACCTCGGTAACAGTGATCATAATATAGTTACATTTTACCTATACTGTAAAAAACAAACTTAGGCTGGGAGGGCAAAAACATTTAATTTTAAGAAAGCCAATTTCCCCAGGATGAGGGCTGCAATTCAGGATATGGACTGGGAAGAACTAATGTCAAATAATGGAACAAATGATAAATGGAAGATTTTCAAATCTACTTTGAGTTATTATAGTGCAAAATTTATTCCTATAGGTAACAAGTATAAACGACTCAAATTAAACCCCACATGGCTTACACCTTCTGTGAAAGGGGCAATACATGACAAAAAAAGGGCATTTAAAAAATACAAATCTGAGGGTACAGCTGTAGCCTTTGTAAAATATAAAGAGCTTAATAAAATCTGTAAAAATGTAATAAAATTAGCAAAAATACAAAATGAAAGGCAGGTGGCCAAGGATAGTAAAACAAATCCCAAAAAATTCTTCAAGTATATAAATGCTAAAAAGCCAAGGTCTGAACATGTAGGACCCCTAGATAATGGTAATGGGGAGTTGATCACAGGGGATCAAGAGAAGGCAGAGTTACTAAATGGGTTCTTTAGCTCTGTATATACAACTGAAGAAAGAGCAGCTGATGTAGCCGCTGCCAGTGCTGTTAATATATCAGTTGATATACTGAATTGGATGAATGTAGATATGGTCCAAGCTAAATTAAATAAAATAAATGTGCACAAGGCCCCGGGACCAGATGGGTTACACCCTAGAATTCTTAAAGAGCTTAGTTCAGTTATTTCTGTCCCCTTTTTCATAATATTCAGAGAATCTCTAGTGACTGGTATAGTGCCAAGGGACTGGCGCAGGGCAAATGTGGTGCCTATTTTCAAAAAGGGCTCTAGGTCTTCCCCAGGTAATTATAGACCAGTAAGCTTAACATCCATCGTGGGGAAAATGTTTGAGGGGCTATTGAGGGACTATATACAGGATTATGTGACAATAAATAGCATTATAAGTGACAGCCAGCACGGTTTTACTAAGGACAGAAGTTGTCAAACTAACCTAATCTGTTTTTATGAAGAGGTGAGCAGAAGTCTAGACAGAGGGGCCGCTGTGGATTTAGTGTTTTTGGACTTTGCAAAGGCATTTGACACTGTCCCCCATAGACGCCTAATGGGTAAATTAAGGACTATAGGTTTAGAAAATATCGTTTGTAATTGGATTGAGAATTGGCTTAAGGACCGTATCCAGAGAGTTGTGGTCAATGATTCCTACTCTGAATGGTCCCCAGTTATAAGTGGTGTACCCCAGGGTTCAGTGCTGGGACCACTATTATTCAACTTATTTATTAATGATATAGAGGATGGGATTAATAGCACTATTTCTATTTTTGCAGATGACACCAAGCTATGTAATATAGTTCAGTCTATGGAAGATGTTCATGAATTACAGGCAGATTTAAACAAACTAAGTGTTTGGGCGTCCACTTGGCAGATGAAGTTTAATGTAGATAAATGTAAAGTTATGCACCTGGGTACCAACAACCTGCATGCATCATATGTCCTAGGGGGAGCTACACTGGCGGATTCACTTGTTGAGAAGGATCTGGGTGTACTTGTAAATCATAAACTCAATAACAGCATGCAGTGTCAATCAGCTGCTTCAAAGGCCAGCAGGATATTGTCGTGTATTAAAAGAGGCATGGACTCGCGGGACAGGGATGTAATATTACCACTTTACAAAGCATTAGTGAGGCCTCATCTAGAATATGCAGTTCAGTTCTGGGCTCCAGTTCATAGAAAGGATGCCCTGGAGTTGGAAAAAATACAAAGAAGAGCAACGAAGCTAATTAGGGGCATGGAGAATTTAAGTTATGAGGAAAGATTGAAAGAATTAAACCTATTTAGCCTTGAAAAAAGACGACTAAGGGGGGACATGATTAACTTATATAAATATATTAATGGCACATACAAAAAATATGGTGAAATCCTGTTCCTTGTAAAAACCCCTCAAAAAACAAGGGGGCACTCCCTCCGTCTGGAGAAAAAAAGGTTCAAGCTGCAGAGGCGACAAGGCTTCTTTACAGTGAGAACTGTGAATCTATGGAATAGCCTACCGCAGGAGCTGGTCACAGCAGGGACAGTAGATGGCTTTAAAAAAGGGTTAGATAATTTCCTAGAACAAAAAAATATTAGCTCCTATGTGTAGAAATTGTTCCTTCCCTTTTCCCTTCCCTTGGTTGAACTTGATGAACATGTGTCTTTTTTCAGCCGTACTAACTATGTAACTATGTATGTAACCGATCATGAAAAATTATTCTAATCAGCTCATCCCATTCGACTGATTGGTTAAGAAGGATCAAGTGGTCTATTTTACAACTTCTGTATAAGAAAGAGTTGTGGAACGGGCTGTGTGATCCCTCTCGGACGAGTTTCTAACATTTTATGAAGTATATGAAAATTATGTAGTTTGTGTATTTATCTGTCTAAGCAAAGAAAACTAAGCTCACAGAGGAAGTCCATACAATCATGTTTAGTACATACAAACTTCATACATGTATAGTATTAAACTTATTGGAAACATACACATCTTAGCAATGCTAAGCACTGACATATCATCATAAAGATAACATGTCTGACACAGGTCATTTTTACACACTCTATTCAACTATTTAATATGGCATAGAAACAAATACTAACATTGAAGCAAACACTAAGATTAGCTGATACATTCTGTTATGTTCTGCCTGTTACATTCTGGCTGCATTCTTAGACTTTATATCACATACACACCCTTTGTTTGGTGTATACATCAGCAGATGTTCTTGGTATATATATCTAATGTACCTTAAGGCTGGGTTCACACACGGAAACCATGCCACAAAATGCGCCAAATAACGGCCGAAAATGCCTCCCATTAATATCAATGGGATGCCGGAGGCGGTTTTTTTTCAGGCGAGTGGAAAAACCGGCTCGCGGGAAAAAGAAGGGACATGCCCTATCTTCGGGTGTTTACGCCTCTGACCTCCCATTGACATCAATGGGAGGCAGAGAAAGCGTATTTCGCTGTGTTCAATGCTCAATGGCCGCGGGCAAAAAACGCAGTGAAAATCGGCGTGCAGGCAGAGGAAAATCTGCCTCAAAATTCCAAATGGAATTTTGAGGCAGATTTTCCTCCTGCAAAAAACTCAGTGTGAACCCAGCCTTAGAGTTTCAAATGGCCAGATGTATGCCAAAAGAGTGCCCTTTGGGCATTTTTTTGGCTAATATACCTCGGTATACATTTTTAGCATCTATATTAACAAACTTTATTCAATTATTATATATGACAAAGAAATAAACACTGATATATTTAATGGTCGGCACTCCGGTAAAGAATTCTAGTGCTATGTGGTAGGGACTTTGTCCTCAAATTGTATCACTATAGAAGACCACAGCACTCGATCTGTTGCAGATAAAAAAAAATATTTTAATTAAATTTGATATTTTCCATGTGTTTTTCAATAGTTATTGCTTATATATACATACCACAATCAATCAGGTATGCCGACGTTTCGGTCCTGCCAGGACCTTTTTCAAGGCAGTGACCTGTGGTATTGAATGAAGAAATGTACACAGAATAGGACGGGTAACCGTTCAAGAGCAGGACGTCGGCATACCTGTTTTATCATGGTATATGTCAGAAATAATTGTTGAAAAATGCATGAAAAATTTCTAATTGAATTGAAATAAATTTTTACCTGCAACGATCCAAGTGCCATAGTCTTCTATATTGAAAGAAATAAACACTAACATTGAAGCAAACACTAAGATAATATTTTGTTATGATGTAAAATTGAATGTAGGTTACTTCAGCAATACTCTGGTCACAATTATTGTGTCTCCAAAGAGCGATGGTACATTTCATAGATAGTACACTGATAGTCATAGCGTACAAATTTTCCATATTAACAATCAGTTCATTATATAAATTGCACCACAGATTCTTATGAAGACTCAAGTCTATTTGTTCTTCTCTGAATATTTCTTTAATCTTGTTAGACACATGAGATACAAAATCTGACCTACTTGTACAACATGAACAAATATCATTAAAATATGTATGCATGAAGTAAGGTCAGAGTTTGAAAGGTTTTCTCATCGATTTGTGTCAGTATCCTGCATGGTGAGTCGTTTTGTGAGATGATAGGATATAATGAGGCGTGTGTTTAATGGACCATTTTAGATGGCATAGAAGCAATATCTATTCCTCTGACTAATGATTATTTTATATGTTGATTAACAGTAATAGATGAGTCTTGATGTTTAAAAAAATCTTATTAAGTGATGTGGAAAATAACGCATTTTATTAATATTGCGTAAAATTATTGAAATACTGTGACAAGTAACTTTTGGTTGAAGGTCAGATATACCAATTACTTTGTACAGAATAAACTGTTTTCTTTTGGAACCCATAATACTAAATGGAAAAGCTGAAACTACTTCTAGTATAGATGTTGTACTATCTGTGTTTTAACACACAAAATTTTAATTCTTAATATGATATTTCTTACCTCAACCATACCATGACTTCCTGTTGTCTTAGGCAGTATTTGCACCAAATTTGGGCCCTGGGTGTATAAGCTGGGAAATGCTCCTGGCATATGTGCTTGTATGGTTGCGTAGGTCAGAATTATGCCAGAAGAGTGTTCTTTTGACAAACGTTTATCCGGTTTACATTGTTACACCCAATAAAGCATGTTAGACTGTGCTTTTTAATACAATTGGATGCTACATGAAAGTTACTATGCAACTGTATACTATGCATACTTCAGGGGCATACGGTTTGCTATCAACACTTTTATAACATATATGCCAAATGTAGAGCTCAAACATAGTGTGAGGGCATGTTCAGACGTGGCGGAATTCTGCAGACACGGTCCGCATCAATGCCGCACATAATCTGCATTGCAGATTCCGTTGCGCTTTTGCCTAAAATGTGCAGTAAATTGCTGCGTATTAGTCGTTGCGTATTCAGGTGGAGAGTACATCCTGCTGTCTTTTAAAACATTCCATCTCAGTCTGGCTATAGACCTCGAAACACATAGGTCCAGCCAGAATGAAGAAATATCCTGTTCGTAAGAAGTAATCCGCAACGCAACACACATAACATCTGCGGATTTCATTGTGTAATTTTGCAACTCCATTGAAGTCAATGGAGAAATTACGCCACAAGTACGCATCAAGTCCGCAACAGCCAGTGTATGCTGCGGACACCAAATTCCGCAACGTTTGCACGAAGATAACTAAAAAGGTGTGGAAACCAATGGACAGACTGTCTGCTGCGGATTTCGAGTGCGGACGGTCCGCAGCGGAATTCCACAGCAAATCCGCCACGTGTGAACGTGCCCTTACACTGACTTGTTGGGGTCTGAGCAGAAAAATATCTTAAATACACTGTAAAAATAATAAAATAGATTTTACAAGAAATTACATTTGTATCATCTTCTTAGTGAACATTAACACAGTCCTCAAAAAGACTAGATGTGCCACTTTGGATCATTTTGACATGAATTTTGGAGTGTCATGACATTGGACCCATGCTTTTGTCTCATTTTTAAATAGAAGCAGTCAGCGGGTTCCGGTTAAGCTGTTGTTGTCGTGAATAGCCACGTCTGGCTACATTTCTCTTGCAGAGGCCAAGTAGGTGTTCTCCCTCTCTGACATCCACATACTCCCTTGAGACAATCGCTTTAATATTAAAAGGACCTTCACTAGCATGCAAACTATAAATTACTAAAGGGGTTATGTGGGGACCAAAAATTATTAGCAGTGAAGCTACTGCAGGATGTGAGTACACTTGCTAATATACATTTCGGTCCCCCGTTGCACTGATTCTGAGATTTTCATATATTTTTATAGCGCTGCTGGGGGACCGGAAGTCTAGTTGCACAGCCCTCTTTTGATGAAGATAATACTCTTCGTCACGTGACTAACCCTGCTGTACTCCATATACTTGCTGTACTACTGCTCCTGCTTGTACATGGAGTACAGCAGGGTCAGTCATATGACGAAGTGTCGTGTCGTTATCAAAGAAGGCTGTGCAACTAGACTTCCGGTCCCCCGGCAGCGCTACAAAAATCTGTGAAAATCTCAGAATCAGCGCGACGGGGGACCGGAATGTATATTAGCAGTGTACTCACATACTAAATTGAGTACACTGCTAATACTTTTTGGCCCCCGCATAACCCTTTTAAGCATTAAAATGCAGAATGCTATTAGTTGTTTCTTTGGAAAAATATAATCTGAGAATTTCAACATTCCATGCTATTGTTCTTGTTTACAGCTTGCTATTACGTATTCTTTTTTTTTTATATAGTAGATTGATGCCCTTTCTTGGCCTTCTGTCCTTCAATGCATCAATACTTTGAGCTTAATGGAGTACACGTCTCCCTTGACTCTTGCTCAGCGCAGAAATTTACACAGGTCTTTGAGCCGTTGATCTCAAGCAGATTTGTCTGCTCACTGATTAAAACCTTGATGTCATTTTTTTCTCTTGCAAGTTTGTAACCCTTTGCTAATCAGCTTCTTGGAAATAAATGCATTACATTTATTTCCTAGTCTGTGTGAACTTCTATCTAAAATGTCATGCAAGTAAAAATGCAAGGACTTGAGGGGGAAGTGCTTGACAGAGAATCAAAGAACACAAAAGACAGAATTCTTGTGTCATGCACCGCCCACTCTAGGCCCTGCTCTAGGCCCTGCACCAGATGTAACACAGTATTTAAATTTTGCGCAAAGTGTTCCGTTTAGCTTCACTTTTAGTTTGCTGTCACATGCAAAATATTTGCACTTCTAAAGAACTGACTGAATCATGTAGTCTGAATACATCTCTCTGAGCATTTTTAGCCACATTCTCGGCCCCCTATATTGATATATGATGTGGGAAATAGTGTGCTCTACTCTTCAATATTACACATGTATAACATGGAACATATTTTACTGCATAAATAATTTATGCAATAGCTGGGCCCTGTAAGTCAAAACTCTACTGTTAGTTAACAAAGATCTACACAATTTTTCACCGCCATATATTTTAGTTCTCATTTTCCTTTACCAACCCACTCATTTTCTTCGCACAGTCAATGACCTACAACTCTCTTCCTTCCATATCACATCCTCTCACTTACTTCTCCCGTGCTGCACCCATTCTATGTAAATCACTGCCCTAGACCATCAGACTTGCCCCTAACACTTATGGTATTAACCCCTTAATGGCCTTAATGGCGCAGCCAATTTATTTTTATTTTTATCTCCCCGTATTCCAAAAGCCATAACTTTTTTATATTTCCGTTGACATCACCATAGGCTTGTTTTTTGCAGGATGAGTTGCAGTTTTTCAAGGCACCATTTAATGTATCATATAACGTACTGAAAAAAAAAAGATTTGTGGGGTGAAATGGGCAAAAAACAGAGATTCCGACATTGTTTTTGGGTTTAATTTCTACTGCGTTCAATGTGCAGTACAAACAACATGTTTTATTTTACGAGTTGATACGATTATGTTAATACCAAATTTATATTGTTTTCTTTTATGTTTTACCACTTTTACAAAGAAAAAACTATTTGTTAAAAATAAAGAAAAAATTTGTGTCACCACATTGAGAGAGCCATAACTTTTTAATATTTTCATTGGTTGAGCAGTATCAGGGATTATTTGTTGCGAAGTAAACTGTAGTTTATATTGGTACTTTCTTGGGGTACATGCAACTTTTTGATCACTTTTTTTTCCATTTATTTTTTTTTTATTTTTTTTTTAAGCTAAGTTGACCAATAAACAATGTGGCCATTTTTTTTTTTTATTATTTTTTTTTACAGCACTCACCGTGTGGGTTCAATAATGTTTTATTGTAATAGTTCAGACTTTTACGTGTGCGGCGACGTTCTGTTCATTTAAAAAATAATAATTAACATTATTTTAGGGAATAGTGAGAATTTTCAAATTTTTTTCTTAACTTTTAATATATATTTTTTCTATATTAAAAAAAACTTTATATATATCCCCCCTTGGGGACTTGAACCAGTGATCATTGGATCGCTTGCACTATATACTCCAATACTAATGTATTGTAGCGTATTGTGATTTTGACAGACTCCTATTAAGCTCTGTCTCTGGCAGGGCTTAATAAGGAGCACAAAGATAGCAGACCTGAGGGCATTCATTAGACCCCCAGGCTGCCATGACAACTATTGGCACCCTGCGATAATGTTGCGAGGGACCGATGGGCTGTAGGAAGGGGCTGCCCCTCTCTTTCTAACGGTTTAAATTTTGCGTTTGCTATTGACCACGGCATCTAAGTGTAATAAAAATAGTGAAAAAAGTAAAAAAAAAATGTGAAAGAAAAATAAATAAATACAAGTTTTAACTAATAAAAACAACAATCGCTCTGTTTCCCTGATCAACTCCTTTATAATTAGAAAAAAAATGTAAACATGAAAAAAACCTATGCATAATAGGTATCGCCACATTCGGAACAATGACAGCGGTTTTTATTTTGGCCATCTTGTCTAAAACAAAATGTAATAAAAAGTGATCAAAAAGTTGCAAGTAACGCAAAATGGTACCAATGCAAACTACAGTTCGTCACACATAAAACAAGCCCTCCCGCAGTGATATGAACTAAAAACTAAAAAAGTTATGACTGTCAGAAAATGGCGACACTAAAACATGATTTTTTTTTAGAAAAGAGTATTTTTATTGTGGGAACGTAGTGAAACGGAAAAAAACAATATAAATTTGGTGTCGATGTAATCGTATCAACCCGCAGAATAAAGTTAACATGTTGTTTATACTGCACGGTGAACACTGTAAAAAATAAAAATAAAAACCGTGCTAGCATTGTTGTTTTTTGGTTTCCTCATCTCCCAAAAAATGTAATAAATAGTGATAAAAAAAAAAACGCATGTACCCCAATATGGAAGCAATAAAAATGACTGCTTGTTCCACAGAAAACAAGCCCTCACACAGCTCCGTCAATGGAAAAATAACACGTTATGACTCTCAAAACGCAATGATGCAAAATGATGCTAAATGACGGCCCAGACAAATTTTTTAAGTCCAGTAGAATTTCACTAAATACCCCACATCATCATTTGCTGGACCCCACAGGTGGACCATGTAGATGCAGCGGAGATGAGGACACTTTAGGGCCTTGTGTGGCTTATAGGGCTAGTGAAGAAGTCAAAGATTAGGCAATACTGGAGTGCAGATGTATAATACCCAATAAACCCGGCCTGTGCATAAAGGAATGGTTCACAGCGTACCACACCAATCCATGGATTATTCATTCACCCCATTATTACATCATCCTATTATGCCCTGTACTCTCCCCAGCTTACATATACCCTGATGTACTCCGTCCAGCTTACATATACCCTGATGTTCTCCGCCCAGCTTACATATGCCCCCACATTATAAGCTGAAATACCAGTAAAACACCAAGCAAAATCTGCGCTTCAAAAGCCAAATGGTGGTCAAACTCAGCCTGGCAGTGTGCCCAAATGGCAATTTATGACCAAATATGGGGTATTACTGTATTCTGGTGAACCTGCTTAAAAATTTATGGGATGTGTGTCTATGGTGGTACAAGCTGGGCACAACACATTGGGCACTGAAATGGCATATCTGTGGAAAACAGCCATTTTCAATCTGCAACATCTATACTGTACTCATTTTTGCAAAACACTTGTTGGGTCAAAATGCTCACTACACCCCTAGATAAATTCTTTGGGGGATCTAGTTTCCAAAATGGGGTAATTTTTCAGGGGTACCACTGTACTGGTACTATAGCTCAATGCAACATGGTGTCAAAAAACTAATCTTGTAAAATCTCCACTCCAGATACTAAATGGCCCTCCTTCCCTTTAGAGCCTTGCTGTGTGTCCAAATAGCAGTTTATTACCTCATGTGGGGTATTTCCCAACTCTGAAGAAGTTGCTTTATAAATGTTATGGTGCTTTTTCTCCTTTATTTGTTGAGAAAATGAAAAATGTTGAACTAATCCTACGTCTTATTGGAAAATAATGTAATTTTTCGTTTTCACTGCCCATTTCTAATAAAATCTATGAGACACCTGTGGGGTCAAAATGCTCACTACCCCCCTAGATGAATTCCTCAATGGGTGTAGTTTGCCAAGTGGAGTCACTTTTGGGGAGTTTCCACTGTACTGGAACCTAAGGGGCTTTGCAAAAGTGACATGGTGCAGAAAAACCAACCCAGAAAAATCTTCTCTCCAAAAGCCGAATGGCGCTCCTTCCCTTCTGAGCCCTGATGTGTATTCATACAGTACTTTATTACCACATATCGGGTATTTCCGTACTCCTGAGAAGTTGCTTTACAAATGTTATGGTGCTTTTTCTCCTTTATTTGATGAGAAAATGAAACATTTTGACCTAAAGCTACATCTTAGTGGAAAAAAAATGTTTTTTTCATTTTTACTGCCCAATTCTAATGAAATCTATGAAATACCTGGGGAGTCAAAATGCTCATTACACCCCTAGTTGAGTTCCTCTAGGGGTGTAGTTTCCCAAATGGACTCACTTTTGGGGGGTTTCTACTGTACTGGTAACTTAGGAGCTTTACAAATGCGATATGGTGTAGAGAAATCAATCCAGCAAAATCTGTACTCCAAAAGCTAAATGGCGTGCCTTCCCTTCTGAGTCCTGCCGCTAGCCCAAACAGCAGTTTATGACCACATGTTGGGTATTTCCATACTCTGGAGAAGTTGTTTTACAAATGTTGGGGTGCTTTTCCTCATTTATTTGTTGAAAAAATTAAAAATTCTGAGGTAAAGCTACATCTTATTGGAAAATAATGTAATTTTTCATTTTCACTGCCCAATTCTAATGAAATCTATGAAATACCCTTGTGGTCAAAATTCTCACTACACCCATAGATGAATTCCTCTTGGGGTGTAGTTTCCCAAATGGAGTCACTTTTGGGGGTTTCCTTTGTTTTTGCACCACAAGACCTCTTCTAACCTGACATGGTGCCTGAAATATAATTTAAGAAAAACAAGGCCGAAAAATACACTAGGTTCTCCTTTGCTTCTGGGGCCTTTGTTTCAGGCCTGTAGCACACTAGGGCCACATGTGGGATATTTCTAAAAACTGCAGAATCAGGGCAATAAATATTCAGTTGTGTTTCTCTGGTAAAATCCTTCAGTATTACAGGAAAAATTAATTAAAATGGAATTTCCGCAAAAAAAATGAAATTTTTACATTTCCCTTCCACTTTGTTTAATTCCTGTGAAACGCATAAAGGCTTAAGAAACGTTCTAAATGCTGTTTTGAATACTTTAAGGGGTGCAGTTTTTAAAATGAGGTGATTTGTGGGGGTTCCTAATATATAAGGCCCTCAAAGCTACTTCAGATCTGAACTGTTCCCTAAAAAAATAGGCTTTTTAAATTTTCTTGAAAATGTGAGAAATTGTTGCTAAACTTTAAAGCCTTGTAACATCCTATAAAAATAAAAGGATGTTCAAAATATGATGCAAACATAAAGTAGACATGTTAACTAGTCACTATTTTGTGTGGTATAACTATCTGTCTTCGGTCTCATTTACACGAGCGTGTTGCGCGCGTTGGCATTGCGTTTTGACTGCGTATACGCAGCGTTGTTGCGTTTTAAACGCGCGCACGACTAGCGTTTGCCACGCACGTCAAAAACGCAGAGGGGATTCATGGCAAGCCAGCCTACAAATAGGCCAGCTGGCCCAACCCCTGCTTGCTAGGAGAAGCAGGTTTGGCACCTTAATCTCCGCCTCTGCCGAGCTCGTCGATGTGTGGAATGTGCCTTTGGCATTATGTCGAACAGGTGGCGTGTATTTCTGACGACAATGCAATTGTCTATGCAGAATGTGACACGTATAGAATTGTGTGTCGGGCTGCATAACTTCTGCTGCATTAATGATGCTACCTTTGATGCAGAATATATCCTTACACATGCAGGCAGCAGCCACACTGTCCCGGTTATTCCTCTCTTCCGATCTCTCTCATCCGGCCTTCGCGTGAGGGATACTTCGGCTGCATATTTTGAGTGTCGATCAGGAGCCGCACCGTGGGTGCGTGATGACCTTTGACGGGTTCTCGGTTGTTTGGCGGCTTCACTACACACGTCACATGTGGCCTGGGTTTTTTCTATTTTTAGGGGTTTGTGTTGGGTTAGGGACTTGCAAAACAAGAGGAGCCTTGACGCGGGTTGCGAGCTTACATCTGTCGGGGTTTGAGCAGGACTTGTGAAAGTTGGCAACCTTCTTTCTGGAGATAGAATGATGTGTGGCCTAAAGTTAAGAAAGTCCAATTGCAAGTGTACTTAGTTTGCTTCGGGGCCCATGACAGCACCTAAACGTTCGCACCTCTTGCAAACCATGTCAAACCCCGAGAGATTAACTAAAACCTCATATCACGTGTGTATGCATTGAGCCCAAAGGCCAGAAGTGTGATAGGGTATAGCCAAAGGAAATGTGGCACAAACATTGTGTTGAGGGGTATCAATTAAAAACAACACGAAATCTAACCAATCAACATCCATTCTTTTAATAGTGTGTTTTGCAAAGACACAAACATTTTGCATAACCAAAAAAACACCAACATGGTGTATAATATAAATCAAAAAGACAGAAGACGGCGAGTTGCCATCCCTGCAGCCAAAACAACTATGGCGTCAAAATATAAGTCCTCCAACACACTCAAAGGTGTTGGTACTGGTGGCCCGGGGACGAATACGCCGGCATTTCAGCACCACTATGCTGGACCTGGAGCTGTGGAGGTTGTTCCTCACCAGCATAGTGGTGCTGATGTTGCCCGTGGTATGTTGGGGCAGGGAAGTGGGGAGCCATAGGGCGCATATAGGGATGCGGACGTGGCATCTGGGGTGCTGGATAGAATGGGCCCGGCATCTGGGGCGTGTTGGCCGGCATGGCTGAACTGCGCCACTGCTCAATGGCCGTGAAGCACTGGTTGGAATTGTGGGGCGGTCTGGAGGTGTCGATTAACGTTACAATCGACGCTTGCAGACGGCCCATACGGTTCATGGGGACCAGCCGGAGTAGGGGAACGATGCTGCGCCAAAAGGCATCGTTCCCGTCCTCATCTGCAGCTCGCCTCAGATATTCCAGGACCCAGGCATCGACTTGCCCAGCTGCAGAGGTCTGTTGAGCACGGGGCCGGCGAGTGCGGGCACGCACGGGGCGGTCCTCAGCCGGAGAGGCGACGGCCCGTGCAGACTGGCCAAGGGCGGGCTCCAGGGGTGTCGGCTCTGGGCTAGGGGGCAGGACATGGGCAGCAGGAGGATCCGGCTGAGACTCGCCAAAGTCCGTCTCCTCTGTGGTACCCTCCAAATTGTCGGTGGTTCTAAAAAGAGAAAATTACGTTAGAACAGAATATAGAACAATGCCCACAACAACACGATGGCAAACAGGACATGGGCGAACACACATTAGACACATGCAAAAGCAGAATCTCTTACGTGCGCATCGCCATTATGTCCTTCAGGAACATCAGCTGTTTCGTGTACATATATGGTCGCTTACGAGATCCGCCATCTCCGCTGCGTCCCTTTTCACCCATTTCACGGCGGAATTGGTCACGGCAGCTCCGCCACCGTGTTTTGATGTCTTGGACTGTTGGAGTAAAAACAAATATCACGCCATAAGAACTATGCCCTCTCATTTAAATGAGGGGCCCTGCACTGCCAATGACGTGGCACACGGTGATGCGCCTGCTCCACAAAAGTTATTCGGGCAAATGCGCGGAAGACACATACAGGGCCCCAGTTCTTCAATAGGGATGACATTGCATTGACAGAAAAAGCCTGGTACTCACCCAACCGACTGTGGTCCCGGGTTCAGCCACTCTCCCACTCCTGGCCAAATAGCTCCCTCGCGACCACCTCCCAGGCGTCCTTCTTGACCGTGCGGTCGTGGTATACCTCCGCACGAGTGTCCCAAATGGCATGTTGGCCCTGGACCAGGACAATGAGGCGCTCCACGTCCATCCCACGCGGCATGGCAGCAGATGTTCAGTGGAAGCTAATTTCTGTCTCCAGTCACTAGCCTTGCCCACTTGCAGTGAAAACGCAAGCACTTCCTCTTTTTTGTTTGCTTGGTCCAGCTTTATAGACTCTTTGTCATGGACATAACAAGTGATGCGTGATTTGCGCGCATGCAACGCAGGAGCGTCCGTGTGTCATGCGTTGTTTTCACGCACCCATTGACTTCAATGGGTGCGTGATGCGCGAAAAACGCACGATTATAGAACATGTCGTGAGTTTTACGCCACGCACTCGCGCAGCGCAAAATTCACGCATCGTCTGCACTGCCCCATAGAGTAATATAGGTGCGTACGACACGCGTGAAATGCACGCGCGTCGCACGCGCGTATATTACGCTCATGTAAATGAGGCCTTAGGCTGGGTTCACACGAGCACATTAACGTCCGTAATGGACGGACGTATTTCGGCCGGAAGTCCCGGACCGAACTCAGTGCAGGGAGCCGGGCTCCTAGCATCATAGTTAAGTACGATGCTAGGAGTCCCTGCCTCTCTGCAGGACAACTGTCTCGTACTGTAATCATGTTTTCAGTACGGGACAGTAGTTCCACGGAGAGGCAGGGACTCCTAGCGTCGTACATAACTACGATGCTAGGAGCCCGGCTCCCTGCACTGAGTTCGGTCCGGGACTTCCGGCCGAAATACGTCCGTCCATTATGGACGTTAATGTGCTCGTGTGAACCCAGCCTTACAAGCAGATACATTTGAATGTAGAAAATTGCTAATTTTTGCTAATTTTCTCTAAATTTTGGTACAATATGTCACGAGAAAACAATCTCAGAATTGCTTGAATAGGTAAAAGCATTCCGGAGTTATTACCACATAAAGTGACACATGTCAGATTTAAAAAATGAGGCTGTGTCATTTGGTCCAAAAGTAGCTGCGTCCTTAACCCCTTCGCGCTCAGCGACGTAATATTCCATCGCGCTAACCAATACGTTCGCGCTCAGCGACAGAATATTACGTTGCGGGGAAAATGCATTGCCATTTTCCCCAGGCGCGTGCACGAGCTGTGACAGCTGCTGTTTCCGACAGCAGGCTATCACAGCTCAATACGCCGGGACCTGCCGCAATGGTCCCGCCTCCACGATCGCCACTATTGGTCAGTTAGTGAGTAACTGTCCAATAGTGGCGATCGGTCGCTTCACTTCCTCTCCCTGACCTCACATCCGCCCTGAACGCCCTGTTGGAGATAGCGAGGCGTTCAGAGCGGTTGTGAGAAAGAGAGAGAGAAGAGAAAGAGTGAAAAAAAGTGAAAAAAAGAAGTTAAAAACAACTTTTTTCTGCTTCCCACCTCCCCAATCCACTACCCAGTCCTGTACCCTTCCTCTTTGTGTTCCCCCCACGTTTTTGGTTAGTGATCTCCTATCACTGACCACTTCTTAGTCTTCAGGACCAATTTCTTGGTCCCTGGGGATTCTTTTTTTCTTTTTTTTCTTTATAAAACATATAAAAACAAAAAAATATATACAAATAAAAAAAAAACGTAATTTAGACAATTAAACTGGTTAGTTTAGTATTAGGGTTAGTTAGTGTCAGGGAACCGTCAAAAAGCATAGTTAGGTATAGCGTCAGGGAATTTAGCGTCAGTAATCCGTCACCGTAGTTAGATCTAGCGTTAGGGGTCCATCACCGTAGTTAGGTTTAGCGTCAGGGAAGCTCGGAATAATCTAGATAGGTTTAGTGTCAGGTACCCGTCACCGTAGTTAGGTTTAGTGTTAGGGAAGCTCGGAATAATCTAGTTAGGTTTAGTGTCAGGGAATAGTCGCCGTAGTTAGATTTAGTCTCAGGGAAGTTCAAATAAAATCTAGTTAGGTTTAGTGTTAGGAACCCTCGCCCTAGTTAGGGTTAGTGTCAGGGAAGCACACTCGTTCTATAAAAACATCAATATTTTTAGCTGGTTTAGGTAGTAGCCTATTGCTCCTAGTTAGGGAAGCAATCAAACATATCCAAACGGACATTTAGTGCCGAAGAGGCATATTCATTTCTTGCCTCCGACACAGAGTCGTCGGGTGGTGAGACTCTGTTTTACTTATCCACCTCCTCATCCAGTGATGAAGAAGAGGAACCCCCTAGGAGACGCCCCAGGACCACCACTGCAGATGAAGCCCCCGAGCGAAATGACCCCGCCGCAGTTCAAACCCCCGAGCGAAGTGACCCCATTTGGACCCCCACACCAGACATTTATGAGCCCCAAATCCCAAAGTACACGGGCAGCTCAGGGATAAAATTTAATACGGCAGGGCTCAGTGAAATTGACTTTTTCAAGTTCTTCTTCACTGATGACTTTATAGATCTTATGGTCTCCCAGACTAATTTATATACCCAACAGTATATTACTAAGAACCCCACATCATTTTATGCCCAATCCCACAGGTGGAACCCTGTAGATGCAGCAGAGTTGGGCAAGTTCTGGGGATTTCACTTGAACATGGGGCTTCGGAAAAAGCCATCCATTAGGACCTACTGGAGCACGGACATCTTATACCACACCCCGGTGTACCGTATGGCCATGTCCAGGATGTGTTATGAGGCAATACTTCGCTTCTTACATTATACGGATAATGAGCAGTGCCCACCCCGAGATGACCCCAGTTTTGACCGTTTGTACAAACTGAGACCCCTATTAGACCATTTCAGTGCCCGGTTTGCACAAGCATACACCCCCGAGAAGTGTATTTCTATTGATGAGTCCCTGGTACATTTTAAAGGGAAGCTTCAACTCCGCCAGTACCTGCCGAGTAAGAGGGCAAGGTATGGCGTGAAGTTGTATAAGCTGTGCGAGAGTGCATCAGGGTATACATATAAATTTAGGATATATGAAGGGAAGGACAGCAGTATTCAGCCCCTAGAATGCCCCCCGTTACTGGGAATTAATGCAAAAATTGTGTGGGATTTGGTGCACCCACTGCTGGACCAGGGTTACCACCTCTACCTGGATAATTTTTATACCAGTGTCCCACTCTTCAAGTGCCTCGCTTCCAGAAGTACTGTAATAAAATCTAGATAAAATCTGAGAGGCCTCCCTAAGACTCTGCTTGGGCAAACACTCAGAAGGGGTGAGAGCAGGGCACAATCTAGCAGCAATATATTGTGTGTCAAGTACAAGGACAGGAGAGATGTCCTTGTATTGACAACAATACATGGCCACACCAATACCCATGTACCTGTACGAGGTACCAGTACAGAGACCCCCAAACCAGACTGCATCCTGGACTACAATAGGTACATGGGAGGGGTTGACTTGTCAGATCAAGTCCTGAAGCCCTAAAGCGCCATGCGGAAATCGAGGGTGTGGTATAAGAAGCTGGTCGTGCACATCATACAGATGGCATTGTACAATGCGTACGTGCTACGTCGATGTGCAGGCCAGAGGGGAACTTTCCTGGAATTTCAAGAGGTGGTTATCAAGAATAGAGATGAGCGAACTTATGAAAAGTTCGGTTCGGCTAGTTCGCCGAATTTCACGAAATAGTTCGATTCGGACCGAACTAGTTCGGACCGAACCTGTAATTTCCGTGCGCCGAGCATGGTACTGTCCAGGGTGCTGAAAGAGTTAATGGGCTGCACTAACTCTTTCAGCAACCTTGACAGTACATGCTCGGCGCACGGAAAATACAATTTTAATGTAATAAAAAAATAAATAAATACGTTCATACTTACATTCCTCCTGTCCGGCCTCCAGCGATGACGTTTCATCCATGTCGCCGCTGCAGCCAATCACAGGCTGTAGCGGCGGTCACGCACATCAGGATGATGTGCAGAAGGCCGGCCTCCAGGGATGACGCTTCATCCCACGTGACCGCCTCTGCAGCCAATCACAGGCTGCAGCGGCCTCTGCAGCCAATCACAGGCTGCACCGGCCTCTGCAGCCAATCACACGCTCCTCTCCTGAAATACTCTGTGTTGCGCTGCCTTAAACTCTGTGGATAGGTCAGGATCCTGTTTCTTTTAAATGCTGCTGGGGAACCCGCTCGATCCACTATATAAGGCTGCGCTACAGTGCAGCATTTAAAAGAAACAGGATCCTGACCTGTCCACAGAGTTTAAGGCAGCACAGAGTATTTCAGGAGAGGAGCATGCAGATTCAGTGCTGCTGTGAACTCTGCTCTTACCATTACGTGGCTCTCAGTCTGTTATCTCTCCTCCACTCCTGTCCTCAATAACACCTTCACATGATTGGCAAGTCACCACGTAATGGTAAGAGCAGAGTTCACAGCAGCACAGAGTATTTCAGGAGATGAGCGTGCGGATCTTGTTTGGGGTGGTGACTTGCCAATCATGTGAAGGTGTTATTGAGGACAGGAGTGGAGGAGAGGTAACAGACTGAGCTACGTAATGGTAAGAGCAGAGTTCACAGCAGCACTGAATCTGCACACTAATGTCCTGAAATACTCTGTGCTGCCTTAAACTCTGTGGACAGGTCAGGATCCTGTTTCTTTTAAATGCTGCACTGTAGTGCAGCCTTATATAGTGGATCGAGCGGGTTCCCCAGCAGCATTTAAAAGAAACAGGATCCTGACCTGTCCACAGAGTTTAAGGCAGCACAGAGTATTTCAGGAGATGAGCACGGCCGGCCACGGGCAGCCAGTCGTTTTTCCGAGCCGTGCTCCCATTATAAAGTATAGGAGCACGGCCCGTAAAATAAAAAAATAGAACATATTCTATCTTTTTAACGGCACGGGCACCTTCCCGTGAGAAAAAGGGAAGGTACCCGTGGCTAACAGAAGTCTATGGGCCCGCTATTTTGGGTCGTAATTACGACCCATAATAACGGGTGTTTTTACGGTCGTGTGCATGAGGCCCCGTAATGACGGGTGACTACATGTGTGCACCTGTCATTACGGCAGCGTTGCTAGGCGACGTCAGTAAATAGTCACTGTCCAGGGTGCTGAAAGAGTTAACTGATCGGCAGTAACTGTTTCAGCACCCTGGACAGTGACTACCGATCACAATATACATCAACCTGTAAAAAAAAAAGACGTTCATACTTACCGAGAACTTTCTGCTTCCTCCAGTCCGGTCTCCTGGCCGTTGCCTTGGTGACGCGTCCCTCTCGACATCCGGCCCGACATTCCTGGGTGACGTTACAGCCCATGTGACCGCTGAGGCCTCTGCCGCCAATCACAGGCTGCCGCGTCAGAAAAGAAGGTCGGACTGGAGGAAGAAGAGGGACTCGTCACCAAGACAACGACTGGGTACAAATTTACTGCCTGAAGTAGAACGATTAAAATATTGTTTAATTGATAAATCTTTAAAAATGAGCTATCCTAGCCCTCATTACAATAGAACAGGCTTCAGATACGGTGGTCAGTCATGAAGAGAGGAATACTCGTGTGATGATGTTATTCCAACCACCAAGCAAAACCTCTCCTCTTATAGTATATTGCACTGACACACCTCACTGAACTAGGGGATAATCCAACGCGTTTCCGTGCCACTAGTACAGGTGACACATCATCAGGGATTATCAATTCGGTTTATTTATTGTTTCATCTATTACTGCCGTTAAGCACAGTTGTGTGCTAAATTGAACCTCACGGCGCGTGTACGACTCTAATGCATTGGCCGCACACGCGCCGGCGAAGTTCCGGTCTATTTGACAGGCCAAAGCCCACCCACTCAGCTGACGTAGCTGAGGCCAGGCACCAACCCGCAGTAACCACGTCAGAATGTGACGTTGCAGGAAAAATGCCGAGCCTCCTATCCAGCAGCCAATCAGCTTTCATTTCAACGCTACAGCGTCCCACGTTGCCTAGGAGATCTCCAGGCGGATCATATACACTGTTGTATGAATTCAAGACCTATACACAGATGCAGCTCAGACAAGAAACACGGAAGGAACAAACAACGCAACAAAATCGCCACACATAGACACAAGGAAGAAAATTGAAGACCTCTGATGAGAGGATGGGCACGTTCACAAAATGGGAAACATGCCCACATATCACTGAAAAACCGCATATCACCCTGCATGTTAAACATTTTTCACAATTTTCACAAGATTACCAGTATTCAAAATACTTGGCAAACGAAACGCCACTAACATAATAGCTAGTTTAAATGTGTTATCTTATGCTAGATGAGATTAGTTGTTTAATGTGATACATGTTTTACCGTGTAGTTACATACAAAAACACAACAAACAAAAAACCAAAAAACCAATGAGCACCCAGAAACTTATGGATAAACACATATTTGAGTCACATTGGTGGCCTTAATGACAGAATATTGTGTCAGATATCAAAGGAGTATTCTGCAAGATTTATAATAATCCGTATGATAATATATAGCTCTAGAGACCGTGAAAAAAGCTTCGGGATCTAAAACAAGGAGTATAAAAAAAAATTCAATTTAAATGAGTGTTATAGAAAATACTAGAGAAATACTATAGGAAGCAGGCATAGGATATCTGTTCATTTAAACCTTGGGGACGAATGGTTTGAAGACGATGGATCCATTGCGCTTCTTTTTGCATAATCCTTTTATCCATGTCACCACCTCTTATTGTCTGTCTGATACATTCCACCCCTTGAAATTTGAGGTTTGAAGAGTCACCCCCATGACACTCCCAGACATGACGTGACACTGAGGTATCCTCTTGTCGCCTAACATCCCCAATATGCTCTCTAATCCTCCTTCTGAATTCCCTTTTAGTCTTCCCTACATATTGCTTTTTACAGTCGCAGGTGATTAGATACACCAATCCCTTGGTTTTGCAATTTATGTAGAACCTGTTCTCAAAACTTTTTCCCGTAATTGTACTCCTAAACTTACTGCTGCATAGTATTGACTCACAGGCTTTGCAGGACCCACATCTAAAGCTTCCTTTTAAACCACGATTCAACCAGGTGCCAACAGGGTCCTGGATATTTAAATGGCTATGAACTAACCGATCCTTGACATTACATCCACGTCTATAAGTAATCATGGGAGATTTTCCTACCAAACCCCCAATGTCTGGGTCGGCTTGCAGAATGCCCCAAAAGCGTTGTAGGATGGACCGAACCTCCACACTAGAGGAGTCAAAAGTACCGATGACCCTAACTATTTCCTCCTCCAATTCCTTCGGTTTAGGGTATGTTCACACGGCCTATTTACGGACGTAATTCGGGCGTTTTTTCCCCCGAATTACGTCTGAAAATAGCGCCTCAATAGCGCTGACAAACATCTGCCCATTGAAAGCAATGGGCAGACGTTTGTCTGTTCACACGAGGCGTATATTTACGCGCCGCTGTCAAATGACGGTGCGTAAATAGACGCCCGCGTAGAAGAAGTGACCTGTCACTTCTTTGGCCGTAATTAGAGCCGTTATTCATTGACTCCAATGAATAGCAGCGCTAATTACGGCCGTAATTGACGCGGCGTTCAAGCGCCTGCACATGCCGGTACGGCTGAAATTACGGGGATGTTTTCAGGCTGAAACATCCCCGTAATTTCAGCCGTTACAGACCCCCGCCGTGTGAACATACCCTTAGGGTTCAAAAGATCATCCCGATTTCTACCTAGTGCATTCTGATATGCATCTTTAAGTACTTGTCTCGGATACCCTCTCCGCCGAAATCTGTTTTCTAATTCATGAGCCGAAATCTTGTAGTCGGATATGGTCGAACAATTCCGGCGTGCCCTCAGGTATTGGCCCTTTGGGATGCCCCGTTTCAAATTTACAGGATGACAACTTTCCCATCTCAAGAGACTGTTTGTGGCAGTGGATTTCCTAAACATGTTGGTTTGAATGGCTCCTGACGGTGTCTTAGAAATCGTGACGTCGAGGAATGTGATCTTATTATCATTAATCTCTGACGTAAAAAAAGAGACCTAGGTTGTTTACGTTAAGGACACCTACAAACTCCATGAATTGTGCCTTTGTTCCTTTCCACAAGATCAGAATGTCGTCTATGAATCTAATCCATAAAAGGATACAGGAGGTCCATTGTTCCATCAAATCCGTAAAGACACATTCTTTATCCCACCAGCCTAAATACAAATTGGCATAGGTCGGGGCACATGGACTTCCCATGGCTACCCCTTTAAGCTGGTGGAAAATCTTTTGATTGAACAAAAAGAAATTATGCTCCAATACAAATTTCAACAATAAAATGACAAATTCATTGTGGGCCCTAAACTGTGTACCCTTGCCTCTCAAAAAATAGTCAATGGCACAGCATCCCTGCTCGTGGGGAATAGAGCTATACAACGCCTCCACGTCTAGTGAGGCAAGAAACACGTCTTGATCGAGACGGATGCCCTCAAGTTTCCTTAGGGCATCCATAGTATCCCTAACGTATGAGGGTAATGATAATACAAAAGGTCTGAGAATACGATCCACATATACACTGGCGTTTTGCGTCAAACTATCTATCCCAGATACAATTGGGCGACCTTTGAGAGGGGTCGTCCCTTTGTGAATTTTAGGTAGACTGTAAAATGTTGCTACTTGCGGAAAATCGGTAAACATAAATTTAAATTCTTTCTCACTGATCAAGTTTAGAGCTTTTGCTGAATCCAAAATGTCCTTCAATTGACTCTTAAAGATCCTTGTAGGATCAGACTCCAGAACCCTATAACAATGTTGATCCTGCAAGATATGAAGACACATTTTTATATAGCGGCTACGATCCATGACCACGATATTCCCGCCTTTATCAGAAGGCTTTATAACAATTGTGTCATCAATTTCAAGGGATCGTAGTCCCGTCATTTCCTCCTTGGTTGTGTTGAAGTGACCTATCCTACAGTCATCAAGTGACCTAAGTTGGTCTTCAACAACTTTTACGAACACATCAATGGGGGTGTTGTCATTTAGAGGTGCAAATTTTGTCGATGGGGCCCTCAGATCTGTAAATGGACCCTCACCTATTTCTCTCTGACCTTCCTCCCATAGTCCTTCCAATAATCTAAGGTCTGGTAAATCATCCTCCGTTATGCCCAATTCTAGACATTTCCGACGATCATGCGTCAGAAAAAAAAATTTCCACTTTAATTTTCGAGCAAATAAATTAATATCCTTTACCCAGGTGAACAAATTAAATCTGTTTGTAGGGACAAATGACAAACCCCTTTTTAGGATACCAATTTCCTCACTTGTAAGTACGCGAGAGGATAGATTAATAACCTGGGACTCATCCTCATCAGATCTGGACCTATAACTTAGATGTCCCTCCTGTCTCTCAAGAGGTAGTCCGAGATAGGATGGCTTTTGGCTAAAAAACCACCCCCACGGCTTTGTCCTTTTCCTCTACCTCTTCCCCTCATGTTCGCACGGGTGGTATAGCGAGTCTGATCCATCCCTCCCCGTTGTCTCCTAAAATGGTTTCTCCCTGGTTCAGAATCAGAGTATTCCTGCTCTGACGATGAAATGTCAGTTTCAGGTTCGAGAGTGGTGCTAGATTTTATGCTGTAATCGAATATTTTTCCCTCCTTAAAATCAAGCGTGTCACGAACAAATTGATAATGTTTTCGCTCCTTTATATGGTTCGTAAATTTTTCCACTGCTTGCTGTAGGACGATTTCTTTCCTCTCGTACTCTATATTAGTGGAGAATTTTTGTGCCGATATTATCGCTTCTTTAAGTTGTTGTGTGCTTTTGACCAGGCCATTTCTTTCCTCCTCTAATAGCAGACCCATGAATCTTAATGAAGACTCAATAGACTCTGTTTCCCATTTCTTCAATAAATCTGGGGATCTGATTCTCGCTGCTGGAGTCAGGGAAATTCTAAGGCCCCTAGGGACAATTTTATTTCTGCTATATGTTTCTAAAGTCTGAATTTCCCACCAAGATCTTATGTGGTCTTTATATATTTTTGTCAATTGGCGAAATGACGCATTAATGTTTAAACTCTGAGTAGGAAGTACAATCTCATTTTCAGAGAAGACCTCCTTTGCATCGTGCATCCACTTGTCAGTATTGAATTCACCAGTTAGAAATCCTGCCATCTCCAATCATAAATGAGTTAAATTAGCAAACTATGCACAATGATAAGGTATGTTACGTTCCGTTAATGATTCAAATTTACTGCCTGAAGTAGAACAATTAAAATATTGTTTAATTGATAAATCTTTAAAAATGAGCTATCCTAGCCCTCATTACAATAGAACAGGCTTCAGATACGGTGGTCAGTCATGAAGAGAGGAATACTCGTGTGATGATGTTATTCCAACCACCAAGCAAAACCTCTCCTCTTATAGTATATTGCACTGACACACCTCACTGAACTAGGGGATAATCCAACGCGTTTCCGTGCCACTAGTACAGGTGACACATCATCAGGGATTATCAATTCGGTTTATTTATTGTTTCATCTATTACTGCCGTTAAGCACAGTTGTGTGCTAAATTGAACCTCACGGCGTGTGTACGACTCTAATGCATTGGCCGCACACGCGCCGGCGAAGTTCCGGTCTATTTGACAGGCCAAAGCCCACCCACTCAGCTGACGTAGCTGAGGCCAGGCACCAACCCGCAGTAACCACGTCAGAATGTGACGTTGCAGGAAAAATGCCGAGCCTCCTATCCAGCAGCCAATCAGCTTTCATTTCAACGCTACAGCGTCCCACGTTGCCTAGGAGATCTCCAGGCGGATCATATACACTGTTGTATGAATTCAAGACCTATACACAGATGCAGCTCAGACAAGAAACACAGAAGGAACAAACAACGCAACAAAATCGCCACACATAGACACAAGGAAGAAAATTGAAGACCTCTGATGAGAGGATGGGCACGTTCACAAAATGGGAAACATGCCCACATATCACTGAAAAACCGCATATCACGCCGCATGTTAAACATTTTTCACAATTTTCACAAGATTACCAGTATTCAAAATACTTGGCAAACGAAACGCCACTAACATAATAGCTAGTTTAAATGTGTTATCTTATGCTAGATGAGATTAGTTGTTTAATGTGATACATGTTTTACCGTGTAGTTACATACAAAAACACAACAAACAAAAAACCAAAAAACCAATGATGCAAAGGAGGTCTTCTCTGAAAATGAGATTGTACTTCCTACTCAGAGTTTAAACATTAATGCGTCATTTCGCCAATTGACAAAAATATATAAAGACCACATAAGATCTTGGTGGGAAATTCAGACTTTAGAAACATATAGCAGAAATAAAATTGTCCCTAGGGGCCTTAGAATTTCCCTGACTCCAGCAGCGAGAATCAGATCCCCAGATTTATTGAAGAAATGGGAAACAGAGTCTATTGAGTCTTCATTAAGATTCATGGGTCTGCTATTAGAGGAGGAAAGAAATGGCCTGGTCAAAAGCACACAACAACTTAAAGAAGCGATAATATCGGCACAAAAATTCTCCACTAATATAGAGTACGAGAGGAAAGAAATCGTCCTACAGCAAGCAGTGGAAAAATTTACGAACCATATAAAGGAGCGAAAACATTATCAATTTGTTCGTGACACGCTTGATTTTAAGGAGGGAAAAATATTCGATTACAGCATAAAATCTAGCACCACTCTCGAACCTGAAACTGACATTTCATCGTCAGAGCAGGAATACTCTGATTCTGAACCAGGGAGAAACCATTTTAGGAGACAACGGGGAGGGATGGATCAGACTCGCTATACCACCCGTGCGAACATGAGGGGAAGAGGTAGAGGAAAAGGACAAAGCCGTGGGGGTGGTTTTTTAGCCAAAAGCCATCCTATCTCGGACTACCTCTTGAGAGACAGGAGGGACATCTAAGTTATAGGTCCAGATCTGATGAGGATGAGTCCCAGGTTATTAATCTATCCTCTCGCGTACTTACAAGTGAGGAAATTGGTATCCTAAAAAGGGGTTTGTCATTTGTCCCTACAAACAGATTTAATTTGTTCACCTGGGTAAAGGATATTAATTTATTTGCTCGAAAATTAAAGTGGAAATTTTTTTTTCTGACGCATGATCGTCGGAAATGTCTAGAATTGGGCATAACGGAGGATGATTTACCAGACCTTAGATTATGGAAGGACTATGGGAGGAAGGTCAGAGAGAAATAGGTGAGGGTCCATTTACAGATCTGAGGGCCCCATCGACAAAATTTGCACCTCTAAATGACAACACCCCCATTGATGTGTTCGTAAAAGTTGTTGAAGACCAACTTAGGTCACTTGATGACTGTAGGATAGGTCACTTCAACACAACCAAGGAGGAAATGACGGGACTACGATCCCTTGAAATTGATGACACAATTGTTATAAAGCCTTCTGATAAAGGCGGGAATATCGTGGTCATGGATCGTAGCCGCTATATAAAAATGTGTCTTCATATCTTGCAGGATCAACATTGTTATAGGGTTCTGGAGTCTGATCCTACAAGGATCTTTAAGAGTCAATTGAAGGACATTTTGGATTCAGCAAAAGCTCTAAACTTGATCAGTGAGAAAGAATTTAAATTTATGTTTACCGATTTTCCGCAAGTAGCAACATTTTACAGTCTACCTAAAATTCACAAAGGGACGACCCCTCTCAAAGGTCGCCCAATTGTATCTGGGATAGATAGTTTGACGCAAAACGCCAGTGTATATGTGGATCGTATTCTCAGACCTTTTGTATTATCATTACCCTCATACGTTAGGGATACTATGGATGCCCTAAGGAAACTTGAGGGCATCCGTCTCGATCAAGACGTGTTTCTTGCCTCACTAGACGTGGAGGCGTTGTATAGCTCTATTCCCCACGAGCAGGGATGCTGTGCCATTGACTATTTTTTGAGAGGCAAGGGTACACAGTTTAGGGCCCACAATGAATTTGTCATTTTATTGTTGAAATTTGTATTGGAGCATAATTTCTTTTTGTTCAATCAAAAGATTTTCCACCAGCTTAAAGGGGTAGCCATGGGAAGTCCATGTGCCCCGACCTATGCCAATTTGTATTTAGGCTGGTGGGATAAAGAATGTGTCTTTACGGATTTGATGGAACAATGGACCTCCTGTATCCTTTTATGGATTAGATTCATAGACGACATTCTGATCTTGTGGAAAGGAACAAAGGCACAATTCATGGAGTTTGTAGGTGTCCTTAACGTAAACAACCTAGGTCTCTTTTTTTACGTCAGAGATTAATGATAATAAGATCACATTCCTCGACGTCACGATTTCTAAGACACCGTCAGGAGCCATTCAAACCAACATGTTTAGGAAATCCACTGCCACAAACAGTCTCTTGAGATGGGAAAGTTGTCATCCTGTAAATTTGAAACGGGGCATCCCAAAGGGCCAATACCTGAGGGCACGCCGGAATTGTTCGACCATATCCGACTACAAGATTTCGGCTCATGAATTAGAAAACAGATTTCGGCGGAGAGGGTATCCGAGACAAGTACTTAAAGATGCATATCAGAATGCACTAGGTAGAAATCGGGATGATCTATTGAACCCTAAACCGAAGGAATTGGAGGAGGAAATAGTTAGGGTCATCGGTACTTTTGACTCCTCTAGTGTGGAGGTTCGGTCCATCCTACAACGCTTTTGGGGCATTCTGCAAGCCGACCCAGACATTGGGGGTTTGGTAGGAAAATCTCCCATGATTACTTATAGACGTGGATGTAATGTCAAGGATCGGTTAGTTCATAGCCATTTAAATATCCAGGACCCTGTTGGCACCTCTTTGAATCGTGGTTTAAAAGGAAGCTTTAGATGTGGGTCCTGCAAAGCCTGTGAGTCAATACTATGCAGCAGTAAGTTTAGGAGTACAATTACGGGAAAAAGTTTTGAGAACAGGTCCTACATAAATTGCAAAACCAAGGGATTGGTGTATCTAATCACCTGCGACTGTAAAAAGCAATATGTAGGGAAGACTAAAAGGGAATTCAGAAGGAGGATTAGAGAGCATATTGGGGATGTTAGGCGACAAGAGGATACCTCAGTGTTACGTCATGTCTGGGAGTGTCATGGGGGTGACTCTTCAAACCTCAAATTTCAAGGGTTGGAATGTATCAGACAGACAATAAGAGGTGGTGACGTGGATAAAAGGATTATGCAAAAAGAAGCGCAATGGATCCATCGTCTTCAAACCATTTGTCCCCAAGGTTTAAAGACGCTCTGTCACCAGATTTTGCAACCCCTATCTGCTATTGCAGCAGATAGGCGCTGCAATGTAGATTACAGTAACGTTTTTATTTTTAAAAAACGAGCATTTTTGGCCAAGTTATGACCATTTTTGTAATTATGCAAATGAGGCTTGCAAAAGTCCAAGTGGGTGTGTTTAAAAGTAAAAGTCCAAGTGGGCGTGTATTAGGTGCGTACATCGGGGCGTTTTTAATACTTTTACTAGCTGGGCGCTGTGAAGAGAAGTAACATCCTCTTCTCTTCAGAACGCCCAGCTTGTGACAGTGCAGATCTGTGACGTCACTCACAGGTCCTGCATCGTGACGGCCACATCGGCAGCAGAGGCTACAGTTGATTCTGCAGCAGCATCAGCGTTTGCAGGTAAGATCGACTTACCTGCAAACGCTGATGCTGCTGCAGAATCAACTGTAGCCTCTGGTGCCGATGTGGCCGTCACGATGCAGGACCTGTGAGTGACGTCACAGATCTGCACTGTCACAAGCTGGGCGTTCTGAAGAGAAGAGGATGTTACTTCTCATCAGAGCGCCCAGCTAGTGAAAGTATTAAAAACGCCCCGATGTACACACATAATACACACCCACTTGGACTTTTACTTTTAAACACACCCACTTGGACTTTTGCAAGCCTCATTTGCATAACTACAAAAATTGTCATAACTTGGCCAAAAATGCTCGTTTTTTTAAAATAAAAACGTTACTGTAATCTACATTGCAGCGCCTATCTGCTGCAATAGCAGATAGGGGTTGCAAAATCTGGTGACAGAGCCTCTTTAAATGAACAGATATCCTATGCCTGCTTCCTATAGTATTTCTCTAGTATTTTCTATAACACTCATTTAAATTGAAAAAATTTTTATACTCCTTGTTTTAGATCCCGAAGCTTTTTTCACGGTCTCTAGAGCTATATAATATTCTGTCATTAAGGCCACCAATGTGACTCAAATATGTGTTTATCCATAAGTTTCTGGGTGCTCATTGGTTTTTTGGTTTTTTGTTTGTTGTGTTTTTGTATGTAACTACACGGTAAAACATGTATCACATTAAACAACTAATCTCATCTAGCATAAGATAACACATTTAAACTAGCTATTATGTTAGTGGCGTTTCGTTTGCCAAGTATTTTGAATACTGGTAATCTTGTGACAATTGTGAAAAATGTTTAACATGCGGCGTGATATGCGGTTTTTCAGTGATATGTGGGCATGTTTCCCATTTTGTGAACGTGCCCATCCTCTCATCAGAGGTCTTCAATTTTCTTCCTTGTGTCTATGTGTGGCGATTTTGTTGCGTTGTTTGTTCCTTCTGTGTTTCTTGTCTGAGCTGCATCTGTGTATAGGTCTTGAATTCATACAACAGTGTATATGATCCGCCTGGAGATCTCCTAGGCAATGTGGGACGCTGTAGCGTTGAAATGAAAGCTGATTGGCTGCTGGATAGGAGGCTCGGCATTTTTCCTGCAACGTCACATTCTGACGTTGGTGCCTGGCCTCAGCTACGTCAGCTGAGTGGGTGGGCTTTGGCCTGTCAAATAGACCGGAACTTCGCCGGCGCGTGTGCGGCCAATGCACGCGCCGTGAGGTTCAATTTAGCACACAACTGTGCTTAACGGCAGTAATAGATGAAACAATAAATAAACCGAATTGATAATCCCTGATGATGTGTCACCTGTACTAGTGGCACGGAAACGCGTTGGATTATCCCCTAGTTCAGTGAGGTGTGTCAGTGCAATATACTATAAGAGGAGAGGTTTTGCTTGGTGGTTGGAATAACATCATCACACGAGTATTCCTCTCTTCATGACTGACCACCGTATCTGAAGCCTGTTCTATTGTAATGAGGGCTAGGATAGCTCATTTTTAAAGATTTATCAATTAAACAATATTTTAATCGTTCTACTTCAGGCAGTAAATTTGAATTATTAACGGAACGTAACATACCTTATCATTGTGCATAGTTTACAACGACTGGGTACGTATGAAATGCTTTTTATTTTATTTTTAATCAGCAGCCTCTTTTCTCTATCAGTGATTGATAGAGACAAGTGGCTGCCGATTTGTATAATATTTTTGACCGGGTTCGGTCAAAACGGGTTCGGCCGAACCCGGTGAAGTTCGGATTCGCTGCGAACCGAACTTTTCCTGATGTTCGGACCGAAACCGGGTTCGGTTGTCCCGGTTTGCTCATCTCTAATCAAGAACCTAATCTTTAGGGATCAAGAAGAGGGGACACCCGGTACTTCTGGAAGCGAGGCCACACGCATCGTACCAGGGCAACATTTTCCAGGAGAAGTTTGCCAAACTGGCAAGAAGGGAAAAAGTCAAAAGAGGTGCAGAGTCTGCTCAAAGAGGAGGATAAGGAGGGAAACAATATACCAATGCGAAACGTGTCCCGAAAAACCAGGGCTCTGTATGAAAGATTGTTTTCGAATTTATCATACATCCCCTAATTTTTCATTTACCCTGATGCACTCCGCACAGCTTATCCCCCTCATCTTTCCCTTCTGAGCCCTGCTGTGTGCCCAGGCAGCTGATAACAGCCACATGTAGGGTATTGCCGTACCCGGGAGAACCCACATTACAGCTTATGGGGTGTAGATCTTCGGTGGCGCATGCTGGGCACACTATATCGGACACTGACATGCCATATATATATATAGAAAATTGCAAATCTCACTATGCACCATCTGCTGCACATTATCTTTTACACAGTACCTGTGGGGTAAAAATGCTCACTATACCTCTAGATGAATGTCTTAAGGGGTGTAGTTTTTAAAATGGGGTCACTTATCGGGGTTTCAACTGTACTGGTACCTCAGGGGCTTCTGCATACATGACTTAGCACAAGAAAAGCTCCAGTTGGCCAAATGGTTGTCCTTTCCTTCTGAGCCCTGCCGTGTGCCCAGGTAGCTGATAACAGCCACATGTAGGGTATTGCCGTACCCGGGAGAACCCACATTACAGCTTATGGGGTGTAGCTCTCTGGTGGCGCATGCTGGGCACACTATATCGGACACTGACATGCCATATATACATAGAAAATTGCAAATCTCACTCTGCACCATCTGCTGCGCATTATCTTTTACACAGTACCTGTGGGGTCAAAATGCTCACTATACCTCTAGATGAATGTCTTAAGGGGTGTAGTTTTTAAAATAGGGTCACTTCTCGGGGGTTTCAACTATACCGGTACCTCAGGGGCTTCTGCATACATGACTTAACACCAGAAAAGCTTCAGTAGGCCAAGTGGTGGTCCTTTCCTTCTGAGCCCTGCCATGGGCCCAAACGGCAGTTTATCACCACAAATGGGGTATTGCCGCACTAAGGACAAACTGGGCAACAAAATGGGGTATTTTGTTCCCTGTGTAAATAAGACATTTTGATCAAAAATTACATCTTATTGGAAAAAAAAATACTTTTTATAATTTCACAGCCCAATTCAAATAGGTGCGGTCAAAATGCAAACAACAACCATAAATGAATTCCTTGAGGGATGTAGTTTCCAAAATGGGGACACTTCTGGAGGGTTTCTATTGCTTTGATACCTCTGGGGCTCTGCAAATGCGACATTGCACCCGAAAACAAATCCAGTAAAATCTGGACTCCAACAAACACATAGCGCTCCTTTCCTTCTGAGCCCTCCCATGGGCCCATACAGCAGTTTATCACCACAAATGGGGTATTGCCGCACTAAGGACAAATTGGGCAACAAAATGGGGTGTTTTGTTCCCTTTGAAAATAAGAAATTTTGATAAAAAATTACATCTTATTGGAAAAAATGAAATTTTTTTAATGTCACAGCCCAATTCAAATAGGTGCTGTGAAAATACTGTGCGGTAAAAATGCTAACAACAATGATAAATTATTTCCTTGAGGGGTGTAGTTTCCAAAATGGGGTCACTTCTGGTGGTTTTCCATTGCTTTGATACCTCTGGGGCTCTGAAAATGTGACATGGCACCCGAAAACCAATCCAGCAAAATCTGGACTCCAACAAACACATAGCGCTCCTTTCCTTCTGAGCCCTCCCATGGGCCCAAACGGCAGTTTATCACCATAAATGGGGTATTGCCACACTAAGGACAAATTGGGCAACAAAATTGGGTATTTTGTTTCCTGTGAAAATGAGAAATTTTGAAAAAAATTACATCTGATTGGAAAAAATGTCATTTTTTAAATTTCACAGCCCAATTCAAATAGGTGCGGTGAAAAAACTGTGCGGTCAAAATGGAAACAACAACCATAAATGAATTCCTTGAGGGGTGTAGTTTCCAAAATGAGGTCACTATTGGGGGATTCCTACGGTTTTGGCACCTCAACACCTTTTCAAACCTGGCATGCTGCCTAAAATATATTCTAATAAAAAAGAGGCCTCAAAATGCACTAGGTGCTTCCTTGCTTCTAGGGCTTGTGTTTTATTCCACGAGCGCAGTACAGCCACATGTGGGACATTTCTAAAAACTGCAGAATCTGGAAAATACATATTTAGTAGTGTTTCTCTGGTAAAACCTTCTGTGTTACAGAAAAAAATTTAAATAAAATTGAAATTCAGCAAGAAAAATGAAATTTGCACATTTCACCTCCACTTTGCTTTATTTCCTGTGAAACGCCTGAGGGGTTAAAAAACTGTCTAAATGCTGTTTTGAATACTTTGAGGGGTCTAGTTTTTAAAATGGGGTGTTTTATGGGGGTTTCTAATACATATGACCCTCAAAGCCACTTCAGAACTGAACAGGTACCTTAAAAAAAAGGCTTTTGAAATTTTCTTAAAAATATGAGAAATTGCTGTTTATGTTCTAAGCCTTGTAACGTCCAAGAAAAATAAAAGAATGTTCAAAAAACAATGCCAATCTAAAGTAGACATATTGGAAATGTGAACTAGTAACTATTTTGGGTGGTATAACTGTCTGCTTTACAAGCAGATGCATTTAAATTCTGAAAAATGCTATTTTTTCTAAATTTTCTCTACATTTTGCAATTTTTCACTAATAAACACTGAATATATCAACCAAATTTTACCACGAACATGAAGAAAACAATCTCAGAATCGCTTGGATAGGTTTAAGCATTCCGACGTTATTACCACATAAAGCGAAATATGTCAGATTTGAAAAATGGGCTCTGAGCCTTAGGGCCAAAACTAGGCTGCGTCCTTAACCCCTTAATGACCGGGCCTGTTTTGGCCTTACTGACCAAGCCAGATTTGTTAAATCTGGTATGTGTGACTTTATCAGAGAATAACTCAGGTAAAGTTTTGAATATCCAAGTAATTCTTACATTGTTTTTTCGTCACATGTTGTACTTTATTTTAGTGGTAAAAGTAGACTGATACGATTTACGGAAATTAATAAAAAAATAGAAAAAATGAAGAAATTTTGTAAAAATTATCATTTTTCCCTATTTTTAACGGCAATATGTCACATATGTACATACATACAGTACAATTTGTTTTAATTAAATATATATTTCCATCTCTTTACTATATTTTGGCAGCACTTTTGAAAAAAAAAATTTTTTTTTGGAGCAATTTAGAAGACTTACAAGTTTAGTAATAATTTTATACATTTTGAAGTACATTTGGTTTTCCTGCACCAAGCCAGGTTTTCAGAGGCTCATAGGTGTCAGAATGGTGGAAACCCCCACAAGTGACCCCATTTTGCAAACTACACCCCTTAAGTTATTTATGAAGGGGTGTTGTAAGTATTTTGACCCCACAGTTTTTTTGTAAGAATTCATGCAAAGCAGGCGTAAAAAAATATAATCTCACTTTTTTCATAAAAGTATCACTTTGAAGACCGATTTCTTTGTAAAGCGACCATGAGAATGAAGAAACACACCCCAAAATCTATCACCCTGTTTCTCCTGTTTTCAAAAATGCCCACATTGTGACCCTAATGCATTGCCTGGACACACGGCAGGGCCCGAAAGGAAGGGAACACCCGGAGACTTTCAGGTCTCATATTTTGCTTGAAAATGTTTTAGGCCCTACTGTATATTCGGAGAGGTTTTGAGCTACCAGAACGATAGAAACTCCCCATAAACGACCCCATTTAGAAAACTAGACGCCTTAAGGTATTTATCTAGGGCTGTAGTGAGTATTTTGACCCCACAGTTTTTTGCTAAATTTAATGCAAAGAATGTGAAAAAAAATAATTTCACTTTTTCCATAAAAGTATCAATTTGAAAACCGAGTTCTTTGTAAAGCGAACATGAAAATTAAAAAACACACCTCAAAATCTATCACCCTGTTTCTCCTGTGTTCAAAAATACCCCCATTGTGGCCCTAATGCGCTGCTTGGACACACGGCAGGGCCCAAAAGGAACAGAGCACCTGGTAGCTTTCAGGGCACCAATTTTGCTTGAAAATGTTTTAGGCCCCAATGCACATTTGGAGAGGCTTTGAACTGACAGAACAATAGAAACCCCCAAGAAATGACCCATTCTTAAAACTACACACCTTAAGCTATTCAGGAGTGTAGTGAGCATGCTGACCACTATGTTCTCATAAAGGAGGCATGTCCTGAAAAATGCATTTGCCTATTTGACTATGTCTTGCTAACAAAGCAATTTGTGTCATTTGTGTCATTCTGATGACGTTGTGAACAGCATTCTAGTCTGATATATAATAAATTATAGTGGGAAAAATCAAGTGTTCTGGAGTGAAAGGCAATATATAAAAAAAAATGGAGGAAAACGTATCCAACTATGTGTCAAACTCGAGTTTGTTCACAAGATAAAAAAACACCTGTAGGGCTATGATGACATCTTATTTTTTTCTAATGACTGGTCATACAACATCTCTTTAGCCTCATCAATCCCTATATAAGGGACGAACGTGCCAAGCGACGCGGTACACCATAACAGACCCCTGCCCGGCAAGGTAGGAACCCGCTATGCGTACAACAACCAATCACCTAGAGAATATATAAAGGAACAGTGCCCAAAACCATCTATAGGAACAGTAAAGGATCACTAGTCCCCAAAATAATGTCAGTATTGCCAGAAGTATTGTCGGGTGTAAGAGATCCAGGAAAAACCCGAATGAAACTGTAGTAAAGCCCATGGTGTATTGATATGGAACAGCTTGATTATTAGAGATCCTCCAAATAAAAAAATATATGCCCATTTCACGATACAGTAAAACAAATTGAGCTTTGTGCGGCAGGACATAGTTATTACAGGTCATCTGACATTTTGAAAAGAAAAAAAAAGATATGCCATTTCAGTGACAACATAGGGTCACATTTTGAAAGCTATACCCCTTATGCTTTTTATCTAGTGTGTAGTGAGTATTTAGACCCTAAAAATATTGAGGCCTTAATATTTAGCCTTTTCTCCTGTGCTTCAAGATATTCATCTAGGGGTATAATGGAAATTTTTAGTTCTATTTAGTGGTTTTACTGGGATGTCAGGATTGCACATCAGAACTCAGAATTGAAGGAGTGCCAGGAGTTTTTTAGGGCCCACTTTTTACTCGTAAGATTTTTATGCAACACGGGTGCCAGAACATTTAGATAATTCATAAAATGCCTCCTTGAATAAAATTGAAACTTTCAAGGTATTCATCTAGGGGTATAATGGGAATTTTTAGTTTTATCTGGTATTTTTTATTTTATTTTTTTTAAATGTCAATTGGGGCAAAATGGGAAATAAAATACATTTTAGAAAGTAAATACCCAGGCGATAGGAGAAGGCAGGAAGAACTGGACATAATTAAAATCAACAGAGGTGTGGTATATTCGAAAGCACTCTCCAATGCAGAGGCCCGGTTTAGAGGGGCAGGTCTCACAGTAGTGAGTGGTGTCTTTCCTAATGCCCCTCATCGAGCACACCTTCTTTGGGCCCTCCTTTTCTTTTCAGTGGGGGGAAGTACGCCAGGGAAATGCTGCCGGTGAACAATTCTTGAGCCCACTATTCCAGAAGCACTTCTGCTTCCACTGCTGCTCCCCGCTTCCTGGTCTCCAAAAATCAAAGTTTTAATAATTTTTTCTTGAAAATCAAGAAAAGTCCCCCTATGGCCTGCACTTTTATACAGAACAAAGGAATTATATAGTGCCGCTTGTGTCAGGTATATGGCCAATTTTTTATACCAGGTTCTTGATTTTCTGAGCTTATTGTAGGGTTGCAGAACCTGGTCCGAAAGATCCAACCCTCCCATGAACTAGTTGTAGTCCGGGGTACACACGGGCTTGATGGTCTGCTCTGTGGTTCCTCGCACTGGGACAGGGCTGGATCGGTCTGCACGGAGAGTGGTTAATACAAGGACATCACGCTTGCCCTTGTATTTGACCAGCAGCAAATTGTCACTGCAAACAGCCCTGCTTTCCCCTCGGCGCACTGTATGATCTACAAAGTCCTTGGGGAGACCCTTTTGGTTTCTCCTAATTGTGCCGCATGCTGCGGTTCCTCTAGCATCAAGGCACTTCAAAAGGGGGACACTATTATAAAAGCTGTCAATATATAGATGGTATCCCTGGTCCAGTAAGGAGTGCAGCAAATCCCATACTATCTTCCCACTTATTCCTAGGACAGGGGGACAGTCTGGGGGCTCTATTGCAGAATCTTTTCCCGCATAGATTCTGAATTTAAAAGTGTATCCGGATACGCTTTCACACACTTTATACAGCTTCACGCCATACCTAGACTTTTTGTTGGGCAGGTACTGGCGGAAGTGTAGCCTGCCCTTGAAATGCACCAAGGATTCGTTCACTGCAATGCATTTTTGTGGGGTGAAAATCTCTCTAAATTTCTAATTGTAGTGGTTCACTACAGGTCTAATTTTAAACAGTCTGTCAAAACTGGGGTCATTTGTGGGTGGGCATTCCTCGTTGTTGTAATGTAGGAACCGTAGCAGGATCTCGAAACGAGCCCTAGGCATGGTGAGGCGGTAAAGTGGGCAATGGTGTAGCATATCAGTACTCCAATAGGAGCGAATAGTGGGCTTTTTTGTCACAAAAATGTCACCTCATCTCCACTATCAGACTCTGACTCTGCACAGAATAAGGCGTACGCCTCTTCAGCAGTGAACACCCGCTTTGTCATTGTAACTAATAACGTCGTTTTTAACTCCCTGAACCTCTAACACTAATTAGCCCTACCTAATACCCTAACGCTAAATTATTTTTAACTAGCCCTGACAGTACCTAACCTTACACCACGTACACTATAACAAGCTAGTCTGATATTATCCCTAACTAATTTACTATCCCTGTCGCTCACTAACAAACTTTTTTATAGTTTTTTTATAGTTTTTTTTTAAGTTCTTAGTATTTTTACAAGAACAAAAAAACACAGAAAAACCCACCAAAGGGGTTTCACACGCAGTCTGGCTGACTGAACTGATTCAGTGATGTCTGTCACTAGGCAACAGAGGATACTGATGGGGTGATGGGACACACTGTGGTGCGGATGGTGCACACTGGGGTGCTGATGTGGCACACTGGGGTGCTGATGGGGCACACTGGGGTGCTGATGGGGCACAAGGATGTGCTGATGGGGCACAGGGATGTGATGATGGGGCACAGGAGGTGACTGGTCAGCACAGGGGGTGACTGATCAGGCTGTGGGGGTGACTGGTCAGCACAGGGGGTGACTGATCAGGCTGTGGGGGTATATTTCATTCACAAACTAATGATGATGGGACACACTGGGGTGCTGATGGGGCACACTGGGGTGCCTATGTGGCACACTGGGGTGCTGATGGGGCACACTGGGGTGCTGATGGGGCACAAGGATGTGCTGATGGGGCACAGGGATGTGCTGATGGAGCACAGGAGGTGACTGACTAGCACAGGGGGTGACTGGTCAGCACAGGGGGTAACTGATCAGGCTGTGGGGTGACTGGTCAGCACAGGGGGTGACTGATCAGGCTGTGGGGGTGACTGATCAGGCTGTGGGGGGACTGGTCAGCACAGGGGGTGACTGATCAGACTGTGGGGGTGACTGATCAAGCTGTGGAGGTGACTGGTCAGCACTGGGGGTGACTGGTCAGCACAGGGGGTGACGGATCAGGCTGCGGGGTGACTGGTCAGCACAGGGGGTGACTGATCAGACTGTGGGGGTTTATTTCGTTCACAAATAAATTTAACATCCATATCTGATCTCCTCTCAAAACCAACAGAGGAGATCAGAGACGGAGACTATAGAAAAACAAGTCCTGCCTACGTCACACTAACTGTGATTGGTCTGTCTGCACTGACAGACCTATCACAGCGATCGCAGACAGGGGACCACTGTCATTGGGCCCCTGTCAGCTAGTTCTGTTGCTAAGCTGTCTCGGACAGCAGTTTGCAGTCAACTGTCACATTGTCCCGCGGCGCTGTGACAGTTTAACTGCATCACGTACATGCACGTGGGAATGCGCTAACCAGCCGCATTCCCCAACGTGCATGTACGTGAAAATGCGGGAAGGGGTTAAAGAGACGCTGTCACCACATTATAAGTGCCCTATCTCCTACATAAGGAGATGGGCGCTGTAATGTAGGTGACAGCAGTGCTTTTTATTTAGAAAAACATTCTATTTTTACCACGTTAGGAGCAATTTTAGCTTTATGCTAATTAGTTTCTTAATGCCCAAGTGGGCATGTTTTTACTTTAGACCAAGTGGGCGTTGTACAGAGGAGTGTATGACGCTGACCAATCAGCGTCATGCACTTCTCTCCATTAATTTAGTCAGCGCATAGAGACACTGCGTTGTTCGCTATGTGCGGTCTTATACTGGCACATTAACGTTACTGAAGTGTTTAGACAGTGAGTAGACATTCCTCCCAGCCAGGATGAGATGTCTATTCACAATCCTGACACTTCGGTAACGTTTCTGTGGTACTTACAGCAGAGCAAAGCGTAATCTCGCTGTAACCTGTCATTTACAGCATGATCTCGCGAGATTACGCTGGCTCTGCTGTAAGTACCACAGAAACGTTAACGAAATGCCTGGATTGTGAATAGACATCCCGTCCTGTCTGGAAGGAATGTCTATGTCTATTCACTGTCTAAACACTTCAGTAACGTTAATATGTCAGTATAAGGGATCATTTACACAAGCGTGATATGCGTCCGTGCAACGCGCGTGATTTTCACGCGTGTCGTACGTACCTATGTTAGTCTATGGGGCCGTGCAGACAGTCCGTGATTTTTGCGCAACGTGAGTCCGTTGCAGAAAACTCACGACGTCCTATATTTCTGCGTTGTTCGCGCAAAACGCACCCATTGAAGTCAATGGGTGCGTGAAAATCACGCATGCCACACGGAAGCACTTCTGTGGGATGCGCGTGATTCGCTCAACAACAGTCAACAGTATGTTTGGAAACAGAAAAGCACCATGTACTTTTCTGTTTACAAACATCCAAACGGAGTGTCATAATGATGGCGGCTGCGCGAAAAGCACGCAGCCACGCATCAGACGGGGCTGACACACGGAGCTGTTAAGTGCCTTTTGCGCACGCAAAACGCTGCATTTTTTGCGTGTGCAAAACGCACACGCTCGTGTAAATGAGCCCTTAGACAGTACATAGTGAACAACGCAGTGTCACTATGCGCTGACTAAATGAATGGAGGGAAGTGCATGACGCTGATTGGTCAGCATCATACACTCCTCTGTACAATGCCCACTTGGTCTAAAGTAAAAACACGCCCACTTGGGCATTAAGAAACTAATTAGCATAAAGCTAAAATCGCTCCTAACGTGGTAAAAATAGATCGTTTTTCTAAATAAAAAGCACTACTGTCATCTACATTATAGCCCCCATCTCCTTATGTAGGAGATAGGCCACTTATAATATGGTGACAGAGTCTCTTTAATAAGATATATTACTAAGTTTCTTATATGCGCTTGTACTAAAAGTTAAAAAGTTAGTGACCCATTAAATTGTAAAGTGCTGTTGAATATGTAGGTGCTACATAAATAAAGATTATTATTATTATTATCGCCATTTCTAATGGCCAGAGATGCTGAAAGGAGTAAAGCAGACAACTTGTATATTCTATTAGTATTGCATTTTCTGACTCAAGGGTTTACAATAGTCAGAAAACAATCTGTAGTTTAGGATAGGCTTCTACATTTTAAAGGTTAAAACATTTTCACAGTCCTAAGTATTTGAAGGAAAAAAAGTCAAACCAGACTTCTCCGGAGACACGGTAACTTTAAGAGGCACATCTCTATACTGCAAGCCCGGATGTAATTAGAAAGCAGGTTGCACCATTCATGTGGTGAGGGAAATGACATGTTGCTGTGATTGATTACATTTATTTCAACTGGAGACGCTTGACAGTTTGCAGTCATAATTCATAAAAATATATTGGGCAATAAGAGCTTTATTCTGCTAAGTAAACTTTCTGGGGATAAAATCTGTAGAGAGATATAGCTACCAAGTTTTAGGTTCACACTGATACACATTCTTCATACGGAATATGTTTAAAACTATATTTTAGAGGGAAATGGGAATTTAAATGTCGAAGTATAACATTTATTGCACGCAATATTAAACACTGCATACTGAAATTCATCTTACACCGTATATATTTCACTATAAGAATTTTTATTAGGATTTTCGAAGCACATGTATTTTATTTTCGATCAGGGGTAAATGTACAAAAATATAAAATGATCCTTATGGTAAGAAATGTTATAAATAAAAGCAAAAAGAAGTTCAGTTTGGCAAAGCTGGTTTATGTGAAATTTAAACAATCCTCAAAATATAATTGGATAAATCAGTTTCAGTATCTTTAACAATATTTTTTAGACGATAAAGTACTTTCTTGGAATGTTTCAGAAACCAATATAGTAGGTTAAATTAGATGTCTGTCTGTAGGTCTGCTTGAAATCAAAATCAATATTAATTAAAGGCCATTTTAACACTCACCTGGTGCGTGTAGTGGATTGGTGTAGACACGCCCCTTTTAAGGCATGGGTAGGTATTGAACAAAGCTTTTCGTCGGTCCCTCTCGAAGTATCTCCATGGCTGAAACGCTGGGTGTATTTAGGGCAGAGCACTTTCTGAAGAACTCGGAGTGGCTCTCCCTTGAGGAGTTGACACAGATGCCTGAACTCCCTCCTTTGGGTTACTGGCGCATATATTTCAACTCTGCCATTTCTACTCCTCTTTACCACCTTCGGAGCTATTCCTAGCTCCTAGGTCTACACTGGAAGACTTGTGTGTTGGCTCTGAGCCGGTTCGCCATTCCTTGTCCACGATCTATCACCTCCTCCTGTACCCGCCTGACCTCCCAGCGTCTGGTTATATCTCTGAGTGGGAGTCGGATCTGGGAATTACCCTAACCACAAACCAATGCTCTCGCATTCTCTCTCTTGCCCATACAACGTCAATTAGCTCGCGTTACCAAGAGGCTAGTTTTAAACTACTCTCGCGTTGGTATAGGACCCCGGTTCGCCTGCATCAGATTTTTCCGAACGTATCACCTCTCTGCTGGAGATGTGGATTGGACAATGGTACCCTCCTCCACACTTTCTGGTCATGCCCGCTACTTGCAGAATTCTGGGATGGGGTTAAAAAGGTGATTTGCGAGGTAACTGATACCAGCATTACTATGGATGCGGCTTTCTTCCTCCTCCATCACTGTGACATCCCAGCAAACACTTACAAACGCTCCCTGCTTCATTATCTAGTGATGGCTGCGCGACACTGCATTCCCTTGCGATGGAAGAGCTCCTCTCCTCCCACTCTGTCCCTCTGGGTTTCCAAGGTCAACGATTTAATGCACATGGAGGATATAACCTCTAGCATTCATGATAATCATGCCAGATTCAGCCTCACTTGGGCTCCTTGGGTTATATTCCGGGACTCCGACTCCTACAAAGACATTCTGGGACAGATGGGCATTGGTGAATAGTTTTATAATGGATGCAGTCTGGGGGAGCGGAGATCTCCCCGGAGGGAGTAGCTATCCCTCCACCCCCTTGCCCATTCTTCATCTTTTCCTCCCTCACTATGTCTTGTATCATCTCTCTTGTGCAAAGGAGGGGAGTATATAGCAGTATATCCTAGAGATGACGAGGTGGCTATATGTGGTTAAATTTTAGTTATGCTACTCAATTCAATGCATTCCCAACCTTGTACATGTATTTCACCCTCCCTTATGTACGTGTATCTGTATTCTTTTTTACTGTAAAAATTTGGCTGTTAGCCATGAAAATAAAGAATTAAAAAAAAAAAAAAAAAGGCAATTTTAACACTTTGGGTGTAATTTATCAACCTTTTATTTTTCTCTGCCGTAGAAAAGCAGCAAACTGCTCAAAAGTTGCTAAAAATGCGACTCTGGGCCAGCTCTTGCCTCTTTTCTAAAAAGTTGGCAGAGCTTAGCGGAAGAGGCTGGGGCCAATTTCGGACCAGCGCATTTACTATAAGTTATGTCAGAATCTGGAATAAATAATAGCTGAAAGTTACGCCAGCTCGTGACACGAGGTACAGATTTCACTCAGTAGTGCACAGACAGACGAAAATGCTATGAATTTATTAAAGGGAATGTGTCGCTAGAATTTTTTTTTAGTTAAACAGTTAGTAAATACATGACTAGACATTGTAGTATTTTTTTAAATTTTTTCACAAGTCAGGAAATATTATAAATTAGATTCTAATTTATAACATTTCCCTGTGCTTGTCACTAGAGGGAGCAATTCCCAAAATTGCAGCATTGGCATGTGGTAAAGCAACCACATTGCTTTATGCTGCAAAATTTGGGAAGACACACTCGCTCTAGCGTCCTCAAACAATCCCCCCTCCTTTTTCCTGGCTAGTGCCAGGAGAAAGGAGGGGATTGAATGTTCAAACCTCTTACACTGTGTGCCGCCATTTTTTGAGCGAATACACAGTGTAGTAGTCTTACATACAGTGGTAATCACAAACTAAAACACGAACATACACAAACATAAGTTACCTGCTCCAGCCGCCGCCGCTGCCGCCGCTCCCTCGGGTCCGTCCGCTCCGTCCGCTCCTAGTGCTTGCTTCTAATCACATGTCCGGAAGCCGCGACCGGAAGTAGTCTCTTACTGTCCGGCCGCGGCTTCTGGTCCACATGAAAATGGCGCTTGATGTCGCTCGGCCGAAGACCTTCTATTTGGACTGTGTGGGAGCGGCGCATGCGCCGTTCCCACACAGACGGCGTACACCATAGTGAATGCGAATGGCTCCCGTTCGCATTCTTTATGGGGATGTATGTGCCGTATTCCATCTCTGTATGTGTCGTTTATCGACACATACAGAGATGAAAAAAAAAATGGCAGCTTCCCATAGTGAAGAAAAAGTTAGAAAAAAAAAAGTAAAACACAAACTCACAAATAAATACAATTTATTTTAATAAAACACTAAAAGCAAATTAATATAAAAAAAAAATTTCCGCGACACCCTTCCTTTAAGAGGCGAGCGCCACTTAATAAATTTGTTTATTTTTACTCCACCTTGGTTCCTATTACGACCGGTCTTAATGAATCCCCCTGATGTATGAATATATTTATCTAAACCTACAGCGGACATAAAAAGTCTATACAACCCTGTTAAAATGCCAGGTTTTTGTCATGTTACAAAATCAGTCCGAGATGGATAATTTCAGAACTTTTTCCACCTTTAATGTGACCCATAATCTATACAATTGTATTGTAAAACAAACGGAAATCTTTTAGGGTGAAAAAATAAAAATAAAGAACAAAAATAATGTGGTTGCATAAATATGCACACCCTTAAACTAATACTTTGTTGAACTATCCTTTGACTTTATGACAGCATTCGGTCTTTTTGGGTAGAAGTCTATCAGCATGGCACATCTTAACTTGCCAATTGTTGCCCACTCTTCCTTGCAAAAGCGCTCCAAATCTGTCAGATTGCGAGGGCATCCCCTGTGTACAGCCCTCTTCTGGCCACCCCACAGATTTTCAATGGGATTCAGGTCTGGGCTCTGGCTGTGCCGTTCCAAAACTTTGATCTTCTTCTGGTGAAGCCATTCTTTTGTTGATTTGGATTGATGCTTTGGGTCATTGTCGTGCTGAAAGGTGAAATTTCTCTTCATCTTCAGCTTTTTAGCAGAGGCCTGCAGGTTTTGTGCCAATTTTGCCTGATATTTGGAACTGTTCATAATTCCCTCCACCTTGACTAAAGTCCCAGTTCTAGCTGCAGAAAAACAGCCCCAAAGCATAATGCTAACTCCACTATGCTCCACTGTGGGTTTGGTGTTCTTTTGGTGATGTGCAGTGTTGGCTTTGCATCAAACATACCTTTTGGAATTATGGCCAAAAAGTTCAACCTCGGTCTCATCAGACCATAACTCGTTTTTCCACATGCTTTTGGCAGAATTGATGTAGGTCTTTGCAAAACATATCCGGGCTTCAATGTTTTTCTTTGTTAGAAGAGGTTTCTGTCTTGCCGCCCTACCCCACAGCCCAGACATATGAAGAATATGGGAGATTGTTGTCACATGCACTACACAACCAGTACCTGCCAGTCCTGCAGCTCCATTAATGTTGCTGTAGGCCTCTAGGTAGCCCCCCGGACTAATTTTCGTCTTGTCTTTTCATCAAGTTTTGAGGGAAGTCCTGTTCTTTGTAATGCCACTGTTGTGCCAAATGTAATCCACTACTTGATGACTGTCTTCACTGTGTTCCATGGTATAACTAATGCCTTGGAAATTCTTTGGTACCCTTCTCCTGACTGATGCCTTTCAAAAATCAGATCCCTTTGATATGTTGTAAGCTCTTTACTGACCATGGCTTTTGCGGTCACATGCAACAAAGAAAATGTCAGGAAAATCCTAATAGAACAGCTGGACTTTATACCGGCTTACTCAGAATCACTTTAAATAATGGCAGCTGTTTACTGACTACTATTTAACATGAGTTTAAATGTGATTGGCTAATTCTGAACACAACCACATCCCCAATACTAGGAGGGTGTTCACACTTATGCAACCACATTATTGTAGTTTTGTTATTTTTATTTTTCCCCTCTAAAGGATTTCAGTTTGTTTTTCAATGGAATTGTAGAGATTATGGGTCACATTAACCCCTTAATGACCGGCCTATTTTGGACCTTAATGACCAAGCTATTTTTTACGTTTTTCAATCGTCGCATTCCAAGAGCTATAACCTTCTTATTTTTGCGTCGACATCGCTGTATAAGGTCTTGTTTTTTGCGGGACAAGTTGCACTTTTTAATAGCACCATTTTTAGGTACATATTATTTATTGATTAACTTTTATTAACTTTTTTTTGGGGGGGAATAGAAAAAAATCTGACATTTCGCCACTCTTTTTTGCGTCCTAAATCTACGACGTTTACCATGTGGTATAAATAACACAATAACTTTATTCAGTGGGTTGTTACGATTGCAACGATACCAAATTTGTATAGTTTTTGTATGTCTTACTACTTTTACACAGTAAAAACGCTTTTTTTTCAAAATTATTTGTTTTTGTGTCTCCATATTTAAAGAGCCGTAAAGTTTTTATTTTTTCGCCGATGCGGTCGTATGAGGGCTTTTTTTTTGTGGGACGACTTGTAGCTTTTATTGGTACCATTTTGGAGTAGATGCGACTTTTTTATCACTTTTTATTACATTTTTTTAAAGTCAGTATTCACAGAAAACAGCAATTTTTCCATCGTTTTTTTTTTTTTTTTTTACGGCGTTCACCGTGCGGGTTAAATAATGTAATAGATTTATAGTCGGGGTCGTTACGGACGCGGCGATACCAAATATGTGTAACTTTTTAACTTTATTTTGTTTTTTTAATAGTAAAGTAGTTTGTAAGGGGAAAAGTTGGGTTTTTCATTTTTTTTCACATTTTTTTTTAAAATTAACTTTATTAAACTTTTTTTTTCACTTTTTTACTAGTCCCATTAGGGGACTATAATATGCGATTCTCCGATCGCTATTATAATACACTGCAATACTTTTGTATTGCAGTGTATTACGGACTGTCCGTTTAACACGGACAGGCATCTGCTAGGTCATGCCTGCGGCATGATCTAGCAGGCATTCACTCCAGGCAGCCTGGGGGCCTTTATTAGACCCCCGGCTGCCATTACAGACACAGACACTCGGCGATCGTATCGCCGCGTGTCGGTGGGAGAGAGAGGGCGCTCCCTCCCTCCCTCTCTCCAAAACTACTCAGATGCGGTGCTCGCTATTGAGCACCGCATCTGAGGGGTTAAACGTGTGAGATCGATACTAATATCGATCTCACACGGCAGAGCAGGGACGCTCCCAGCCCTCAGCTGCCTCTGGCAGCTGAGAGCAGGGAGATCTGACAGTTCCCTGCTCTGTAAACTTATTCCGATGCCGCGACGTAAAAAGTCTATGGCATCGGAATAAGGCCCGTTAGTGACCGACGTAGAAACACGATGGGCCGGTCACTAACGGGTTAAAGGTGGAAAAATTTCTGAAATTATTCATCCTGTACTGATTTTTAGACATGAGGAAAAACCTGCCATTTTAACAGGGTCGTGTAGACTTTTTATGTATGTGTATATATATATATATATATATATATATATATATATATATTCGTCCAATAAGAGACAGCACTCCAGTTTGTGATAGAAAAAAACGGCTTTTTATTAGCCCCTGTGCGACGTTTCGGCTCTTTACATGGAGCCTTTCTCAAGCATACAAACAGTGTAAAAGCATGTGCTATATATGGAGACCACACAACTGGTCTCATTAGGCAAGTGATTTAGCATAAAACATAAATAAGTACAAAGATACAGTCATGTTGCATCAGTAAAAGTTATAAAATACAAAGAAGTGCCATTGTGTATATATGATGGTCCTCAGATCTATCCGGGCCATCCAGTTTACAGCAGAAAAAATGCTAATTAGTGAACAACTTTAAAAAAAGTGCAGGTGCACATCATATAAGGGTATGTTCACACGGCCTATTTACGGACGTAAATCTGGCTTTTTTTCCCCGAATTACGCCCGAAAATAGCGCCTCAATAGCGCTGACAAACATCTGCCCATTGAAAGCAATGGGCAGACGTTTGTCTGTTCACACGAGGCGTATATCTACGCGCCGCTGTCAAATGACGGCGCGTAAATAGACGCCCGCGTCAAAGAAGTGACCTGTCACTTCTTTGGGCGTAATTGGAGCCGTTATTCATTGACTCCAATGAATAGCAGCGCCAATGGACGCGGCGTTCAAGCTCCTGCACATGCCGTTACGGCTGAAATTACGGGGATGTTTTCAGGCTGAAACATCCCCGTAATTTCAGCCGTAACGGACGCCCTCGTGTGAACATACCCTAACAATTTAAAAACACGAGCCTTGTGTTTACCTCGGATCCATGTGTTCGGTTTGTAGTTCTGGCACCTGAAAAGTGGGGTGGCGACTATCTATGACAGAGTAGTCTCTTGCTACAGCGCACTTTCGTGCATGCGCAGTACCACCATGAGGCAGGCGGCGGCCATCTTAGTACAGCATACAAGGCCAGCAGCGGCCATGTTTGTATAATCTTATTGTCAAAATGAAAACTTTATTCCAGGAACCGTGCACACAGTCGATTGCGTCCATGTACAGCATAAAGGGAACTTAGAAGATACCAAAAAAAAAAATGCAATTTAATGGAGATGACAGGGAATACACCCAGTCACCAATCATAACTGCACTGTGAGATATAGACTAGTAACTTTAAGAGTCAAGAATATGTTGCGCTGAAGATGCGCATATAAATGAGAGCAGTTGATAAAGAGACTTAAGGTAGCCATTTATAGATAAAAAACGGCAAAATAAAAGGGAAGACAGCCATCATACATTTCCAGAAAGGATTATGATGATTATGATAATGTTACCCCTGGGAAAATAGCAAAAAAAAACAAACACAAAAGTTATAAAAACGCATGAAAAACGCTGTACAAACGCATGGTGTGCACAATACCCTTGAAAAAAAAATTTGTAAACATTTTCTTTCTTTTTTTTTTTCTCCTTCTTTTTTCATTCTCCTATCTCTTTATCTCCAAAAACCCTTTGGTAGATATATTCATATATAAAGTATTATTTAATGCAATTGAATAAGATACCACAAGAGGCAAATCATAACAATGTGATAAAGTTGGTCCAATACCCCGAAATTGTGGATCCAAGGTAAAACACAAGTGATACTTGATATTTTCTGTTTATCAGAGATCTGGAAGAAATGAAATAGATAAGGTTACAAATTTGGTAGATTTTACACTGGTTCATATACAGGAAGACCTATGAACAATACATCCCCACGGAGTGTAAGCAGACCCCTAGACTACACCGTGTGTTATGAAGTCAACATTGAGACCCCTAGGTCTCAATGTTTGCAATCTCTCAATCCATTGAAGCTCTCTATATTTGAGAGATTTAATACAGTCTCCACCTCTACGTAACATTGGTACATGGTCTATCAAATATACTTGTATATCTTTTTCCGTGTGTCCAGCTTCTATATAATGCTTGGACACAGGATGGTCCATACGTTTTTTGCGGATCGTGTAGCGGTGTTTATTTAACCGTGTTTTGAATTCGAGCGAAGTTTCTCCAACATAGAGGAGGTGGCATGGACATTCTAGTACATATATGACATGGTCTGAGTTACAATTTAAGTAGAACCTAATATCATATGTTCGTTTCGTCTGACGATGGATAAATTGTGAGCCCTTTCGAATAAGAGGGCAATTGACACAATTCAGACACGGAAAACAGCCTGTTTTGCTTTTGGTAAAATATGTTTGTCTGTTCACTCTACCAGGGCCTATATCAGAGTGTACTAATCTGTCCTGAAGATTAGGTGACCTACGGTAGGAAAAAAGAGGATTACTCTTAATTTCAGGAATATGCGGTAGACTATGTCTCAGTATGGGCCAGTATTTTAAAAGGATTTTATTAACACTATCACTATTTTCAGCAAAAGTGCTCACAAACGGTATGCGAGCAGGCAATAACCCTCGTTTTCTAGTCTGTAATAGTGTGTCCCTTTCCATAACTTTATATATGAATATATCTACCAAAGGGTTTTTGGAGATAAAGAGATAGGAGAATGAAAAAAGAAGGAGAAAAAAAAAAAGAAAAAAAAAAAGAAAGAAAATGTTTACATTTTTTTTTTCCAGGGGTATTGTGCACACCATGCGTTTGTACAGCGTTTTTCATGCGTTTTTATAACTTTTGTGTTGTTTTTTTTGCTATTTTCCCAGGGGTAACATTATCATAATCATCATAATCCTTTCTGGATATGTATGATGACTGTCTTCCCTTTTATTTTGCCGGTTTTTATCTATAAATGGCTACCTTAAGTCTCTTTATCAACTGCTCTCATTTATATGCGCATCTTCAGCGCAACATATTCTTGACTCTTAAAGTTATTAGTCTATATCTCACAGTGCAGTTATGATTGGTGACTGGGTGTATTCCCTGTCATCTCCATTAAATTGCATTTTTTTTTTGGTATCTTCTAAGTTCCCTTTATGCTGTACATGGACGCAATCGACTGTGTGCACGGTTCCTGGAATAAAGTTTTCATTTTGACAATAAGATTATACAAACATGGCCGCTGCTGGCCTTGTATGCTGTACTAAGATGGCCGCCGCCTGCCTCATGGTGGTACTGCGCATGCACGAAAGTGCGCTGTAGCAAGAGACTACTCTGTCATAGATAGTCGCCACCCCACTTTTCAGGTGCCAGAACGACAACCCAAACACATGGATCCGAGGTAAACACAAGACTCATGTTTTTAAATTGTTATATGATGTGCACCTGCACTTTTTTTAAAGTTGTTCACTAATTAGCATTTTTTCTGCTGTAAACTGGATGGCCCGGATAGATCTGAGGACCATCATATATACACAATGGCACTTCTTTGTATTTTATAACTTTTACTGATGCAACATGACTGTATCTTTGTACTTATTTATGTTTTATGTTAAATCACTTGCCTAATGAGACCAGTTGTGTGGTCTCCATATATAGCACATGCTTTTACACTGTTTGTATGCTTGAGAAAGGCTCCATGTAAAGAGCCGAAACGTCGCACAGGGGCTAATAAAAAGCCGTTTTTTCTATCACAAATTGGAGTGCTGTCTCTTATTGGACGAATATTGAGGATTTGGGAGCAGTGATCGGGCTCCTGGGACGTGCACCCACCTGTATTCCTGACTGGTGCTGCTGGATGGTGGACATTATATATATATATATATATATATATATATATATATATATATATATATATATATATATATATTGTTAAGGATCTGCCAGGCACAGCTTCTGTATCCACGCCCATAGGTAATCAGTCTGCACCTGCTTCTATGTCTGTGAGACTGACTCCATCTTCCACCATTCAGGATGGCAGGCTTAGGAGTGGGAGAGCCTATCACAGCCTAGCCAGACGGAGCTAGCTCCCGCCCTCTGTCTATTTATACCTGCCTTTCCTGTTCCTCCTTTGCTTGTGATTCTTCTCTGTTGGTTTCCTGGCCCTGCTGCAGCTTCTTGAACTACTTGTCCCTGCTTCGTATTGACCCTGGCTCACTGACTACTCTTCTGCTCTGCGTTTGGTACCTCGTACACTCCTGGTTTGACTCGGCTCGTTTACTACTCTTGTTGCTCACGGTGTTGCCGTGGGCAACTGCCCCGCTTCCCTTTGTTCTGTGTTTCCTTGTCTGGTTGTCTGTCGTGCACTTACTGAGTCTAGGGACCGTCGCCCAGTTGTACCCCGTCGCCTAGGGCGGGTCGTTGCAAGTAGGCAGGGACTGAGTGGCGGGTAGATTAGGGCTCACTTATCTGTTTCCCTATCCCTGTCATTATATAATCACAAGCCCATATACCTACTCTACCCTGGTCCCTCACACCACTATGGACCCCCTTGAGACCCTGGTTCAGCAAATGCAGGGTCTCTCCCTACAGGTCCAGGCCCCGGCTCAGAGGGTCAACCAGCCTGATGCTACCATGGTAGTGCCCCTCACCTCACCTCTTGAACCCCATCTCAAGTTGCCTGACCGGTTCTCAGGGGACCGGAAGACTTTTCTCTCCTTTCGGGAGAGTTGTAGGCTCTATTTTTGTTTAAAGCCCCACTCCTCAGGTTCTGAGAGCCAGCGGGTGGGTATAATTATGTCCCGGCTCCAGGAAGGGCCCCAAGAATGGGCCTTCTCCTTGGCTCCTGCCGCCCCTGAACTTTCCTCTGTTGATCTTTTCTTTTCTGCTCTCGGACTCATTTATGACGAGACTGACAGGACTGCCTTTGCCGAGAGTCAGCTGGTGACCTTACGTCAGGGTAAGAGACCTGTTGAGGAGTATTGCTCTGACTTTAGGAAGTGGTGCGTAGCGTCTCGGTGGAATGACCCTGCCTTAAGGTGCCAGTTTAGGTTGGATCTGTCGAACGCCCTGAAAGACCTACTAGTTAGCTATCCCTCTTCTGACTCCCTAGACCAGGTTATGGCTTTAGCGGTACGACTTGACCAACGTCTCAGGGAACGACAACGTGAACGTTTATGTGTTTTCTCCTCTGACTCCCCCATGATGCCTCCCGAGGTTCCGTTGCTTCGTTCTTCCACGGAAGACTCGGAGGTACCTATGCAACTCGGGGCCTCTGTGTCCCTCCAACAACGTAGAGAGTTCCGCAGGAAGAATGGTCTCTGCTTCTATTGTGGGGATGACAAGCATCAAGTGAACACCTGTCCTAGGCGTAAGAATAAGCAGCCGGAAAACTTCTGTGCCTAAGTGATCAGCGGGGAGGTCACTTGGGCGCACAGGTATTTCCCGTAAATATGAAACGTAATAAAATCTTGCTTCCCTTTCAGGTCTCTTTTGGTGGTAGGTCTGCTACCGGCAGTGCCTTCGTGGATTCAGGGTTGTCTGCTAATATCATGTCTGTGGAATTTGCTATTTCTCTAGCTATGTCTTTGATTGATTTGCCTAAACCTGTCCCGGTAGTGGGTATCGACTCCACTCCTCTTGCTAATGGTTATTTTACACAGCATACCCCCGTTTTTGAACTCCTTGTTGGCTCCATGCATTTGGAGCAGTTCTATGTACTGTTGATGCAGGGATTATCGTCCGATTTGGTTTTAGACCTTCCCTGGTTGCAGTTGCATAATCCCACGTTTGACTGGAATACTGGGGATCTTACCAAATGGGGTAATGAATGCTTGACGTCATGTTTTTCTGTTAATTCTATTTCTCCCCCTGATGAGGTGAACACGCTACCTGAGTTTGTTCAGGACTTCGCTGATGTTTTCTCTAAGGAGGCCTCCGAAGTGTTACCTCCTCATAGAGAATACGATTGCGCTATCGATTTGGTACCAGGAGCTAAGCTCCCTAAGGGTAGGATATTTAATCTCTCTTGTCCCGAACGTGAAGCCATGAGAGAGTATATCCAGGAATGCCTGGCCAAGGGTTACATTCGCCCCTCTACTTCTCCGTTAGGTGCTGGCTTCTTCTTCATAGGGAAGAAGGATGGTGGTCTTAGGCCATGCATTGACTACCGTAACTTGAATAAGGTCACTGTAAGGAACCAGTATCCCCTTCCTTTGATTCCTGATCTCTTTAATCAGGTTCAGGGGGCCCAATGGTTCTCTAAGTTTGATCTACGGGGGGCGTATAACCTTATCCGCATCATAGAGGGGGATGAGTGGAAGACTGCGTTTAACACGCCCGAAGGTCATTTCGAATACCTCGTCATGCCCTTTGGGTTGTGTAATGCTCCCGCGGTCTTCCAGAATTTCATAAATGAGATTTTAAGAGATTACCTGGGGGTATTTCTTGTAGTGTACCTTGATGATATACTTGTGTTTTCCAAGGACTGGTCCTCCCACATTAAGCATGTCAGGAAGATTCTTCAGGTCCTTCGGGAAAACAAACTGTTTGCGAAGACCGAAAAATGTGTGTTTGGGGTGCAGGAGATACCATTTTTGGGTCAAATCCTCACTCCTCATGAATTCCGCATGGACCCCGCCAAGGTACAGGCTGTGGCCGAATGGGTCCAACCTGCCTCCCTGAAGGCGTTACAGTGCTTCTTGGGGTTCGCTAATTATTACAGGAGATTTATTGCTAACTTCTCGGTCATCGCGAAGCCTCTTACAGACCTCACTCGCAAGGGTGCTGATCTCCTCCGCTGGCCTCCTGACGCTATCCAGGCTTTTGAGGTCCTTAAGAAGTGCTTTATCTCGGCCCCGGTGTTGGTTCAGCCCAACCAAATGGAGCCATTTATCGTGGAGGTTGACGCGTCCGAGGTGTGCGTGAGCGCTGTCTTGTCCCAGGGTACCAGGTCCCTCACCCATCTCCGTCCCTGTGCCTACTTCTCCAGGAAGTTTTCACCCACAGAGAGTAACTATGATATAGGCAACCGCAAACTCTTAGCCATTAAATGGGCATTTGAAGAGTGGCGCCACTTCGTGGAGGGGGATAGGCACCAGGTAACGGTCCTTACCGACCACAAGAATCTGGTTTTCCTAGAATCTGCCCGGAGGCTAAACCCGAGACAAGCTCGATGGGCGTTATTTTTTACCAGATTCAATTTTTTGGTTACCTATAGGGCTGGGTCTAAAAATATTAAGGCTGATGCACTGTCGTGTAGCTTCATGGCCAGCCCTCCTTCGGAGGAAGATCCTGCTTGTATTTTGCCTCCAGGTATAATCATTTCCTCTATTGATTCTGATTTAGTCTCCGAAATTGCGGCTGATCAAGGTTCAGCCCCCGGGAACCTTCCTGAGAATAAGCTGTTTGTTCCCCTGCAATTCCGGCTAAGGGTACTTAGGGAAAATCATGACTCCGCACTATCTGGTCATCCAGGCATCCTGGGTACCAAGCACCTCATTGCCAGAAACTATTCGTGGCCTGGGTTGCCTAAAGACATTAAGGCCTACGTCGCCGCTTGTGAGGTTTGTGCTAGGTCCAAGACTCCCAGGTCCCGACCAGCGGGTTTACTACATTCTTTGCCCATTCCCCAGAGACCTTGGACCCATATCTCCATGGATTTTATCACCGATTTGCCTCATCTCAAGGCAAGTCGGTGGTGTGGGTTGTAGTAGACCGCTTCAGTAAGATGTGCCACTTTGTGCCCCTCAAAAAACTACCCAATGCTAAGACGTTAGCTACCTTGTTTGTCAAACACATCCTGCGTCTCCATGGGGTCCCTGTCAATATTGTTTCTGACAGAGGGGTACAATTTGTTTCTTTGTTTTGGAGAGCCTTCTGTAAAAAGTTGGAGATCGATCTGTCCTTCTCCTCTGCCTTCCATCCTGAAACTAATGGCCAAACTGAGAGGACTAATCAGTCTCTAGAACAATATTTAAGGTGTTTTATCTCTGACTGTCAATATGATTGGGTCTCATTCATTCCCCTCGCCGAATTTTCCCTTAATAACCGGGTCAGTAACTCGTCAGGGGTCTCCCCCTTTTTCTGTAATTTTGGGTTTAATCCACGGTTCTCCTCCATTTCACCTGGTAGTTCCAACAATCCCGAGGTAGAGGTCGTTCATTGGGAACTGTGCACAGTTTGGGCCCAAGTTCAGAAGAACCTAGAGGCGTCCCAGAGCATACAAAAAACTCAGGCAGATAGAAGACGTTCTGCTAACCCCTTGTTTATGGTCGGGGATCTGGTGTGGCTATCGTCTAAGAACTTGCGCCTTAAAGTCCCGTCCAAGAAGTTTGCTCCCCGGTTTATAGGGCCGTACAAGGTCATTGAAGTCCTCAATCCTGTCTCCTTCCGACTGGAGTTGCCCCCATCTTTTCGAGTACACGACGTGTTTCATGCCTCCCTCCTTAAACGCTGCTCCCCGTCCTTGGCTCCCTTGAGGAAACCTCCTGTCCCCGTTCTCACCCCTGAGGGGGTAGTATTCGAGGTGGCCTAGATTGTGGACAGCAAGATGGTCTAAGGCTCCCTCCAGTACCAGGTCCATTGGAGAGGATACGGGCCTGAGGAGAGGACTTGTGTACCCGCCCGGGATGTTCACGCTGGGGTATTGGTCAGGAGGTTCCACCTTTGTTTCCCCAATAAACCAGGTCCATCTAGAAAGGGTCCGGTGGCCCCTCATAGAAGGGGGGGTACTGTTAAGGATCTGCCAGGCACAGCTTCTGTATCCACACCCATAGGTAATCAGTCTGCACCTGCTTCTATGTCTGTGAGACTGACTCCATCTTCCACCACTCAGGATGGCAGGCTTAGGAGTGGGAGAGCCTATCACAGCCTGGCCAGACGGAGCTAGCTCCCGCCCTCTGTCTATTTTTACCTGCCTTTCCTGTTCCTCCTTTGCTTGTGATTCTTCTCTGTTGGTTTCCTGGCCCTGCTGCAGCTTCTTGAACTACTTGTCCCTGCTTCGTATTGACCCTGGCTTACTGACTACTCTTCTGCTTTGTGTTTGGTACCTCGTACACTCCTGGTTTGACTCGGCTCGTTTACTACTCCTGTTGCTCACGGTGTTGCCGTGGGCAACTGTCCCGCTTCCCTTTGTTCTGTGTTTCCTTGTCTGGTTGTCTGTCGTGCACTTACTGAGTGTAGGGACCGTCGCCCAGTTGTACCCCGTCGCCTAGGGCGGGTCGTTGCAAGTAGGCAGGGACTGAGTGGCGGGTAGATTAGGGCTCACTTGTCTGTTTCCCTATCCCTGTCATTAAATATATATATATATATATATATATATATATATATATATATATATATATATATATATATATAAACCATAGGATCAAGTAATGGCGCCAGGACTTCAAGATTAATGAAAAAGGGTGGATTTATTCACCTCAAGTGAGCAGCAACGTTTTGATGAAAAATATATAGAATTTTGACTATGTGATTTTCTTTTTTTTTTCTTATATAATCTATCTCTCACTGGTAAAATTAACCTAGCCTAAAAATTCTAGACTGTTCATGACTTTGACAGTGGGCAAACTTACAAAATCAGCAAGGGATCAAATACTTATTTCCTTCACTGTATAAGTACAGGAACAGGGCCAGCCACAGTAACAGTAAGGCATGGCTCCTTCACAACGCAATTGCCTCACAAAGGCCGCCAGGTCTGAGATGGCTTAATGCCTATTAGGAGGAGCATTACAATGTATTATATTTGTGATCAAAAATGTTTATATCCAAGTCCCCTAGTGAGACATGGTGAATGCAAATAAATTCAGAAAGTTAATCAATATATTGCATGCAATGGTGACAATAACAACTACAACTCATACTACAAAAACAAGTCATCGTATAGCTACAGTACGTTGACAGAAAAATTGTAACGTTTCATCTCTCAAATTGCAGTGACGCAAAACATATATTTTTCTATAAAATTGCTTTTGTTATGGAAAAGTAATAATATTATTATTTTTTTACATATTTGGTATTGTAGTAGTTATAGTAACCAGTAAAAAATAAAATCCTGCGGGTAGTCGGCATGCCATCACTGCAGAACATCTAACAAAGAACACCGAAGTGGCGGAGCTAGAGCGGCAGAAGACATACCAAATGTGTAATGTTTCTTTTGTTGTTTTATCCCCTTCTCTGCCCTTAGCCAATGTTGTTTAAGACTCAGAAAAGCCCTTTAAGCCTCTATTGTCTTATGTGAGAGACAGGATTCTCTAATAGGAGAATCTTATTTTGGAGAATCACTTACAATTTTTTCCGGTTCACTATTTTTTGCTTAAAAGTTTAGTACTGGTCATATTTCAGGCACACATATTATAATCTTCATTTGTGTTCCTTTTGATCTTTCTTTGTCTTTTTTATGCCATTGTGATATTGAACCGGTTCCGTACCAGACTATTTTGAGCCTTCATAACCAGACACTGTTTAGCCATTTTTAGCACACGTTAGTTAAACAGCTATAACTTTTTTTATTTGTTGGGCTAGCGACGTGATTTTTGCGAGATGATTGCTGTAAGAAATGTTTTTTGGGGTGGGTATTTTATGTGTAATTATTATTTTGGTTATTTGCACTTTATTTTACTTTTGTATTTTTGTTATTATGGTCTGTCCCTCAAAGGTCCAAAAATTATTATAAATTATATATAATTTATTTATTTAATTTTTACACCTTGTTTTTTTATTGTAACTGGGGCTGCACAGCAGAACCAGTTACAGGGGAATCAGCCATCTTATAGTAACTATGGTCACTAATAGGGCTGTGCTGGGTCTAGTTAGACCCAGCAGCCTCCCACTAACGGCATCATGGCAATCTTGTGACCAGTCCCATGATCACCGGGACCAATAGAAGAAGCAGTGAAAGCTGCTTCTACTCTTTATGGTCCCTGGCAGTCACTGGCTACAGGGCACCCGACATTTGCTCGGGAAACTATCTAAAAAGTTTTAAGTACCTCGACCACCGGCCATACCTATAAAGCCTGTGTTCGGGAATCGGTAATCCATCAGTGTTTTTAAATGTTTAACCTGTTAGTGACCGCCAGCACGCCACTACGGGCTTTAGTCTGATGCATACGCCTTTTCACGGCACTGCATCAGAGTAAATAAGTGGCGCCGTGAGGAGAAAAACTCCCTGCACTCAGCTACCGGAGGTAGCTGAGTGCTTGGAGCACTGACTGGGGTCCCAAGACACGTGATTGCTGGTATTCAATGAATTCCGGCGATCACCGTTATAATGATGTGTCACTTCAATTTCAGATTTATATCTCCTCTCACCATGAATATTTGGTGAGAGGAGTTTAAAAAACAAATTATTAGGCTCCCACTGCCACCAATCACCTCCCCCCGCCCCCTCCAACCGCTGGGAAAAAACAAAAATGGTGCACGAATGCGCTGTGAGTGAAAGCGTCTGCCTGTAAATAGAAACTGATCAGGGATTGTTATAATTGGTCCCTGATCATATGGTCACTGTGATATACCTATCACAGTGACCATAGTCGCATATTTAGTAAATACAGCACGGGATTTGTGCTGTTTGCCTCCCTCCTCTCACTGTAGTCTTTTTGTGGGAGAAGAGAGAGAGAGAGAGAGAGTGTGGTTATACTGTGAAAAACACTCCACAAATCCGACTGTGTTACTAGATTACCAGTAATCACCCTTAGATTACCCGTAATCACCCCAGATTACTCATAATCACTCCCAGGTTACCCGTGATCTCGGTTTTTTTCTGATTACGCTATTATAATAGTGGTTATTAGCTGCTGTTTACCGTAAAAATGTTAGTTTTTTTGTTTGCCTTATAAAAAAAAAATGTTAAATACAAAAAAAGTTACTTTATTAGTGTAGCGAACATGAATTGCAGAAACCACAAAATGTTCACTGCAAAGCAGGTGTACACCATGCTGTGCTCCAGCAGTTCAGGCAGCGATATGGACACTGCGTCAGAAGCAGAACTTAGCTCAGAAAGTGACACAAGTTCTGCTTCTGCCTTCTGCCACTGGACCCTCCAGTGCTATGGTGGTGGACGCAGCTGTCTCCATTGAAGCGTCAGGAGCAGAGCCTAGTAATGCAGTCCCTGTCACAATGTGGGATCCTGCAGATTCTTTCTCCCCCCAAATTGCAGGCATCAACGCAGATGTCTCAAATTTTAGCCCCTATAATTTTTTTAATTCATTCATAGGTTATCAGGTCCTGGAACTAATTGTCCAGCAGACATATTTATATGGCAGGCAATTTGTGACCCAAAATCCCAGGTCTAGCTATGCCAGAGGATGGATCCCCACAACAGTTTCCGAAATAATTTTTGTGGGGGAATTATCCTAAACATGGGGTTAGTAAAAAAAAACGTATATCCGGTCCTACTGGGCTACCAGCGCTATCCACAGCACCTCTGCTTTTGCAGCCATTATGGCCCTAATGAGCTATGAAACAATAATGTGTTTCATGCACTTCTCTGACATTTCCCAAATCCCCCAAGAAGTGACCCAGGCTATGATCGCCTTAACAAATTGAGACCCCTTATCTCCCTCCTAAGAGAGTGATTTTTACATTTCTACACCCAGGCCAAAAATTATCGGTAGATGAGTCTCTTATGGGCTTCAAGGGCCGTCTATCATTTCACCATTTTATCCCCTCCAAAAGAGCTCGATATGGTGTAAAACTTTATCATGTGTGCGAGAGCACAACGGGCTACACCTGTGTTTTTTTTTTTTTAACTTATGAGGGCAGGGACCACCCCCTAATCCCCCAGGATGCCCAGAGGATAATGGCATTAATGGGAAAATTGTCTGGGAACTCACGGTGCCATTCCTACAGAAAGGGTACTATGTGTACACCCACAATTATTATACTAGAGTCCCCCTGTATAAGTCCCTCCATGCTGCTGGTACAGGAGCCTGTGGGACAGTGAGTAAAAATAGAAAGAACTGGCTTCCCTCAACAACTAGTGTCCAGGCGCATAACAAGGGGTGTGTCACTCTCATTTCCAAGTGACCAGTTACGTGCTTTTAAGTGGAGTGACAAAAAGGAGGTGTATATACTCATGACCATACCACTGATAAAAGGAAACCGGTCTGCGTAGTGGACAGGGGCGTAACTAGGAAAGACTGGGCCCCATAGCAAACTCTTGACCGGCCCCCCCCAGGGTGACGTAAGCAGCTCCACTTATAAATAGTGCCTCCTGTAGAATGTGCCATACAGCCCACTGAAGACAGTGCTATATAGCCCCGCCTATAGACAGTGTCACACCCCATTTGTAGATAACGCCCCCACCTCCCCCTTGTAGATAGTGCCATACAGCCCCCTGTAGATATCGCCATAAAGCCCCCACTGTATATAGTCCCACACAGCCCACCTCCCTTGTATATAGTGCCACACAGCCCCCCTTTAGTAGATAGTGCAGCACGGCCCCCCTTAGTAGATAGTGCAGCACAGCCCCCCCTTAGTAGATAGTGCCACACACAGACCCCTGTAGATTGCGACACACTCAGCCCCCTGTAGATAGAGCCACAGCCCTCCCGCTTGTAAATAGTGCCATACAGTTCCCCCATTTGTATAGTGCCACACAGCTCCCCCATTGTGTATAGTGCCACACAGTCCCCCCTTGTGTATAGTGCCACAAGGCAATGGTGCATCCGAGAAAGTTGTAACAGCCAGGGAGATGGAAAGGTGGGTTTGGAGGCAGGACTATGTGACTCTTCAGGATAGCGGCACCGCCCCATGACCCTCTAATGAGTAATTAGCATATAGTGTGCGCCAGTTTAAAAGGGGATTTTAAAGATTTTGCTGCATCTGAAAAAAACATACGAGGGAATGTTTGGAAATATTGTCAGGTCATGTATTACCGCATGGTGGCGGATCAAGGGGTTAAAACTACCTGACAGATTCCAATTAAATTTACAAAGAATTGAGAAAAAATCCATCTGCCCTGCAATTTTGTTATTATAAATATATCCTATATATTTACAGCTCCAGAATCATGCTCTGACATATATACAGCACCAGAACAAAGCTCAATACATATATACAGCACCAGAACAGAGCTCAGTACATAACTACAGCACTAGAACCAACCTCAGTACATAAATACAGCACTAGAACCAAGCTCAGTACATATATACATCCCCAGAACCAAACTCATACATATATACATCCCCAGAACCAAACTCATACATATATACAGCACCAGAACAAAGCTCAGTACTTATAAACAGCATCAGTACCATGATCAGTACATATATACAACTATACAACACCAGAACCAAGCTCCGTACTTACATACAGCATCAGAACCAAGATCACTACATATATACAGCACCAGAACAAATACACCTCAATTTAGTGCAACCCCTGCCATATAGATTTGTACGGCGTAAAACTACAGCTCCCAGCATGGTCCGAACAAAGGTAAGGATATGCTTGGAGATGCTGTTTCACACAAAAAATCATACCACCATCATCTCGCTGCAGATCATACAGTGACTACACTGCTGATTAGAGGCAGAATAAGCATTTACATGAAGTGACTTACTGGTGACGTCTCAGATTCTATTTATTTTCTTCTCCCTTCGGTCCAGACCTTTATGATGGATTTCTATCGGCCATGACCCATTTCTGCAGTTTACCGCTCAGATGTCTTCAGCTTCTCACTTTTAAAACATTTCTGCACCTATAAACTAAGTCATAGTTCTCAACACCTCTAAATATAATAAAGCGCTATACACTGCACCACTAACTATAATAGCGCCATACACTGTGTCCGTGATTATAATAGTACCATACACTGTGTCCCACACACACCGTGCCCCCTGTAGATAGTGTCCCCATAGCCCCCTGTAGATAATGACCCCCAAAGAGCCTCTGCAGATAGTGCCCTACATACAGCCCTCTGTAGATAGTGCCCACATATGGACTCCAGAGCTGCAAGGCAATAGTGATAACCACTGAGCCACTGTGCTGCCCTACATATAGTTTCCCCTATAGATAGTGTTCCACGTATAGCCCACCTCTGTAGATAGTGTCTCACATATAGCTCCCCCTGTATATAATGTCCCACATATAGCCCACCCCTGTAGACAGTGCCCTACATATAGCCACCCTGTAGCTAGTGCCCCACAGGTAACCCAACCCTGTATATAGTGCCCCAAATATAGCCCACCCCTATAGAAAGTGGCCTAAAAAAAATAGCTCCCCTATAGATAGTTCTCTACATATAGCCCACCACTGTATAGTGTCTAACATATAGCTCCCCCTGTATATAGTGCCCCACATATAGACCCCCTGTGGATAGTGCCCCACATCCCCACATATAGACCCCCCTGTAGATAGTGGCCCACATATAGACCCCCCTGTATATAGTGGCCCACATACCAACATATAGACCCCACCTGTAGATAGTGGCCCACATCCCCACATATAGATCCCCTGTATATAGTGGCCCACATCCCCACATAATAGACCCCCCTGTAGATAGTGGCCCCCCATATAGCCCAACCCTGGAGATTGTGCCCTACATCCTCACATATAGACCCCTCCCCCTGTATATAGTGGCCCACATATAGACGACCCCCCCTGTAGATAGAGCCTCCACTATAGATAATGCCACTCACAGTTTTATTAGAAAAAAAAAATAATTACATACTCACATGATCCTGTTCCCGCGCAGTCTGATGGCAATGCAGACCTGCTCACTTCTGAGCAGGTCTGCTGGAGTTGAACAACGCGTCGTTCAATGACGCTAATTGGTGGGGCAGAATGACTTGCCCCGTCAATCAGCGCCTTTAAAGCATGGAAGTGGCGCGATGACGTCATCGCGCCGCTAGCGTCGTTGAAAGGCGCTGACTGGCGGGGCGAGTCATTTTTGCCCCGCCAATCAGCGTCATTGTAAGGCGCTGAATGGTCAGGGCATGGAACATGCCCGGCCATTCAGCGCTAATGCATGTATTTGGCTGTCGCTAGCACCAGGGCCCCCTCCGCTGCTAGCGACGCCTACAGGCGTGAGAGGGTTCGGCGGCGCGTGCCCCGTAGTAGCGGTGGTACCAGTGTAGCAGCCATAACGGCTGCTAGCGGTGCCACCGGGCATATGGGGGGGCGTGTCGGCTGGTGACATGGGCCCCCTAAAGCCGCAGGCCCTGCAGCAGCCGCTACGGCTGCTACTGCGGTAGTTACACCACTGGTAGTGGACTACAATAAGTTTAGTGGGGATCGATCCATCTGACCAGTTTCTACAACCATACCTAGTCAAACGCAAAACTAGGGCCTGGTATAAAAAAAGTAGCGATCTACCTCATCCAAATGGCTACATATAATAGTTATGTGGTCTACAAGACCCAGGGAATGCTCAGTTTCCTGCAGTACCAGGAAGAAAAATATAGAGCACCTCCTGTTTGACTCCCCCACACCTGGAGAATCCTTTGAGTCAGTGGATGTCCAAAGGCTCACTGAGCGCCACTTTTTTCCCCCCGTCCCTGCCACTGAGAATCAAAGATACCCCCAAAAGAGATGGAGGGATACCCGATTTTACTGCTCCATGTGCCTTAAAACCAAGCCTGTGCAACTTTCCCTGTTTTGAGACCTATCACACCATTTCTAATTATTAATTGTATATATAATTTATATAACACCGAATAGGGTGGGGTGGGGGATTCTTTTTAGGGAGACAATTTCATTTATTCATATTTTTTACTTCGTTTCTGGGCTTTCCAAGGGAGGGAGGGATTCTCATGGGGAGGTAGTAAAGTGTATTTATTTTAGACTGTAAAACAAATGTTACCCCTTGTGAATTTTTATACAATTCTTGGACAATTAAAGAGGCTCTGTCACCAGATTTTCAAACCCCTATCTCGTATTGCAACAGATCGGCGCTGCAATGTAGATTACAGTAACGTTTTTTTTTTCAAAAACGAGCATTTTTGGCCAAGTTATGACCATTTTTATATTTATGCAAATGAGCCTTTCTTAAGTACAACTGGGCGTGTTTAAAGTTAAGTACAAGTGGGCGTGTATTGTGTGTGTGTACATCTGGGCGTTTTTACTTGTTTTACTAGCTGGGCGTTGTGAATGGAAGTGTATGATGCTGACGAATCAGCATCATCCACTTCTCTTCGTTAACACCCAGCTTCTGGCAGTGCACAGACACACAGCGTGTTCTCGAGAGATCACGCTGTGACGTCACTTCCTGCCCCAGGTCCTGCATCGTGTCGGACGAGCGAGGACACATCGGCACCAGGCGACAGAGGCTACAGTTGATTCTGCAGCAGCATCGGCGTTTGCAGGTAAGTCGATGTAGCCTCTGTCGCCTGGTGCCGATGTGTCCTCGCTCGTCCGAGTCTTTAATATGAAACTTTTATTTTAAAAAAGTTAACTTTTTTTTCACCTATTTTGCATTAAATTTAGCAACAAACTGTGGGGTAAAAATATTCACTAGACTCCTAGATAAACAACTTAAGGGGTCTAGTTTTCTAAATGGGGGTGTTTATGAGGAGTTTCTATTGTTCTGGCAGCTCAATGCCTCTCCAAATGTGCAGTGGGGCCTAAAACATTTTCACGCAAAATATGTGTCCTGAAAGCCGGAAAACAAAATGTACTTCAAAATTTATAAAATTATTATTAAAACTGTAAGTCTTCTAAATTGCTCAAAATGTATTTATTTTTCAAACGTGCTGCCAAAATAGAGTAAAGAAATGAAAATATATATTTACTTTAAAAAAAATGTACAGTATGTACAGTATCGTTCAAAAGTTTAGGGTCACTTAGAATTTTCCTTATTTTTAAAAGAAAAGCACAGTTGTTTTCATTGAAGATAACATTAAATTAATCAGAAATATACTCTATGCATTGTTAATGTGCTAAATGACTATTATATAATAGACTAAATATAAGTGTGAGTTTTCACTGAAAACACAAAATTGTCTGGGTGACCGCAAACTTTTTAAAAGTAGTGTATGTACATATGTGACATACATAATGCAGTTCAAATTAAGGCAAAATTGAAATTTAAAAAATAAATAAATAATTGTTTTAATTAATTTCCGCAAATCGTATCAGTCTACTTTTACCACTAAAATAAAGTACAACATGTGACGAAAAAACAATGTCAGAATTACTTGGATATGCAAAACTATTGCAGAGTTATTCTCTGACAAATTCAGACATACTAGATTTGACAAATCTGGCTTGGTCATTAAGGTTCAAACAAGTTTGGTCATTAAGGGGATAATGAATCATTGAAGGATTTTTAAAATGCTGAATTTTTATAGGTGTAATAGTTTTGAATCAAATCAGAGTAATTTGCATTATAGAGAAACAATACAAGAGGTCATTTTTAAAACAAATTCTGCCTCTAGTTATAAAGTGACAACAACCTAAGGCATGTGCACACGCAAACTCAAAAACATCTGAAAATACAGAGCTGTTTTCAAGGGAAAACAGCTCCTGATTTTCAGAAGTTTTTTAAGCCATTCGAGATTTTCGTGGCGTTTTTCGGTGCATTTTTTACAGCCATTTTTGGAGCTGTTTTCTATAGTCAATGAAAAACGGCTCCAAAAACGTCCCAAGAATTGACCTGCACTTCTTTTTTTTTTTTTAAAACGGCCGCGTAAAAAAAAACGGCCTGTCAGAACAGAACGCCGTTTTTCTCATTGAAATCAATGGGCAGATGTTTGGAGGCATTCTGCTTCCGATCTTTCGGACATTTTTCGGGCGTTTACGGCCCGAAAAACGACCGAAAATAGGCCACGTGAACATACCCTTTGAAGGACTAAACAAGCAAAACAAATGTTCAGACTCAAAGCTCAATTCCAATTGTTAGAGAAAGAAGAAAGTTTTGTTTTACATTGGTAGTACGCATAAAATGATTTTTTACTCCTTTGTTTAGACAAAACAGACAATAAAGATGATTCATACCATCGAGGTATGTGGTGCATAATTGTATATACTGTATATACATATAATATTGTATTCCGAGCTTCCAGCCATGATAAGTAGCCTACTGAAGCAATTGAAACTGAGACTGAGACATAGAAATATTATACAAGTACTGGTAGCTGCAAACAATTTGTCCATTTGTTTCTTTTATTACAGCCCATTGAAATAGACAAGTCACAGACTATTGATTAAATAGCAAAGGAAAAATAAGTAGCATAATACAATAGCCATGAACTGCATGGTCTAATAATATTCACAGAAAGCTTGCATTACGTTTGAGCCATAGTGTGATTACATAAATATAACACACTCACAAACACTCACTCACTTTCCGCAGGTCTATAAATTATGTATGCAGGCTCTCTGGAGTGTAGGCAACATTGTAATTCTATCAAAATGTAATTGACCACAAGAAAATGTAATATCAATTTTACAAGGTATTGGGAAAAAGAATTAGGTTACAAATAGTACAGTATAATATATTCATGAGCTAATGCTTCGCTTCTTTGTTGCACAAACTATTAAATCATAGACCCTGCACTCTGTCAATGTTTAATTCTACCAATGTTAAAGCTGGAAGTCGACTTGTTCTAAATTTCAATTAGTTGGAGCAACTTCAAGTTCAGAGGAGGAAAGGATTTTTAAAGAAAATCTATAACTATGCATTAAAAGCACCTGACGTTACAGAAGCATAGTACATAGAAATGCAGCATTACAGTAAATGCTTTTCGAGGACTGGAAGAGCAAATTATAGCTCATGTTTCAAGAAACTAGCACAACGGTGCTCACAACGAAGGTAGGAAAATATACTATATACTGGATTCAGTGGCGTAACTACCGCCGTAGCAGTCGTAGCAGCTGCTACAGGTCCCGCGGCATGAGGGGGCCCGTGTCGCCCGCCGGCACGGGCCCCCACCATGGCCGCAGGCTCCGCTAGCAGCCGCTATGGCTGCTACAGCGGGACGCCACTGAACACTACGTGAGAGCAGGGAGGTATCTCCCCGCTCTGCTATTAAACAAAAGACATGTATCCCCTCTCCACAGGATAGGAGATACATGTGTGATCGCTGGCATTGATAGGGAGAACGGGGGACTGAAAGTCCCCTGAAGTTCTCCATCACAAACCTCGGACTTCCGGGGTCTGTGTCGGCAGCTCCGGAGAAATGAATGGAGCGCCGGTCCCGCTTGTGCGCATGCGTGACCAGCGCTCCTTTGATTTTTAGTGAGCTGCGCAGATGCCGGAAGTCAGAGGTTAGTCATGGAGAACTTCAGGGGACTTTCAGTCCCCCGTTCTCCCTATCAATGCCAGCGATCACACATGTATCCCCTGTCCTGTGTATATCCTGTGGATAGGGGATACATGTCTTTTATTAGGACACACTGTAGGTCGCATTTTTTTGGGAGGGGGGACGCTGTATGGCGTTCCCTACAGGGGGGGACGCTGTATGGCGTTCCCTACAGGGGGGACGATGCTGTATGGCGTTCCCTACAGGGGGGGACGCTGTATGGCGTTCCCTACAGGGGGGACGCTGTATGGCGTTCCCTACAGGGGGGACAACGCTGTATGGCGTTCCCTACAGGGGGGGGGGCTTTATGGCGTTCCCTACAGGGGGGGCTATATGGCGTTCCCTACAGGGGGGGCTGTACAGCCCCTCCTGTAGATAACGCTATACAGCCCCCTATAGATAACGCCATACAGTCCCCCTGTAGATAACGCCATACAGCCCCCTCTGTAGATAGCGCCTTACAGTCCCCTCTGTAGATAACGCCATACAGACCCCCTATAGATAACGCCATACAGTCCCCCTGTAGATAACGCCATATAGTCCCCCTGTAGATAACACCATACAGTCCCCCTGTAGAAAACGCCATACAGCCCCCTCTGTAGATAGCGCCATACAGTCCCCTCTGTAGATATCTACAAAGGGGGCTGTATGGCGTTATCTACAGGGGGGCTGTATGGCGTTATCAAAAGGGGGGTTTGTAAAAAAGGCACTATCTACAAGGGGGGGATTGTGTGACACCCAGGGGAGGGGGGGCCCCAGTCAAAAGTTTGCTATGGGGCCCAGTCTTTGTTAGTTACGCCCCTGACTGGATTTCAAATTGTATGCAATAATTGATGCTCCTGCATACAAGATTCGTGAAAAGCAACTTGTTTAGAAAATTGGTTATAACTCTAGTAGTGATTTACATATCGTAATTTATTTGTAGTGAAACATTGAGGGTATGTTTATGCACAAAATTAAAAATGTCTGAAAATACGGAGCTGTTTTCAAGGAAAAACAGCTCCTGATTTTCAGACATTTTTTAAGCCACTCGAGATTTTCGCTGTGTTTTTTACAGCCGTTTTTGGAGCTGTTTTTCTATAGAGTCAATGAAAAACTACTCCAAAAACGTCCCAAGAAGTGACATGCACTTCTTTTTCCCGGGCGGCCGTTTTTGGAAAACAAGGCGTAAAAAAACGCCCCATCGGAACAGAACGCCGTATTTCCCTATGAAATCAATGGGCAGATGTTTGTAGGCGTTCTGCTTCCGTTTTTCAGCAATTTTTCGAGGCGTAAACTCCCCGAAATACGCCTGAAAACACTACATGTGCACATACCGTAAGGCTCCAAAAAGGAGTGAGAGGCAACAGATTTCTTGCTGTGTATGTATGGTTTACTGATCAACAATGCATTCACAGGATGACAAGCAAGGTATAAGGCAAGTTATAAAGGGGTAGTACATTCACATGAGATTTCGTCTCTATGCCAAAAACATAAAAATGGGAAGCTGGAAATTTCCTAACTATTAATAAATAATAATGCATCAACGAATGCCACTGCTCCATATCCAGATTCAGATGTCTATACTGACAGTAAAGGCAGGAAAGGCAATGTTTTGACTATGCCATGGCATTTCTCAAGCCCATATTGATGAATTATAGTCCACTGACATGTTTGATATCAGACGCGTACTATTGACATTCCTCCCCAGGAAAGACGAAGGGAGGCATCTCACCACAGAATTCTAAAATACTGACATTGCATTTTGCACAGTAATTAACTATTAAATGAGCACTCTGGGTTTTTCTTTCAACCCCCCCTCCCCGTTTGCAAATGTAATGTGGACATGTTTAGTGACTTTCCTGTCACTGTATTTCACGGCTGCTCCATTCTAGGCCGTGGGGTCACGTGTACTATGACAACCCAAAGCCTACAGCGTCTACTGTAGAAACCAGATGTCAATCTCTCAATGCAGGTCTATGAGAGTCACATCAGGCCTCTCATAGACTTGCATTGAGAGCGTGACTTCACTTTGTTACTGTTTCTATGGTAGTTACAGCAGAGGAAGCGTGATCTCGTTGTAACCTGTCATTTACAGCGAGATCTCGCGAGATCACACTTCCTCTGCTGTAACTACCACAGACAGAGTAACGAAGTGCAGAGATTGTGAATAGACATCCCGTGGAATGTCTATTCCCTGTCTAAACACTTCAGTATTGTTAATGTGTTAGTATAAGACAGCACATAAGGATCTAGCAGGATCCCTATGCGCTGAGTAAATGAATGGAGAGGAGTGCATGAGGCTGATTGGTCAGCGTCATACACTCCCCTGTACAACGCCCACTTGGTCTAAAGTAAAAATACGCCCACTTGGGCATTAAGCAACTCATTAGCATAAATCTAAAATCGCTATTATAGTGGTAAAAATAGATAGTTTATTTCAATAAAAAGCACTGCTGTCACCTACATTATAGCGCTGATCTCCTTATGTAGGAGATAGGCCACTTATAATGTGGTGACAGAGCCTCTTTAACCCCTTCACGACCAGCCCACGTAGATTAACGGGCTGCCGTGCTGGGCTTTTCTCATGCAGCCCGTTAATTCACGTGGTGCCAGAACAGAGTGCACAGCGCTCTCCCTGTGCTCTGAATCTCTCAGCACACGCTGCTACTAGCAGCCTAAGGGTATGTTCACACGGCGGGGGTCCGTAACGGCTGAAATTACGGGGATGTTTCAGCCTGAAAACATCCCCGTAATTTCAGCCGTACCGGCATGTGCAGGCGCTTGAACGCCGCGTCAATTACGGCCGTAATTAGCGCTGCTATTCATTGGAGTCAATGAATAGCGGCTCCAATTACGGCCAAAGAAGTGACAGGTCACTTCTTTGACGCGGGCGTCTATTTGCGCGCCGTCATTTGACAGCGGCGCGTAAATATACGCCTCGTGTGAACAGACAAACGTCTGCCCATTGCTTTCAATGGGCAGATGTTTGTCAGCGCTATTGAGGCGCTATTTTCGGGCGTAATTCGGGGCAAAAACGCCCGATTTACGTCCGTAAATAGGCCGTGTGAACATACCCTAAGTGCTGAGAGAAGACATCAGGACCGGATTGGTGTCGGTCCTGATGACGTGATCACCATGATAAAGCTATCATGGTGTTCACAGCAAAGTTTGTTGCAGCAGCAAAGTTTGTTGCAGCAACAAACTTTTGTGCTGTTTGTTACACTGTTTCTCCTCCCTCCCTGTCAGATCGTTCTGAGACAGTGGGGGAGAAGAAGCTGTGCCGAGCAGCTGCTGTGTGTCTCCTATAAAGACACACCGACTGTGAAAAACACACACAAATAACACCTCCACATAGTTTAGTGTAGGCAGCTAGCTATAGTTTAGGTAGATAGTACTCAGACTAGGACAATTAATTAGTTAATTAATAATCAATTAGGGCTTATAATGTGTATATATATATATATATATATATATATATATATATATATATATATATATATATATATATATATATATATATACACACACACACACACATTATATAAATATATATCTATATAATTGTATATATAGAGAGAGAGAGAGAGAGAGAGAGACAGATATATATCTGTCTCTCTCTCTCTCTATATATTTACATCTATAAAATTATATAGATATATATTTATATACTGTGTGTGTATGTGTGTATATATATATATATATATATATATATATATATATACACATAAACGTCTATATTATATATATATATATATATATATATATATATACACACAGACACACACGTAATATATATTATATATAGACATATATTTGAAATTTGTTAATACTAAAAACTAATAATTAGGGATGTTATATATCTATATCATCATATAGATATATACGTACATGTAATATATACGTATACACACATATACTTATATAAATCTCTTCATATATTTTACACGTCTGTAAATTCTAAATACATTGATTCATTGTTAGGCTGGGTTCACACGACCTATTTTCAGACGTATACGAGGCGTATTATGCCTCTTTTTACGTCTGAAAATAGGGCTACAATACGTCGGCAAACATCTGCCCATTAATTTGAATGGGTTTGCCGACGTATTGTGCAGACGACCTGTAATTTACGCGTCGTCGTTTGACAGCTGTCAAACGACGACGCGTAAATGGACTGCCTCGGCAAAGAAGTGCAGGGCACTTCTTTGCCACGTAATTTGAGCTGTTCTTCATTGAACTCAATGAAGCACAGCTCAAGATTTACGAGCGTCTCAGACGGCTCGCAAATTGCGAGGAGCATTTACGTGTGAAACTAGGCAGCTGTTAACAGTCTGTCTTTTCACACGTAAATGCCTCTCATCGTGTGAACATACCCTTAGGCTGTGTTCACACGGAATTTTTTGCAGGAGGAAAATTCCTCCTGCAAAAACTGCTCCGGACGTTTTTTGCACAGTGGTTTGCCAAAAACTCGTCAAAACACTCGTCGAGGTGTTTTTTTTACCCTTCTGACTGATTGAAATGGGGTTTTGGAGGCGGAAACCGCCTCAAGATAGGTCATGTCGCTTCTTTTTACCGCAATGCGCTTTTTTTGCTCACGGTAAAAAAGCTCATCCAACTCCCATTGAAATCAATGGGAGACATTTTTGGGCGGTTTTTGACGAGTTTTGCGGAGCGGTTTCCGCGCCGAAAAACTTGTAAAAAAAACTCTGTGTGAACAGGGCCTTAGGGTTGTTCATAAATTTATTGATCAATGGATTAGTGGACTTTTTCTTTGTTACTTTTATTAAAACTGTTACAAAAAATAAGTTTAAAAAAACATACGTAAAAAATGGCACGCAAGTTATATACCACTTAAGAGGCATTTGCTCTCTTGGATTCTGATAGTGAATGGGGTCACTTTTGGGGGGTTTCTGCTGTTTTTTTCCCTCGAGGGCGTTGCAAATGGGACATGGCACCGAAAACCATTATAGCAAAATTTGACCTCCAAAACCCAAATGGCGCTCCTTCCCTTCTGAGGGCTGTAATGTGTTCAAATATAAGTTTATGACCACATATGGGGTATTGCCGTAATCAGGATAAATTTCTTTACAAATGTTGGGGTTCTTTTTCTCCTTTATTCCTTGCAAAAATTAAAAAATGTCTATGTTTCTTCAGAAGAAATGTAGATTTTCATTTTCACAGACTAACGCCAATAAATTCAGCAAAAAACCTGTGGGGTTAAAATGCTCACTATACAACTAGATAAATTCCTTGAGGGGTCTAGTTTCCAAAATGGGGTCACTTTTTGGGGGTTTCCACTGTTTAGGCACCACAAGACCTCTTCAAACCAGACATGAAGCCTAAAATATATTGTAATAAAAAGGAGGCCTCAAAATCCACTAGGTGCTCCTTTGCTTCTGAGGCCTGTGTTTCAGTCCAGTAGGACACTAGAGCCACATGTGGGATATTTCTAAAAAATGCAGAATCTGGGCAATAAGCATTGAGTTGCGTTTCTCTGGTAAAACCTTCTGTGTTACAGAATTTTTTCTATTACAAATGAATTTCTGCAAAAAAAAATTACATTTGTAAATTTCACCTCTACTTTGCTTTAGTTCCTGTGAAATGTCTAAAGGGTTAAGAAACTTCCTGAATGCTGTTTTGAATACTTTGAGGGGTGAAGTTTTTAAAATGGGGTGAATTATGGGGAGTTTCTAATATATAAGGCCCTCAAAGCAACTTCACAACTGAACTGGTCCCTGAAAAAATAGGTTTTGGAAATTTCTTGAAAATATGAGAAATTGCTGCTAAAGTTCTAAGCCTTGTAACGTCCTAGAAAAATAAAAGGACGTTCAAAAAACGATGCCAACATAAAGTAGACATATGGGGAATGTTAACTAGTAACTATTGTTAGTGGTATTACTATCTGTTTTGCAAGCAGATACATTCAAATTTAGAAAAATTCAATTTTTTGCAAATTTTCTTTAAATTTTGGTGTTTTTCACAAATAAATATTGAATTTATCGACCACATTTTTTTACAGACGTAAAGTACAATATGTCACGAGAAAACAATCTCAGAATCGCTTGGATAGGTAAAAGCAATCCGGAGTTATTACCACATAAAGTGACACATGTCAGATTTGAAAAAATCGCCTGCGTCCACAAGGCCAAAACAGGCTGTGTCCTGAAGGGGTTAAGTTTCTTTAATAATGAGATTGTCTGTGTACACAGTTAATAAAAGCCCTAACACGGCCAAATATCTGACTTAATTTTATCTCTCTACTTATCAATAGGCACAAAATAAAGGACAATGCACTCGACGCATCAGGTTCACATGTTAAGTTAGTGCATTTAACTTCCTTTAAAAGAGTGCTAAACTCAAAGTGAATGACCACCTTTGAATACCTTTGTTTTATCTAAATAGGTCAAAAATGTTGTGCTGACTATAAACTTTGTATATCTTTATAAGGGTTGGAGCTCTGTTTTTGTCAAGGTCTTTAGCAGATTCGGTGTCCAATAACTGAAACGATCTGGCAGCAGGTATAATAGCAAGACTAGTCAAGTAACAGTCCAGGTTCAGTACGCAGATAAGCAGCAACAGATTGTAGCGTAAGGCCGAGACAGGGTCTAAGTTTGGTACACAGATGAGTAGCAACAGTTTGTAGAGTAAGGTAGAAAGGTACTAGACTACAGGCAGGAAGCTCAAAATTCTGGCAATCAGGAAGTGCAAGAACCAGTCATTTATAGTAAGCCAGAAGGATGAGACCAATCAGGCAATCAAGACAAAGAATCCAAAGAGAAACTGAATTATGAAACAATATACAGTAAGCTTCCTCTAGGGGTTGATTCACGTAAACAGAAGTTTGCTAAATAAAGGGTGGCCTGCTTTGGACAATCTCTACTTGTTAGAAGGGTCCATTTGCCTTAAAGAGGATCTGTCACTAGTTTTATTAATGTATTATCTCCTAACTAATCTAATAGGCGCTATGATGCTGATAACTACAGTGCAATTTTTTTTCAAAAACGTTTATTATTTGCAAAGCTATGAGCATTTTTCTAAATATGCTAATGTGGCTATACTTGCCAAATAGGCGGTGACTCTTTCTTTTAACTCTGGGCGGCGTAATGTTTTCTGTATGATGCTGTTCAATCAGCATCATACAGTTCTCCTCTTCCCAGCCCAACAAAACAGCGTGATCATATAGTATACAGCTTCCATTCCCGACTGTTTTCAACTAGTGATACCTTCGGTTGTTTCACAAATGTGATCCTGGTGCCATGGGAAAAAATAGAATCTCATCTTTCATATGCCACCAGAACCACTCTTCTAGGTGGTCCACCACCGGAGATATGGCTATTTGAAGTGATCCCCCTTCCCTCCAGCCTCAATCTCTGTGTGAAGCAGCTTCATGCTGATAGGACAGTGTCGGAGGCTGTGAGGTAGCGCCACCTCGGGAGAATTGCTGCTGTTACCTCCCACTTGTCTAATAAAGACTAATTTACATATTTAGAAAAAAGCTCATAACTTTTAAAATAATAAACATTTTGGGACACAATTTTAACTGGAATTATCTGTGAGACTGCGCATATTAGATTAGCTAGGAGATTGGGCAATATTAAACTAGTGACAGATCCTCTTTAAGCTGATCACAAAGTGTTCCCCTGCTAGGACCCCTTGTGATCAGATGTAATGTGTGGAAAAACCTGAGAGTATGTCTTCAATTTTCTTGCAGCACCACCATAGGGGAAATTAAGCATTACATAGGGTCCATTTAAATCAATGTTTGTCTGTGTAATGCAGGATTGAACTGGTCCTCCAGAGTGAGAGATGCTCTTATTACTTATCTCCAGTCTGGCAGAGATATAAGGGTCCTGAACAGGGGATCCGCCTCTATTGGATTCTCTAATAGGGTGTACGGAAATAAATGTTCTAAATTAGACAACCCCTTTAGCAAAAGAGAATTTATGAACTTTTCTATGCCAGTTTTCTGGCTAAGAAAAGTTACAAAAATCACAAAAGTTGCAATTGGCAGAAAAATTGCGACTTTTGTTCTGTTTTCGCTGATCACGCCACTTTTCAGAGCTCAGTGGGGACGTTACACCTGCAGGCCAACAAATTTACCATGATTTATGCCAGAGGCTTCCTTAAATTATGGAGCCAATCGCTTTATGGTGCCCGGATGGCCAGCGATGCACCTAATTCATCAAGAGGCATGCGCCTTTTAATAAATTAGGTGCATTTTATTCCAAATGTCTTTATATTAAGACTGGCATATGAAACGTCAGTCTTACTAAATCCCCCCTAGGTCTATTCAATTACAATGACAATGTGTCAAAAGGTGTACATTCACGTAACTTCTATCTGCACTATGAGGTAACTGTACTTCATGGCACGGGGAAATGAAGCATGAAGCGGGCTCAAAGGCTGAGCCTATTCCTATACACTAATGAAGGCCCCCAGGTCTGACATCCTCATTTTCCTATTGAGCCCTGCCAGATGTATGGTAAGGCCTAATAGCAGTTGGTAAATAGCACGATTCATTGGAATATAGTGTGTTATACTAGCAATCTAATGATAGCTAGTTCAAGTCCCTTAGAGGGACTAAAAGGAGGGTTAAATATATTTTTTAATAACGTACAAAAAAAAACATTACAATTTAAAAAAACAACCTTTCCCATTTTTCTCTAAGGGTATGTGCACACACACTAATTACGTCCGTAATTGACGGACGTATTTCGGCCGCAAGTCCCGGACCGAACACAGTGCAAGGAGCCGGGCTCTTAGCATCATACTTATGTACGACGCTAGGAGTCCCTGCCTTGCTGCAGGACAACTGTCCCGTAGTATAATCATGTTTACAGTACGGGACAGTTGTCCTGCAGTGAGGCAGGGACTTCTAGCATCGTACATAAGTATGATGCTAGGAGCCCGGCTCCCTGCACTGTGTTCGGTCCGGGACTTGCGGCCGAAATACGTCCGTCAATTACGGACGTAATTAGTGTGTGTGCACATACCCTAAAGTAATGTGAAAATTAAAATTATAAACATAATTGGCATCTGCGCATCCATAAAAGACCAAACTATTATACTGTTATATAATGCGCAGGGTGAACGCCTTAAAAAAAATACATTTGAATTGCTGTTTTTTGGTTACCTTAGCTCCCCAATAAAATTAAATAAAAAGTGATCACAATATACCATTAAAAACTACAGCTGGACCTGCAAAAACAAATCCTTACACCGTTCATTCAACCGAAAAATTAAAAATGTATAGCTCGCAGAATATGGCGACACAAAACAGTAGTTTTATTTAATAAGTAGAATTTCCGTTGTAAAAGTAGTGCATCATAAAAAAAACTTTATAGGTTTGGTATCACCTTAATCATATTGACCCGGAGAATAAAGAATATGGAAGGCAGGGAGGAAAAAGTTAAAATGAAAAAATAAAAAATGGCCTGGTCCAAAAAAAGGGGATTAAAAACCTGCAGCTTATAAAAGTAAGGCCAGGTTCACACATATTCAAAATAAAGCGGATTTTCCGCATTGTTCTAAAATTTCAGAAAATCTGCAGCGCATTGCAGTAGCAAAAAAGTGGATGAGATTTGAATAAATCTCATCCACTCGCTGCGAAAAAAAACACAGAATAAACGCAGCATGTCCGCAGCATGTCAATTTATGGTACGGAATCGCTGGTTTTCTGTTGTGGGTTTTCCCCATTGAATTCAATGGGATTGTAAAACCTGCAACAAATAGCAGATGCGATTCCGCCACAAAAAAATCTAAACTCAGGGAAAAAAAAAAGACTATACTTACCCAAAGTTCTCTGCTTCTGTGCCCAGCCCGGCCTCCAGGGATGATGTTTCATGCCATGTGACTGCTGCAGCCGATTACAGCATGCAGCGGTCACATGGGATGAAATGTCATTCCAGGAGGCCGGCTGCAGGACGTCAAAGTGATGCGTTGCCATGGCTACAGGTAAGTACGAACCTTTTTTTTTCATGTGCTGTTTTCCGTAGCAGACATACCGCCCAAAAAACTGCACCACAATTTGGATACACTGTATGCTTTTACGCATCGTACCGGCCCTATGTGAACATACCATAAAGCTTACAAAAATGTGCTTCCACCAATGCTTCCACGTATGTAAATGTTTCTGGTAGTTAATAGAACTCGAGATATTTGACATAGTAAAGAAATTTTTCAGGACTTCCTGTCAGTTATACGTACCATTAAAGAACAATACAGTCAGCATTTTCAGCCTGAAAAACCTAGTTTCTGATAATAGGTTCAGTTCATGGACTTGGGACATGTAGCATATTTGTAGCTGGCATAGTTCATCAGTAACAAGATCCCAGAATTCTTAGGGTCTGTACATTTTTCTTTGGTGCTAAGTACCTAGTTTCATTATAGGGAAAAAGTGTCACAGTGCAGAGACGAAAGACTGATGGAGCTCAGGGGTAATAGCCACCTTCAATCACCACATAATGTTCTTTGTCAGCGATAAGTCAAGTTCTTTTATTGGAAACATTTCTACCTTCCTTTAACCTAACAACATTATTGACTTCTTTAATCTGAAGTCCCATTTAAAAAATAAATTTCACTACCATAATAAAGCATACTTATCTATAAATGTTAAAGTATATATTTAAGTTTTAATTTAAATGTTTTTTTCTTTTTTTAGTTTACACTAGAGACATATGTAATTCCTGAATGACACACAAATTATATACAACTTACACGAAAAAATGTGTGACAAGTCATCAAACTGCCCGTTTAGGAGAATTTTACCTTAAACTTTTTTTTAACCTCTGAAGGACGCAGCTATTTTGGGCCTTGAGGAACTGTGTTTCGAGAGCCATAACTTTGTAATTTTTCCATTGACTTAGGGTATGTGCACACGATAACTGGCTTTTACGTCTGAAATTACAGACTGTTTTCAGGAGAAAACAGCTCCGTCATTTCAGATGTAAATGCTCCGCCTCGCATTTTGCGAGGCATCATTGACGCCCGTAATCTTGAGCTGCTCTTCATTGAATTCAATGAAAAACGGCTCAAATTACGTTTCAAAGAAGTGTCCTGCATTTCTTTGACGAGGCAGTCATTTTACGCGTCGTCGTTTGACAGCTGTCAAACGACGACGCATAAATGACAGGTCGTCGGCACAGTACGTCGGCAAACCCATTCAAATGAATGGGCAGATGTTTGCCGACGTATTGGAGCCGTATTTTCAGATGTAAAACGAGGCATAATACGCCTCGTTTACGTCTGAAAATAGGTCGTGTGAACCCAGCCTTAGTCGTATAAGGGCTGTATTTTTGCGAGATGAGTTTACTCAAGAACTGTCCTGTATTTACTACGATCCATCTTTCCTACAATCCTGACCAGTTTTCCAGTCCCTGCCGATAAAAAGCATCCCCACTGCATAGTTCGGCCATCATGAAACTTTAGGGTATGTTCACACGACCTATTTTCAGACGTAATTCGGGCGTTTTACGCCTCGAATTACGCCTGAAAAAACACCCCTAATACGCCTACAAACATCTGCCCATTGCTTTCAATGGGAATTACGATGTTCTGTTCCCACAAGCTTTTATTTTAAGTGTCGCCATCAAAATACGGCGCTTAAAATGACGGCTCGTCAAAAGAAGTGCAGGACACTTCTTGGGATGTTTTTGGGGGCGTTTTTCATTGACTCCATTGAAAAATAGCTCCAAAAACGGCCGTAAAACAAGATGCGAAAAAGTTGTTAAAAAAAGGTCTGAAAATCAGGAGCTGTTTTCGCCTGAAAACAGCTCAATATTTTCAGATGTTTCTGGTCACTGCGTGTGAACCCTTACTGTGTGAACAGTGTTCTTGGGGTGAATTGTTGGTGTTTGTGCCACACATAGCGTCTCCCATGATGGCCAAAAACGTTAATTATAGTCTCATCTGACCAGAGAACTTTCTTCAATGTGTTTGGGGAGTCTGCCACATGCTGTTTGGTGAAATTAAAACATGTTTTCCTATGTTTTTCTTTGAGTAATATGTCCCTATTAGCTTAGCACCTCTAGACGCTAGGAATTTTTGACTATTCTTCCAGGCAAAACGGTTCCTTCTCCTCCAAGTTAGGTGGGTTTGCATTGATATACAGCAGTCTTCAAGTCTTGCCACAGATTCTATATTGGATTGAAGTCTGGGCTGTGACTAGGCCACTTCAAGACATTTAAATGCTTCCCCTTAAACCGCTCCATTGTAGCTTTAGCAGTATGTTTCAGTATGTTCCTAGTCTCAAATCTCCAGTAGACTGTAACAGGTTTTTCTGAAGAATTACCGTGTTTTTACTGCCATCCTTCTTTCCTTCTATCCTGACCAGTTTTCCAGTCCCTACCGATGAAAAACATCCCCACACCACGATGCTACCACCACTATGTGTCACTATCATGCAAACACGCGAAAGGCGTTCATGGGGTAATGGGAAATGTTGGGTTTGTGCCATACATACGTTTTCCATGATCGATAAAAAATTCAATTATGGTCTAATCTGACCAGAAAAACTTCCATGTGTTTGGGGAGTCTGCCACGTGCTGTTTGGCGGACTCAGAACATGTTTTCTCATGTTTTTCATTAAGCAATGGCTTTTTTTCTGGCAACTCTTCCATAAAGCTCCTGTCACGATCCGTGGGTATGTGGACCCACTATGCCGCACTGTCATTGTGGAGTAGCAGCCTGCCAAACAATAGTGTACCAAGTCAATACAAAGTCCAAGCACAAGGGTACCTGTAATAGTCCAGACAGTAGCAGAGGCTTAGCACAGATGGAACTTTGACGGTAGATGACGCCAAATGTGGGGAATGGTACCAGGCATGGCAGATGACACCAGACGTGGTATATGACAGCAGGCATAGCAGATGGCGCAACACGACACCAATGCTAGAAAGGGTACAGGAAAAAACACAGCATGGGAAACAGGATACAGGTAGCAGGGCACGGGAACACTGGCAACAGGTTACGACTAAGGGACCATTTGCAAGACTACCATGGAAATACACAACAATGCTCAGGCAAGGAGTGAAAGGGCACAGCCCTTTTTATAGTCCACGGTGATTAGGGCTGATTTGTATTACTTTTCATATGCAAGCGCTGGGGCTTTAAAGCGGGGACCGAGCGCGCACGCACCCAATAGGATACTGCAGAGCTGAGCGGAAGTGAGTGCTGGCGTCTCCTAGGAAGGAGATGCTGACCAGCATTGGCGAGTCTGCGGTCGCCGAGGGATAAGTGGGAACGACAGGACACGGACGTTACAGCTCCACACTTATAGTGGTCCTACTTTCATCTCTGCTGTGAATCTTTGGAGCTACTTCATTGTTATAGTTGATGTATTTGTTCTTTGATTAAACCCCTAAAGAGACTCTGTCACCACATTATAAGTGTCCTATCTGCTACATAAGGAGATGGGCGCTATAATGTAGGTGACAGCACTGTTTTTAATTTAGAAAAACAATCTTTTTTACCACGTTATGAGCGATTTTAGCTTTATGCTAATGACTTTCTTAATGCCCAACTGGGCGTGTTATTACTTTAGACCAAGTGGGCGTTGTACAGAGGAGTGTATGACGCTGACCAATCAGTGACCAATCAGCGTTATACACTTCTCTCCATTCATTTAGTCAGCGCATGGGAATCCTGCTAGATCACTATGTGCTGTCTCATACTGACACTTTAACGTTACTGAAGTGTTTAGACAGTGAATAGACATTCCTTCCAGCCAGGATGGGATGTCTATTCACAATCCCGAAACTTCGGTAACATTTCTGTGGTACTTACAGCAGAGCAAGCGTAATCTCGCGAGATCACGCTGTAAATGACAGGTTACAGCGAGATTACGCTTTGCTCTGCTGTAAGTACCACAGAAACGTTAGTAAAGTGTCGGGATTGTGAATAGCCATCCCGTCCTGGCTGGAAGGAATGTCTATTCACTGTCTAAACACTTCAGTAACGTTAATGTGTCGGTATAAGACAGCACATACTGATCTGGCAGGATCCCTATACGCTGACTAAATGAATGGAGAGAAGTGTATGACGCTGATTGGTCAGCGTCATACACTCCTCTGTACAACATTACATTTGCATAAACTCTTAATGTAATTCAAATAACGGGCTAGATGATGCTATAGACAAAGCATTCTCCCTTAATTAAAGCAGAGGCCACTCCTAAATATGTATTTAAACAAAAAAGAAAGAAAAGACGGAGCATAGAAGCCATATATGTTTAAAAAATATTAAAAAAAATATTAATCACATAAATTGGACAGACATAATTTAAAAAGGTACAAAATGGACAAGAAGACTCTATAGTGTCCGAGTTTAAACATGAGAGGCAGACTTCCTATATCTTTATGGAAATATATACTGCATCCTAACAGTAGGAATATAAAGGATGAGTGGTAGGAGGCTCCATGATCACTGGATCCTCATACAATATTGATTAAGTGTAGACATAATAGTCTTGTGGTTTTCAAAAAGTTATATAAGAAAGACAGTTAGTCACAGAGGAGTTTTCCAAAAACCTTACCCATATTAGTGCTCATGGAAGTCTGGATACCATGCAAAGGACCCCAACACGTGTTTTGCGGTGTGTGCTTCCTCAGGGTGTGTATGAGGATCCAGTGATCACGGAGTCTCCTACCACCCATCCTTTATATTCCTACTCTTAGGATGCAGTTTATATTTCAATAAAGATATAAGAAGTCTGCCTCTCATGTTTAACCCCTTCCCGCTCCTTGACGTACTATTACGTCATGGCAGCTGTATCGTTCGCGCTCCATGCCGTAATAGTACGTCTCGGGAGTAACGGCCGTTTCGGCCGTCCTCCCGACACATACAGGAGCTGTGACGCTGCTGTCTTGTTCAGCAGCTGTCACAGCTCCTACAGCGGGGACCGATCGCTGTGTCCCCGCTGATTAACCCCTTAAAAGCCGCGTTCTATAGAGATCGCGGCTTTTTAGGGGTTAAGCTGCCATCGCCGGCCTGCTACACGATAGCGGCTGGCGATGGTGACTATGGCAACCGGACACCAAACAATGGCGTCCGACTATGCCATAGACGGAAGCCTAGTGGGTCCTGACAACGTCAGGACCCACTATGCTTGCTGTCAGTGAGTAGCTGACAGTTCTAATACACTGCACTACGCATGTAGTGCAGTGTATTAGAATAGCGATCAGGGCCTCCTGCCCTCAAGTCCCCTAGTGGGACAAAGTAATACAGTAAAAAAAAAGTAAAAAAAAAGATGTGTAAAAATAAGAAAATAAAAGATTTAAAAGTAATAAAAGTAAAAATCCCCCTTTTTCCTTTATCAGTCCTTTATTATTAATAAAAATATATAAACAAACAAATAAACTATACATAATTGGTATCGCCGCGTCCGTAACGGCCTGAAATACAAAATTATTTCATTATTTATCCCGCACGGTGAACGCCGTAAAATAAAATAATAATAAACCGAAACACAATCACAATTCTTTGGTCACTTCACCTCCCAAAAAATGGAATAAAAAGAGATCAAAAAGTCGCATGTACCTAAAAATGGTACTGATCGAAACTACAGTTCGTTACGCAAAAAATAAGTCCTCGCACGGCTTTATTGATTGAAAAATAAAAAAGTTCTGGCTCTTAGAATAAGGTAACACAAAAAGTGAAAGATTGTTTACAAAACGTATTTTATTGTGCAAACGCCATAAGACATAAAAAAAAACTATAAACATCTGGTATCGCCGTAATCGTATCGCCCCGCAGAATAAAGTGAATATGTCATTTATAGCGCACGGTGAACGCTGTAAAAAAAAAACAATAGTACAATTGCTGTTTTTTAGTCACCACGCCACCTAAAAATAGAATAAAAACTGATCAAAAAGCCGCATGCACCCCAAGAAAACTGCAATGAATTCCTCAAGGGGTCTAGTTTCCAAATTGGGGTCACTTTTGGGGGGTTCCCAATGTTTTGGCACCATAAGACCTCTTCAAACCGGACATGGTGCCTAATAAAAAAGAGGCTTCAAAATCCACTAGATGCGCCTTTGCTTCTGAGGCCGGTGCTTCAGTCCATTACCGCCCGAGGGCCACATGTGGGATATTTCTCAAAACTGCAGAATCTGGGCAATACGTATTAAGTTGCGTTTCTCTGATAAATCCTTTTGTGTTATAAAAAAATGGTATAAAGAGGATTTTCTGACAAAAAAAAAATGTAAATTTCACCTCTACTTTGCGCTAAATTTTTGTGAAACACCTAAAGGGTTCATAAACTTTCTACATGCTGTTGTGAATACTTTGAGGGGTCTAGTTTCTAAAATGGGGTATTTGATAGGGGTTTCTAATATATAGGCCCCTCAAAGCAACTTCAGAACTGAACTGGAACCTAAAAAAATAAATAAATGAGGCAATACTTTGCTTCTTGCATTATACTGATAATGAGCCGTGCCCACCCCGAGATGACCCCAGTTTTGACCGTTGGTATAAACGGAGACCCCTATTAGACCGTTCCAGTGCCCGGTTTTCCCAAGCATACACCCCCGAGAAGTGTATTTCTATTGATGAGTCCCTGGTACATTTTAAAGGGAGGGTTCAATTCCGCGAGTACCTGCCGGGTAAGAGGGCAAGGTATGGCGTGAAGATGTATAAGCTGTGAGAGTGCATCAGAGTATACCTACAGGTTTAGGATATATGAAGGAAAGGCCACCCCCATACCAGACTGCATCCTGGACTACAATAGGTACATGGGAGGGATGGACTTGTAAGATCAAGCCCTGAAGCCCTACAGCGCCATGCGGTCTGGTATAAGAAGCTGGCCGGGCACATCATACAGATGGCATTGTACAATGCGTACATGCTACGTCGATGTGCAGGCCAGACGGGAACTTTCCTGGAATTTCAAGAGGTGATTATCAAGAACCTAATCTTTAGGACCAAGAAGGGGGGGGGGCACCTAGTACTTCTGGAAGCGAGCCCACACGCATCGTACCAGGGCAACACTTTCCTGGAGAAGTTCCCCAAACTGGCAAGAAGGGAAAAAGTCAAAAGAGGTGCAAAGTCTGCTATAAGAGGGCGATAATGGATGACACAATATATCAATGTGACACGTGTCCCGAATAACCAGAGCTCTGTATGAAAATGTTTTAAAATTTATCATACATCCCTTGGTTTATAATTTACCCCAATTTTACTTACCCTGATGCACTCCACACAGCTTATCCCCCCTCGTCTTTCCCCTCTGGCCCCTGCTGTGTGCCCAGGCAGCTGATAACATCCACATGTAGGGTATTGCCATACCCGGGAGAACCCACATTACAGTTTATGGGGTGTAGGTCTCCGGTAAAAATGCTCACTACACCTCTAGATGAATGCCTTAAGGGTGTAGTTTTTAAAACGGGGTCACTTTTTGCGGGTTTCAACTGTACTGGTACCTCAGGGTCTTCTGCATACATGACTTCGCACTAGAAAATCCCCAGTAGGCCAAATGGTGGTCCTTTCCTTCTGAGCCCTCCCATGGGCCCAAACGGCAGTTTATCACAACAAATGGGGTATTGCCACACTCAGAACAAATTGCGCAACAGAATGGGGTATTTTGTTTCTTGTGAAAATAAGAAATTTTCAGCCAAAACTACATATTATTTGAAAAAAATAATTTTGTTTTCATTCCCAGCCCAATTCAAATAAGTTCTGTGAAAAAACTATGGTGTCAAAATGGTCACAACACCCATAAATGAATTCCTTGAGGGGTGTAGTTTCCAAAATGGGGTCATTTGTGGTGGGTTTCTATTGCTTTGATACCTCTGGGGCTCTGCAAATGCGACATGGCACCCGAAAACCAATCCAGCAAAATCTGTACTCCAAAGAACACACAGCGCTCCTTTCCTTCTGAGCCCTACCATGGGCCCAAACGGCAGTTTATCACCACAAATGGGGTATTGCCGCACTCAGGACAAATTGGGCAACAAAATGGAGTATTTTATTTCTTGTGAAAATAAGAATTTTTGAGCTAAAATGACATATTATTGGAAAAAATATATATTTTTTTAATTCCCAGCCCAATTCAAATAAGTTCTGTGAAGAAACTATGGAGTCTAAATGGTCACATTACTCATAAATGAATTCCTTGAGGGGTGTAGTTTCCAAAATGGGGTCACTTCTGGTGGGTTTCCATTGCTTTGATACCTCTGGGGCTCTGCAAATGCGACATGGCACCCGAAAACCAAACCAGCAAAATCTGTACTCCAAAGAACACACAGCGCTCCTTCCCTTCTGAGGCCTCCCATGGGCCCAAACGGAAGTTTATTGCCACAAATGGGGTATTGATGCACTCAGGAGAAATTGGGCAACAAAATTGAGTATTTTGTTCCCTGTGAAAATAAGAAATTTTGGTAAAAAATTATATCTTATTGGAAAAAATGTCATTTTTTTAATGTCACAGCCCAATTGAAATAGGTGCTGTGAAAAAACTGTGTGGTCAAAATGCTAACAACAACCATAAATTAATTCCTTGAGGGGTTTAGTTTCCAAAATGGGGTCACTTTTGGTGGGTTTCCATTGCTTTGATACCTCTGAGGCTCTGCAAATGCGACATGGCACCCGAAAACCAATCCAACAAAATCTGGACTCCAACAAACATATAGCGCTCCTTTCCTTCTGAGCCCTCCCATGGGCCCAAACGGCAGTTTATCACCACAAATGGGGTATTGCCACACTAAGGACAAATTGGGCAACAAAATGGGGTATTTTGTTCCCTGTGAAAATAAGAAATTTTGATCACAAATGACATTTTATTGGAAAAAATGACATTTTTTTCATTTCAGAGCCCAATTCAAATACGTGCTGTGAAAAAACTGTGCGGTCAAAATGGTAACAACAACCCTAAATGAATTCCTTGAGGGGTGTAGTTTCCAAAATGGGGTCACTATTGGGGGATTCCTACTGTTTTGACACCTCAACACCTCTTCAAACCTGGCATGCTGCCTAAAATATATTCTAATAAAAAAGAGGACTCAAAATGCACTAGGCGCTTCTTTGCTTCTAGGGCTTGTGTTTTAGTCCACGAGCGCAGTAGGGCCACATGTCGGACATTTCTAAAAACTGAAGAATCTGGACAATACATATTTAGTAGTGTTTCTCTGGTAAAACCTTCTTTGTTACAGAAAAAATGAGATTCCTGAGATCGGGTAATAGTTTTGTAAAAAACTGTTTTAATTGCAACGCGTTTCAGCACCGAACCGGCGCTTTCATCAGGCATAGGTTTACAGAAGGAAAGAGGCAGGTTTATATAGCGCCAGTTCAGACTGGATAATTGCTCAGAAAAACCGCGAAAACACAACAGCAGGTCAAAGTTCAAAAAATGTGTATGTGCAATCAATAAACGAATCATAATATAAATACATGGAGGATAAAAGTAAAGATAATAACAAATAAAAAAGGCTGTGTACTCAACAAAAGGATGTTTTTAGGAGCGTAGCAAGTTTAAAACTAAAATGTGTAAATAAATATCATCACCATTTTCATCACCACCTTCAACAGGGGTAACAAAACAATCAGGAACATACTTTCCAAACATTGGCACATTCTCAGGACTGATCCGTATTTAAGAAACGCATTACGATGTAAACCTAATATTACTTTCCGACGGTCCCTATCCCTTAAAAACATTTTGGCCCCCAGCAGAATTAATAAACATCCTATAACCAACACAGACTTTCTTTCTAGTATAAAAGGGTCCTACAAATGCGGACACTCACGTTGCCTTTGCTGTAAGTCCATTAGCCACAGAAAATTGGATTACACATCCACAGTCACCAATGAAACCTTCAGTATACAGTCTCTGCTGAATTGTGGCAGTTCTTATGTCATCTATTTATTAGAGTGTCCATGTCATTTGCAATACATTGGTAGAACCACTCAGTGTCTGAGAACCAGAATCAATAACCATCGTTTCAATATAAATAACGGATACCTCAAGCATAGTGTCTCTAGACATTTTTTCCATATGCATAACTGCGAATTCAATAAAATCAATATTACTCCAATAGAACACATCAGCAGTGACGTCCCAAACAGATTTAGCAAATTGAAACAGAGAGAAAACTATTGGATTTTTAAATTGAACACCCTTCACCCTTTGGGTCTAAATGATATTACAGAATCATCCTTAGATTAATTAAACCGTCTATCCTTCAGATCTTCCCAACATTGCAGTATCCAGACAATTTCAAATGATCCACTACCGCACTTCACTTGTCATCTACTACATTAACTTATGTTCCATTTTTCTTGCTATACACACGATGTCAAACATACCCTCCTTTTGTGGACACACGACCACTGCTATTTTCACCTGCTATTCTTGATTACGGCCCTGTTTAAATACCCACAAGTAATAGACCTGCCTATTAATCTTAGTCCCTGCTACACATTGATATTTGTTAATCATCTTTTACTCACCCACCGTCCGATGCTCACATTTTGTCCCGGCCTGTCAGCCTCCGCCGGTCCTTCCTGAGCCTCTCTTCCTTCTCTCGCGCATTGCGTTCCATCTTGCGTTCCACTTGCTTTTGGAGCGCTTCGGCTTCCGTTACCCTCCTGGTCTCCGTGGCGACATGTAAACTAAACATAACATACAGTACCACTTCCTAACAATACATACAAACCCTTAGTCAAACAACGTTTACCAACCCCATTTTTCCCATGTCACCTTATACATTTTTCCTGTTAATAAAATTAATAAAACGATGATATTTATTTACACATTTTAGTTTTAAACTTGCTACGCTCCTAAAAACATCCTTTTGTTGAGTACACAGCCTTTTTTATTTGTTATTATCTTTACTTTTATCCTCCATGTATTTATATTATGATTCGTTTATTGATTGCACATACACATTTTTTGAACTTTGACCTGCTGTTGTGTTTTCGCGGTTTTTCTGAGCAATTATCCAGTCTGAACTGGCGCTATATAAACCTGCCTCTTTCCTTCTGTAAACCTATGCCTGATGAAAGCGCCGGTTCGGTGCTGAAACGCGTTGCAATTAAAACAGTTTTTTACAAAACTATTACCCGATCTCAGGAATCTCATTTGTCCACTACAAACCAGCAGCGCCGTATAGATCCTTGTTTTTATCTGCAAATTTCGTACCCAAGCGGTCTCCTTTGGCGACCGGCCCGGATCTGGCAGCAGCTACCTCGTGGACCCCAGTGCTCAACTCTTCTAACCCACACGGTGAGCATTTATATTTCTTCACCATCTTACACCACCTTCTTGATCCATACCAAGTGGCGCCGTGGCTTTTTCTCTCCCCGTTTTGTTACAGAAAAAAAAATGAATAAAATTGAAATTCAGCAAGAAAAATGAAATTTGCAAATTTCACCTCCACTTTGCTTTAATTCCTGTGAAATGCCTGAAGGGTTAAAAAACTTTCTAAATGCTGTTTTGAATACTTTGAGGGGTCTAGTTTTTAAAATGGGGTGTTTTATCAGGGTTTCTAATACATAGGCCCCACAAAGCCACTTCAGAACTCAAGAAGTACCTTAAAAAAAAGGCTTTTGAAATTTTCTTAAAAATATGAGAAATTGCTGTTTATGTTCTAAGCCTTGTAACGTCCAAGAAAAATAAAAGAATGTTCAAAAAACGATGCCAATCTAAAGTAGACATATGGGAAATGTGAACTAGTAACTATTTTGGGTGGTATAACCGTCTGTTTTACAAGCAGATGCATTTAAATTCTGAAAAATGCAATTTTTTCAAAATTTTCTCTAAATTTTGCAATTTTTCACCAATAAACACTGAATATATCGACCAAATTTTACCACGAACATGAAGCCCAATGTGTCACGAGAAAACAATCTCAGAATCGCTTGGGTAGGTTTAAGCATTCCGACGTTATTACCACATAAAGTGAAATATGTCAGATTTGAAAAATGGGCTCTGAGCCTTAAGGCCAAAACTAGGCTGCGTCCTTAAGGGGTTAAACTGGAACACTATAGAGTCTTCTTGTCCATTTTGCACCTTTTTAAATTATGTCTGTCCAATTTATGTGATTAATAAAAATTTATATATTTTTTATACATATATGGCTTCTATGCTCCGTCTTTTCTTTCTTGTTTGTTTCAACTCCTCTGTACAATGCCCACTTGGTCTAAAGTAAAAACACACCCAGTAGGGCATTAAGAAAGTCATTAGCATAAAGCTAAAATCATTCATAACGTGGTAAAAATAGATAGTTTTTCTAAATAAAAAGCACTCCTGTCACCTACATTATAGCGCTGATCTCCTTATGTAGGAGATAGGGCACTTATAATGTGGTGACAGAGTCTCTTTAATGAACGGGCCTGAAAAGGTCTTAATGACGAGCAACATTTTTCAGTTTTTACCTCTCTGCATTTCAGCAGCCATAACGTTTCTATTTTTTCATTGACGTGGCCGTATGAGGCCTTGTTTTATGTGGGAGAAATTGTATTGTTTTTTTTTTATAGTTTGGAGATAGAAAAAATTTACGTTTTTTTACGGCGTGAATATAAGAAAAAGCGATTCTCGGCATCTTTTTTCTTGTTTATTTTTTTCTCCCGTTCAGGTTTCACGCTAAATAACCCATTCAATTAATTCTTCAGGTTATTACGGTCGTTTAGATACCTAATATGTGTATGTTTTTTGTTTTTATTTAGTGTAGGACAATAAAATTTATTTTGTGCAAAATAATGCCTTTTTTTTTTTACTTTTTTTTATTTATTTATTTATTTTTGTTACTTTTTTGTTTTTTTAATCCCATTAAGGGATAACTTTATTTATAACTTTATTTTTTACTTGTAATGTATTAGCATACTCCTGTATGCTAATACATTATTCTGTCACTGTGACACAGGCTGCTGTTAGGGCAGCACATAGTGTGCCCGAACAGCAGGCTTACTGAACAGACAGCCCTGGGGTCCTTTGTAGGTCCCCAGGGCTGACTGCAGAGGGATTTCCCATTTTTTTTATCACGTCACTGGGTTTCCGATGACTAAATCAAAGCGGGGAGTTCCCTTTGATCTTGCCGCGGTCATGGACTGTGGCGATTAAAGGGTTAAACAGCTGGGGTCAGAATGTTTTCCGACCCCCAGCTGTATTCAGCAGGCTGCTCTAAGATCAGGAGCTGTTAGTTACATCTTCTGCTTAGAGGATGAGTGCTCACAGGAGCGCTCATAAGCCTCTCCTACAGCGACGCCAAAACCCGTCGCTGTAGACTAAGGAAATGCACCGCCTGCCCTCAAAAGATGGAGGGCAGTCATTATGGAGTTAATGCCCTCCTTACTCGGTCTATTAGGTTTGGTGGGCGTCCTTCTCTTGTCAGGTTTGTAGTTGTGTCATATTTTTTCCAATTTTTTATAAACTTTAAATTTGTTCCGTGGGATTTTCAAAGTTTGGTATCTTTTTATAACCCAACCCTGATTTATACTAATCCACAACTTTGTCTCTGACCTGTTTGGAGAGCCCCTTGGTCTTTATGTTGCTTGCTTTGTAGTGTTACAGACTTATTCAGTGCTGTAAAATGTTAGATGCAAGGACCGCACAAACCGGGAAATTCTAACAAAATTAAAGTTGAGACCTAGAGTAGTTCTCATGCACCTTTAATATAAAATTTTTTCTTTTTTCTCGGGGAAAGATTTGGTGTTTTCAACTTGTTTAAAGAGCAAACAACTAAAATACAAGTTAATAAAATACAATGCAATACAACATAAAAATACACAGCATAAACTATTTCACACATTTATTCTGTATAATACTTCCAAAAAGGAAACAGATCAGTGAATTCCCTAAAGTTTTATTAACCAGTTCACTCAATAGTTCAACCAACAAGTTCTTTAATGGTGGAAATTAATACATATTTACTCTGAGCAGATGAAGTTTACTTGAAACCAACATACCCCATTTCCAGTATGTATTAAGTGAAAATATTTATTTTTCCTGTGGTATAATATTTGATCAGAGTATGCAAAGTTTTATGTTCCACTTTCAAACATTTTCCATAACTGCCAGAAAATGCTGTATAGCTGATATCCCAAGGTGACTAAAGTGACTAAACCAGCTTGATAAATTTGTTTAAAAATATACAAGCTTTGCATAGCTGCTATTTGTTTTGTGAAGCTGATAAAGACCCTCAAAGACCTTGATAAATTATATCTATTTTACTTTAAAATTCATGTAAAATAATTCAGATTGAGCAAGTGAACCATGTTGTATGAAAGTCAAAGAACAAATCTGGGGCACGCACCGGGGAGCCAGTGTTTGCAATGCCAGACAGGGGTCCATAAACAATAAGTATTTAAAAACTGCCTAATGAAGTCAATGATAATGCAGTGATGTGTACTCCAGAAAGCGTGTGGCCTGTTTTATTATTTATTAAAATATTTTTAAAATGAATTATTGAGGTGTTTCCTCTATAAACAATGTCTGCAAATGCAAAAATATTTATTGGGTTAATAAATTATCCATATTGCAGAAAAACAAACCCCAATTCAAAAAGAGTGAATAACAAATGATCCATGCATCATTTCATACTAGTTAAAGTCTAGCTGCAAGAGTTCCATATACAGCATATAAGCCTGCTTTCCTATCATTGTTTTTTTTTTTTTTCAAATTGCTCACAAATACCCGTGGACAAAATATATCTTTTCATTGATATTGAAGAAACTGCCATTTGAGAATATTTTTTTTTCTTGCTATGATAAATAGATGCTGTGATTTATTAAAGTTGGAGTGAGTTGTGGCTGGATCCTCTGTGAAGGAATCTACCTGGACCCCTAATTCTAGGACCAACCAAATTTTGGAAAATTTCATTGACTGCTTTAGGCAAAGGGTTACATCTTAAATTTTGCACAAAAGGTAAAGAAAAATACAACATTTTAATAAGATTATATATAATCAGAACAGATGATCATCAAATCCAAATAAGGACTGTTAAAGGGGGTGGGGTAATAGCGGGATTCACTGGTTAGTGTCACCCACTATTACTACCTCCTTTATAATCAGAGTCACTAGGGTTATGCCTAGTTCCCATACCTTTTCCTTATACTAACGTCGATCTAATTGCTTTTGCTGCTACTCATGGGAATAAGACCGTATAGTAAATAAAGGTAATATTTATTAACATACAGTAATCACTCATATATCAATTACAGTAACTAATCACAGTACAGTATAAACACGGTATCACAATCCTAATTATACCGCCACCCACTTACCTAAACATACATATTAATACAGTTATGTTACAATACACATAAGTTACTTGTAATTCTCACAAGCTCACTATCTCTGTCCTACTCCCTCCTAATATAACTTTCCCTATACACTAAAGGTTAATACGGGATAAGGAGGAACAAGGAGAATGAGTTTCTGTGTACCTGGGGATGTGCAGGTCAAGGGTCACTGCAGGGTATTTAGGGCAGCAAGGGCTCAAAAGGGACTGCAAGCGTTCAGCAAGGGGTTAACTCAGGTACTGCAAGGGGTGGTAAGGGTTAACTCAGGGCAGTAATGAGTTAACTTCAGGGATGGCAAGGGTTAACTTCAGGGACTGCAAGGGTTAACTTTAGGGACAGCAAGGGTTAACTTCAGGGGCACCAAGGGTTACTCAGGGAAGCAAGGGTTAACTTAGGGACAGTACTCAGGGAAAGCAAGGGTTAACTTCAGGGACAGCAAGGGTTAAATTCAGGGGAACCAAGGGTTACTCAGGGAAGCAAGGGTTAACTTCAGGGACGCAAGGGTTACAGTACTCAGGGAGAGCAAGGGTTAACTTAGGAGAGCAAGGGTTAACTTCAGGGACGCAAGGGTTACAGTACTCAGGGAGAGCAAGGGTTAACTTCAGGGACGCAAGGGTTACAGTACTCAGGGAGAGCAAGGGTTAACTTCAGGGATAGCAGGAGGAGACAGGGAGAGAGAGGGTTAAGTGTAGCTATTGCTACACTTGATACTTAGCGTGTCATTGGTGGAGCAGAAGCAGGAGAGTAGCAGGAGCCGTCGATGGAGGAGAGGCAGGACAGGAGAGGTGAGCCGATCCGTGGTGGTGTGGGAGACAGGCAGGTCCCAGCTGCTCCTCTTTGGTGCAGTGGTCTTCAGCTGCTGAGCTTACCGACGCAGGGCTATTTAACCCTGCCGGTACGCTCACAGCGGGGGACGAGTAGCGCTCGCCCCTGGCTAGCATGGGTCGGCATGGTGATAATGTATCACCAGCCGACTCATGAGCGCCTGCGCGCGCGAGACCGTCTGTGCGTGCGGGAGATTTCAAATGGAGACAGGGGATAAAACTATCTCCTGTCTCCGTGGTTTCCAAACAAAGCAGGGCAATGCTAATTATCCTGCTTTGTTTACCAGCATACTCATGACCAGGGCTGTGTTTCTACAGCCTTGGCTCAGGAGACATTATAAGTATTATATATACACATACATACTATATATATATATATATATATATATATATATATATATATATATATATATATATATATATATATATATACATATGTACATACACACATACATATTATATATATATATATATATATATATATACATACATACACACACATACATACATACATACATACATACATACATACATGCATACATATAGATATATAAATAGGGACACTTCCCTTTACAAGGACATTATCATAAAACCAGTCGACAAGAATACTGCCATAGTCATAAAAAATACCTGTGACTCTATAAAGAAAGTTCTCAAGAAGCATTCATTAGAAACTACTATAGGATGACCCAAGTTCTTTAATAAGCTGACTATATACTATGTGATAGCATACTATCTTGTAGATACACTATATTACTGTTTTGGCAACGAAAGTGAAACTCTGGGTAAATTTTTATAATAAGTCAAATAAAGTTACTATGGTCATGTAACATACCAGAGCTGTTCTTTATTTTACACTGGTCTCTCAACTGCAAGTTTTCAAGGTTACTGATCTGTACAGAAGAAATTGCCAAAATAACACCCTTTCCCTGACATCACTTCCTTCTCTGCAGCTGTTGGCCATAGCACACTGCACATAATACTGTTAATATTGACAGTTCTGTGCTACATTTAACTGCCTCCTCCTGCATTTGGACCAGAAAACAAGGGGAATTAGCAAAATGTGGAAAAGCACTCACAGTATTACCAGTATTGTGTGCAATGTGAACGTACAGAAGTCTGTGAGGTGAAGCTTCAGCCAATAGCTACAAATCACTTAGTGATGTTAGAGAAAGGGGCATTGTTTACGGCAGCACACAGAGTTCCCTGCGGCTCTGTACTGCAAAGGTCTGACGCAATATGATTCTTCATTAAGTGCCACACAGTATGTTGAAGATATTCTCACATAAAATCAATTCTTCTAGGATAGAATAGTTCTGTAATACGGCATAGGAAGAAGCATGGCATAATTTTTTATATGTTGGAATCCGACAGAAAAAAACCTCTTGGAGCATACTTAGGTATGGTAATAACTCATTCACCTGTATAGGTGCCCTATTACAGCTCGATACAAAATGGAACCTTAAAGATGTAGTGTGCAAAAGGAATTATACCTGTGTTAGATCCATTTGGCCATATAAGGGCCACATGTGAGTGTTTAGAAAGAATGGTAAGACCCCAAGACACATAAGGTTTCTAGTACTAGTACTAATGAGAAGGGAGGGTTTGTAAAACTTTTCATACTGTAAATTGGAAAAAAAAATTAAATCAATAGATACATAGTGCATTATTGGTGTAAAGGCTGAGATACTGCAGTTTTTGAAATGCTGGACAAAGAAATATAGTGGTTAAAAATTTTAAAATGACAGCAATATAAGCAGGCAGGCAAGCAAATCTGTGGAAAGCTGTAATATATTGCAATATGCATGAAGGTTGACAGAGTAATGGAAAAGACAATAAAAGTGTTCGGTGATATAAATGCACAGTATAGCTTACCTCTCCTAATGTTCTCACCCTTCCTTATCTGTCATCTCTCATTTCTTTGTTAACCTATTCATATCCCTCTTTCCATGGCTATGATAATGTTCAAAGTAGAAAACTGTGCTGGAATCTCATTCATTGCTCTTTTATTTAAGAAAAAGAGTGTAAAGGGTTATTTCAAACTCAGACATGCATGGCATATCCACAGGATATGCCATAAATGTCTGATAGATGTGGGTTTCAGCACTAGCAAGTGCTGCTCGACTGTTTCCGTAACTACCATAAAGTTAATCCACCCCTAGAATAGGCAGCCAACAGCCGCCTCACCAATCGAAACGAGGGTCGGGTAACCCCCATTCTCGATACAGGTGCATATCCCGTGCTGGGACCCGCATCTATTAGACATTTATGGCATATCCATTGGATATGCTATAAATGTCTGAGTTGGGAATAATTCTTTACGTTTTGTAAGTAAAAATACTTGCGTTAGTACAGTTTATTTCTATTTCACATTTGCTATTAAATACACAAAGTAAATGCATCTAAATACAAATGTAACCATCTTTATCTTGACTCTTAATGCATTAAATACACAGTGGCAAGAAACTTTAACTTTACTTTTTCAATGACTTTCAATGGCTTTTGTTGTGTGATATCACGTTGCAGCAAGTCATCAGAGTAAGGCCTCATTTACACGAGCGTAATATACGCGCGTGCGACGCGCGTGCTATTCACGCGTGTCGTACACACCTATATTACTCTATGGGGCAGTTTAGACGATGCGTGAATTTTGCGCAGCGTGAGTGCGTTGCGTAAAACTCACGACATGTTCTATAATCGTGCGTTTTTCGCGCATCCACGCACCCATTGAAGTCAATGGGTGCGTGAAAACCACGCATGCCGCACGGAAGCACTTCCGTGCGAACTGCGTGATTCGCGCAAGAGCTGTCAAAAGGATGAATGTAAACAGAAAAGCACCACGTGCTTTTCTGTTTACAAACATCCAAACGGAGTGTCAAATTAGAGATGAGCGCACCGAACTTCACCGGGTTCGGCCGAACTCGTTTTGACCGAACCCGGCAAAAAATGTTCGGGTACGCGACGTCAGGAGACAGTCACTGCCCACGGTGCTGAAAGACTTAAACTGTTTCAGCACCATGGACAGTGACTTTCGATCACAATATACATATACGTGTAAAAAAAAACAGAAGTTCGGACTTACCGATAAGTCCCGGCTCCTTCCTCCAGTCCGACCTCCCGGGATGACAGTTCAGTCCAAGTGACAGCTCCAGCCAATCACAGGCCAAGCACAGGCTGCAGCCAATCACAGGCTGCAGCGGTCTCATGGACTGCCGCGTCATCCTGGGAGGTGGGGCCGGACGACAAGAGAGGGACGCGTCACCAAGGCAACGGCCGGGAGACCGGACTGGAGGAAGCAGGCAGTTCATGGTAAGTTTGAACGTCTTTCTTTATTCACAGGTTGGTGTATATTGTGATCGGCATTCACTGTCGAGGGTGCTGAAAGAGTTACTGCCGATCAGTTAGCTCTTTCAGCACCTTGGACAGTGACGGGCGTCGACTAGCCTCATCTCTATGATGGCGGCTGCGCGAAAATCACGCAGCCGCGCATCATACACGGATGACACACGGAGCTGTCAAGTGCCTTTTGCGCACGCAAAACGCTGCGTTTTTTGCGCGCGCAAAACGCACACGCTCGTGTAAATCAGGCCTAAAGATAAACTTGGCTACATCTGTAGTTCTGCTGACCAATTGTTTAATATCAAAAAGATACAGTAAATATAGACATAGATTTTTCATGTCGTCTGGATGGCAGTTTGCGTCCACTAACTCTGCCACAACATGTATGAAAGGACGAGGGGTAGGCAAAGTAGGCTACCATTTAAGACACCATGAAGGGAGCAATTGATGGATTAAAAAAATAAACAAAATAATGGTTTTCCTTTAAATTTCTTTATGCAACCAATTACTGTGTCTTCGCGGCTGAAAATGCTTTAGAAACCATGGGGAGTGATTCCTTGTCGTGCATTGGTGAGGGAACTGCACCACCAAGGAATAACGTTCACTGTGTGACAGGCGCCATAGTAACCAACCAGCAGTTTACTGTAGAGGGAAGTAACCGATTGAAAAATTAAAGACAGCCATAGGGGGCAAAATCAATGATGGTCCATCCAACAGCTATCATGTTGAATCGTAATGAACTAGAAACACCAATACCAGTCACAGGGGAAAGTGGGCCCTTTGTTATGCAGCACAATGGCAAACGTACAAATCCCCAAACCTATACCAATGTATGACATGGGTGAGTTAGAGGCATTTGACCATTGCATGGATAAGATTATTTTTTATTCATGCTTTTTGTCTACATAGCATTCTGGAGATATAAAATATGAAAACAAAGAATGAACAATTGAATTTAGAGGAGACTTTCATATTTTCCCTAAGCTAGTACAATCAATAATTGTAATAGCCTGACACAAACAGTATTAGTGTGCCACCGGTATATGTAACAGGGCAATCTAATCTAAAATGTCATTAAAGTCTGTGAGTCATTCTTATGTGATTATTTTGATATGTCATGGATGATTACAAATTACATGTAGATTTGAAGTCTTAAAAAAGTTTAGCCTCAAGACAGAAAAGAACAACTTTTGCAAGATATATATTATATTATTATGACAATACAGACAGGTTTGCTCAAGTAAAAAACAAATGCTTAGATTATAGGGTGGTCCATATACTGTTTTAGCTTCTTTTTTCTAGGAATGCTTTGTTAATGAACCCAAGATACATAATTCAGCTAGCACCACTAGTATTGATATACCCTTGTGTATGGCATAGGGAATGTTAAGCTATTAAGTTTATTAAGTTACTCTGAGGATAATATCTTCCTCACATATCATGATATTGCATACAGGTCATAAGGGGTTACATTTTTGCTTAGACTCGTTTCCTATGCTTGTAGGTGCTAGCCTGTTTATGCAACATAATGTATAGACAGTTAAGCTTAGCTTAGCCACTAGCTAACAATTTTTCCTGTAGACAGAGACCACTATAGCATTGATTGGTCAACCTACCACTATACCATTATTATACCAGCATACATGCATAGTGTTGATTGGTCTACATACCTCTATGCCATTGTTATACCAGCATACATGTATAGTGTTAATTGGTCTACGTACCTCTATACCATTGTTATACCAGCATACGTACATATATAATACCATTATTATACCAGCATACAAGTATAGTGTTGATTGGTCTACGTATATCTATACCATTGCTATACCAGCAAACATGTATAATGTTAATTGGTCTACGTACCTCTATACCATTATTATACCACCATACATGTATAGTGTTGCTTGGTCCTATACCATTGTTATATCAGAAAACATGTATAGCTTTGTTTGGTCCATGTATTTCAATTAGAGATGAGTGAATTGATTATAATCAAATTGAATTCAGTCAGAATTTCCCAAAAGTTTCGGACATTGTGGCACACAAATCTGCAAAATGGCAGCCATAGGCCACCATTTTACAGATTAAAAACATTAAGAGGAGAGAAGAGGAGATAAAAAAAAATACCAAACTCACTTGGTCTCCCGTGGCGACGCGTCCCTGCTGGCCTCCTGACATGACGTTATTTTGTTCCATGTGACCGTTGAAGCCAATTAAAGGCAGCAGCTGTTACCTGAGACAAAACTACATCATCTCAGGAGGCCGGCAAGTGAGATGATGTTGTTATGTCCCATGTTACTGCTGCTGCCTGCGTTTGGCTGCAGTGATTGTATGGGACAAAACTGTAATCTCAGGAAGCCGACAGGGACTTGTCGCTACGGAAGACCAAGGGAGGTAAGTATGTTATATTTTTTATCATAGGGATGAAATTACAAGTGTCCAGATAGCCCTGTTTGACTCTATAATATCTTCTAGGACTTGGATACAGTCCTAGAATACATTAGAGTCAGACAGGGCAATCGGGGCACTTGCGATTCACTGCATATATTCTTCGGACCTAATCGAATTGGGCAGCCAATTTAATAGAATCAGCCCCCAAAATGAATTTTCGGGAAATATCGCTCATCCTTAATCTCAATAACAAACATGGATACATGGAGTCATTTCTAGTGTAGCTCACCAGAAGGTCCCAAAGATGTAACAGAGTCTTTACCACAGCTCGAATTGTTGGGCCACTATGGCAGAGCTATGCCACTGTTTATTATGACCTGAAGTCTTCCAGGAAGCTAAGTATGATTTGTTTGCCTTAACCCCTTAACAACGAGTGATGGATATATCTGTCCCAAGCGGGTGCTAGTTCCCACATCGTGACGGATATATCCGTCACTCGTATCTCGTGCGTACTTCCACTCTACTCACGAGATCAGCGACAGGAGCACGGCTGTTATACACAACCAGGCTCCTGCCGCAACTTCCGGAATTGAAGAATAGTCCGATCCGGCAGTTTAAACCCACTGTCATCCCATCAGTACACCTGCAACGTGATTACAGGGCGCTGATGAGTTACCATGGTAGCTGGGGGCCTAATGAAGGCTCCCATGTCTGCCATCAGTAACTGCTTATTAGGCCATGCCTCTGGTTTTACACTGCCTCTGGTTTCATACTGACAGGTAATGCTTTGCTATATTAAGTATGCCAAAGCATTATATCTGCGATTAGAAGATCGCATTTGAAGTCCCTTAAAAAAAAATAATAATAAAAACAGTTAAATAAAATAAAGTTTATGAAAAAAATTATTACTGTAAAAATAAAATAAAACCATAAAAAGTGATTTAATTTAGTAAAAGTGTAAAAACATTAAAATATACACATATATGGAATCGTTGCGATCGTAACAACTCAAACAGTGAAGTTAACACATTGGTTAAATCGCTGGGTGGACGACTGCTCTTGTAATGAAGCAATGCAAAAACTATTTTTTTTTTACATTTTGATTTTAGTGTGCAAACATAGTAAAGCATAAAAAAAACCTATACATATTTAGTATCGGCAAAATCGTACTGGCCCATAGATTAAGGCCTCATGCAGACGACTGTAGCCATGTGCACGGCCGTGATTTTCAGGGTCAGCTGGCCACAGAGCCGTCCATTATTTTTTATGAGCCTGGACCACAGAACACGGCCGTAATAAGACATGTCCATTGTTTCTGCGGTCCAGGCTCCTGGGCCATGCACAGACCGTGGAAACCACGGTCGTGTGCATGGGCCCATAGAAATGAATGGGGCCGCAATTCTTCCGTGGATTTTTGGGGGAATTGCGGCCGCAGAAGCACGTTCGTGTGCATGGGGCCTAAAAGAAACATGTTATTTACGTCACATAGTGAACGGAGTACATTTTAAACGTAAAAAATTCCCCAAAATGTTAATACAGGGGTGCAATTGAAAAACAAAACTCGTCTGCAAAAAACAAGCCCTCATACGAATATGTAGACGGAAAAATAAGAAAACTTATGACTCTTAGAAATGTGATGGTGAAAAAACTTGGCCATTAACACCAAAAATGGTCTGGTCATTAAGGGGTTAAACATATTTTACTAATGTTATTGCATGTGTCTCCTTTAACTCCTGTAACTGTTGCCTGTCATATTACAATTGGTGTCAGAAGTGGCATTTAAGTAGTTAAATAGACATTAAGTAGGACCTATCACAAGGAGGGGCCCCAGTTCTTAACCCCTTAAAGACCAGGCCAATTTGAGTTTTTTCATTTTAGTTTTTTCCTACCCGCCTTCCAAAAGCCATAACTTTTCTATTTCTTCGTCGACATAGCCATATGAGATCTTGTTTTTTGCGGGACAAGTTGTAGTTTTTCATGGCACCAATTATTGTTCCGCATAATGTGCTTAAAAACCAAAAAAATAATATTTGTGTGTTGAAATGGTCAAAAAACAGCCATTACACCATTTTTGGGGGGGCTTTTGTTTTTACGGCGTCAATCAGGTGGTAAAAATGACATATTCACCTAATTCTACAGGTTGACACGATTACGGCAATATCAAATTTATATGTTTTGTTTTAAGTTTTAACACTTTTAAAAAAATAAAACTATTTGCTAAAAAAAAAATGTTTTGTGTCACTATATTCTGAGAGCCATAACTTTTTATTTTTCCATCAATTTACAGGTGTGAGGGCTTAAATGTTGCGGGGCAAGCTGTTTTCACTGATACCATTTTCTGGTACATGTGACTTTTTGATCACTTTTTATTCCTTTTTTTTTAAAGGTAAGGTGACCAAAAACAGCAATTTATATATTTATTTTTTTACATCCTTCACCGAGCGGGTTAAATAACGCTATATTGTGATAATTCTGACTTTTAAGGACGCGGCGATACCAGTTATGTTAACTTTTATTTTTTTTAACATTGCTTTAGGAAAAAATGGGAAAAGGTTTTTTTTTTTCAACTTTTAATATTTTCATTTTTTGGAACAATATAAAAATCTATATTTAACTGTTTTTTACTTTTTATTTTAGTCCCCCTAGGGGACTTGAAGCAGCAGTCGTTGGATCGCCTGCATGATATACTGCAATACTAATGTTTTGCAGTATATCGTGACTCTGACAGTCTCCTTTGAAGCCCTGCCAGAGGCAGGGCTTCAAAGTAGCACAAAGATGGCAGACCTGGGGGCCTTTTTTAGGCCCCCAGGCTACCATAACAACCACTCTAAACGGCCGATTGTGCTGCGGGGGGCGCAATGGCGTGTTTGATGGGGGCCCTTCCTGATTCTAACAATTTAAATGCCACGATTGTCCACTGCATTTAAGGTGTTAAACGGGCAGCATCAAAGTGATCTTTGATTCCGTCCGTTGCAGTGACGTGTTGCAACAAAACAGCTGACCAGCGGGAGTCGGACCCCGACCTATCAGCTATTGATGGCCTACCCTTTTTTAAATTCTTTTATTTATTATTTTCTTTACTTACAACAAGGACAAACAAAAGAAAAAATTCAGAAAAACATAAATAAATGAAACACAAACAAATATCATATCAGTCTTATCACAATAGATGCATTACACAAATGTCTATAGGGGGGGTCATCTCTTTTTTAACAAAACGGATAGGCCATACATTTTAGTGGCTGGAAAACCCCTTTACTCTGAGTTGGTTTAGTGCCCCCCACACAGTATAATGCCCCATAGCTGCCACCATACAGAATAATGCCCCCATACATTATAATGCCCACACAGATGCCCCATACAGTACAATGCCCACACAGATGCCCCATACAGTGTAATGTCAATACAGATGCCCCCATGCAGTATAATGCTCAAACAAAGTCCCCCATACGGCATAATGCCCCATAGCTGCCCCCAAGCAGCATAATACCCCCATAACTGCCCCCCACAGTATAATACTCCCCATAGCTGCCCCACACAGTATAATTCTCCCCATAGATGCCCTACACAGTATAATGCCCCCATAGCTGCCCCCACAGTACATTGCCCCACACAGTGTAATGCCCCCTCATAGCTGTCCCCACAGTATAATGCTCCCCATAACTCCCCCAACAGTATAAAGCCCCCCCAGCATAATGCCACACATCCACAGCTGTCCCCACAGTATAATGACCCCATAGCTGTCCCCACAGTATAATGCCCCCCACAGTATAATGCCATCCATTATGTATAATGCCCCCATATAGTAAAATGCTCATTCATCTACCACCATATCAGCCCCTTCTCTACCCAGTTTAATGCCACACAGTGCATAATAGACAAATAATAACATAATTTCTTACCTATCCCCGTACCCACGACGGGGATGGGTAGTTAATTACTTACCTATCCCCGTTCCTCCCATAGCTGCCCCACACAGTATAATGCCCCCCATAGCTGCTGTAGATGGATCTGTGAGCGCTGGTCCCAATCTCCTTCCCAGGAATCGCCAGCGCTCACTTCAGCTCCGGTCTGCTGTGTCCCGTAGGGTGCGCGCACACGCTCAAGCCTGCTCTTAAAGGGCCAGTGTGCGCACATGTAGGAAATCATCATCATCAACACACATGATTTCCCTGACTAGAGATGAGCGAACTTATGAAAAGTTCGGTTCGGCTGGTTTGCCGAATTTCACGAAAAAGTTCGATTCGGACCGAACTAGTTCTGACCGAACCTGTAATTTCCGTGTGCCGAGCATGGTACTGTCCAGGGTGCTGAAAGAGTTAATGAGCTGCACTAACTCTTTCAGCAACCTTGACAGTACCATGCTCGGCGCGCGAAAAATAAAATTTTAATGTAATAAAAAATAATAATAAATACGTTCATACTTACATTCCTCCTGTCCGGCCTCCAGCGATGACGTTTCATCCATGTCGTCGCTGCAGCCAATCACAGGCTGTAGTGGCGGTCACGCATGTCACGTGACCGCCTCTGCAGCCAATCACAGGCTGCCGCGGCCGCTGCAGCCACTCACAGGCTGCCGCGGCCTCTGCAGCCAATCACAGGCTGCCGCGGCCTCTGCAGCCAATCACAGGCTGCAGCGGCCTCTGCAGCCAATCACAGGTTGCCGCGTCAGGAAAGAAGGTCGGACTGGAGGAAGAAGAGGGACTCGTCACCAAGACAACGACCGGGTACGTTTATTTTATTTTTAATCAGCAGCCTCTTTTCTCTATCAGTGATTGATAGAGACAAGTGGCTGCCGATTAGTAGAATAGTTTTGTAATGTTTTTTCTGCCCGCCCGGGTTCGGTCAAAATGTGTTCGGCCGAACACGGTGAAGTTCGGATTCGCTGCGAACTGAACTTTTCGCGATGTTCGGACCGAAATTGGGTTCGGTTGTCTCGTTTCGCTCATCTCTATCCCTGACCATAAGTTACCCATGCCCTGTTACCTGTTCCTGTATCCCGTGTTGTGTTCTTGCCCCTGTGCTTACTAGTAGGAGTTGTGTCTACTGCATCTGTGTCATCCGCCACGTCCTGTGTCATCTGCCATGTCCAGAGGGATTCACCACATCTGTCGCAACGTGCGGCATCTGTGTCATCCGCCACGTCCTGTGTCATCTGCCACGTCTAGAGAGATTCGCTAAGTCTGGCGCAACCTGCGGCATCTGTGTCACTCGCCACGTCCTGTGTCATCTGCCACGTTCAGAGGGATTCGCCACATCTGGCGCAATCTGCGGCATCTGTGTCATCTGCCACGTTTGGCGTTACCTGCTGCACCCATCTCCATCAGTGCCAGAGCTGCGGCCACTGTCTGGACTATCCAGGTATCCTTGTGCGGGACTTTGTATTGCTGGGGTTCACTGTTGTTTGGCCAGCTGCTTCCCCGCTACGGAGGTACGACCTAGTGGGTCAACAAACTCACAAACTCTGACAGTATGCTCAGGCCATGGACCCCGCTGGTCAACCCTGATGCCTTGACAACACAAGTCATGCTGGTCGAGATTCAAGACCTCCAGTTACGGCAAGACCAACTCCTCCTGTCGGTGAACGCCATAGCCCATCGGCTGCCTGCTCCAACCACAGTCATCACCGCACCCATTCCTGCTGTTCCTCCTGCTACACTTCCTGTCTGTACCAGTACCGATCCCCTGTGCTTCTTGCCGCTACCTCCACGCTATGACGGAGACCCGAGGACCTACAGGGGATTTTTGAATCAGTGCCAGATTGACTTCAGACTACATGCCAGGTCCTTCTCTTCGGATGACGTCAGGATCGCCTTCATCATCTCTCTCCTTACTGGCAAAGCCCTGGCATGGGCTAATCCTCTGTGGGAACATCAGGGACGAGAGACCCGGGACTTGCAGTCCTTCTTACGGACCTTAGTCTCGATCTTTGAGGAACCTGGGAGAGTTTCTTCAACTGCTGCATCCCTGCTGACCCTACACCAGGGAGACCTCTGCGTGGGTGAGTATGCTATTCAATTCCGTATCCTGGCTGCTGAGTTAACCTGGAACAATGAGGCTTTGGTGGCCACATTCTGGCAGGGACTGTCTTCGGGGATTAAGGACGAGCTGGCAGCTCGCGATCTGCCATCTACCCTGGACGATCTTATCCTACTTGCCACCCGGGTTGACATGAGGATCTGGGAGCGCTCCCAAGAGGTTCTCCGGGTGAGAGAACTTCCTAAGCTGAATTCTACTTTCCAGCAATCCTCCTCAGTCATTCCACCAGAAGATCCTATGCAGATGAACCATGTCAAATTGTCTATCCAGGAGAAACAAAGCAGACGCACTTCTGGACTTTGTCTGTATTGCGGCCTCGGAGGCCATATTATGCGTCTGTGTCCCCAGAGACGAGAGAGACCCCATTGCCTAGGATTGGTTGGAGAGACAACCCTAGGTGGAACGGTACCTAATAAAGCATTCTGTTCCAAGCTGACTATTCCTGTGACCCTAGTATCCGGCGAGAGGACGTATCGGGTTTCTGCCTATCTTGACCCTGGGTCTGCTGCAAACTTCATCCAGAAAGAGCTAGTGGATCATCTTCAGTTGCCCACAGTTCCCCTGGAGACATCTTTGGCTGTTGCCTCAGTTAATGGACTGCCTCTGCCTGATCCCATCATCTCTAAAACCAAGCCGTTGAAGCTCCAGGTTGGAGTCCTTCATTCTGAACTAATTTCTTTCCTTGTTTTGCCCAAGGCCATCAATCCTGTTCTGCTGGGCCTGTCTTGGCTTCAACTACATGCCCCAGTCCTGGACTGGAATTCCGGTGAGGTTCTCCAATGGGGCTCCAAGTGCCTTGGTCGTTGTCTGTTGCAGATCCATTCTGTCCAGTCTCCTCTACCTCAGTCATTGGCGGGACTGCCCCCCCCCCCAGTTTGCTCAGTTTGCAGATGTCTTGAGCAAAAGGGAGGCTGAGACGCTGCCTCCACATCGGACTTATGACTGCCCCATTGAACTGGTTCCTAATGCCTCTCTCCCCCGTGGGCGAGCATATCCTCTCTCCTTGCCAGAGTCTCTATCCATGTCGGCCACTTCACATTGTGTCCGATTGGGTGGTTCAGTTTACCTCGAAGTTCTGGAGGGCTCCCTGTAAACTCCTGGATGTGAGATTGGACTTTTCCTCAGCCTATCACCCCCAGTCCAATGGCCAAGTCGAGAGGATCAACCAAATCATGGAGAATTATCTCCGTCACTTCATCTCCTTACAGCATGATAACTGGGTACAGATTCTTCCATGGGCCGAGTTTTCGCACAACAACCACACAAGCGAGTCCACCACTTCCACTCCGTTTTACATTGTATACGGTCAACATCCTAGAGTCCCTCTTCCACTGTCTACTACTTCTCAGGTACCCGCTGCTGACTCTGCATTTGGGGACTTCCTGCAGATCTGGCAAAAGACCCGGTCCTCTATTTTGCTGGCTGTCAATCGCATGAAGCAAAAAGCGGATACAAGAAGAAGAGAGCTTCCGCAGTATCTTCCAGGTACCAAGGCCTGGCTGTCCTCATGGAACATTCGTTTGAAGGTGCCTTCATACAAGTTTGCTAACAGGTTCCTCGGTCCTTTTGAGATTCTGCAACAAATCAACCCTGTCTCCTATAAGCTGCGGCTGCCTCCTACCCTCAGAATCCCCAACTCCTTTCATGTGTCCCTCCTGAAACCAGTGGTCCTGAACAGCTACAGCAAGATTTCCAGTTCCACAGTTGCGCCCAGCGGTTCTTCTGATGTGTTCGAGGTGATGGAGATCCTGGACTGCAAGAGGGTAGGAGGAAGGACTTTCTATTTGGTGGACTGAAGAGGGTTTGGTCCTGAGGAGAGGTCCTGGGAGCCTGAGGAGAACCTTAATGCCCCGGCTCTCGTTAAGAAGTTCCTCTCTCGCTCTAGTCCCAAGAAGAGGGGGCGTAAGAGGGGGGATACTATAGCGTCCATGGGCACGGGTCGTCGGGTCCACTCACCTCCCGATGCCCGCAGCCATAGATCTGTGAGCGCTGGTTCCCATCTACTTCCCAGGAGACGACAGCGCTCACTTCCGGTCCAGTCCGCTGTGTCCCATAGGGTGCGCACGCACGCTTGTGCCCACTCTTAAAGGGCCAGCGCGCACACATGTAGGAAATCATCATCATCAACACACATGATTTCCTGGACTATAAGAGGGCCCCAGCCCGTCTGATCCTTGCCTGAGCATTGTTAGTAATTCCCAAGTCTGTCTTGCAAATGGTCCCTTAGTGTTTCCCGTTCCAGTTGTTACCCGTGCCCTGTTACCTGTTTCTGTATTCCGTGCTGTGTTCTTGCTCCTGTGCCTACTAGTAGGAGTCATGTTTACTGCATCTGTGTCATCCGCCACGTCCTGTGTCATCTGCCATGTCCAGAGGGATTCGCAACGTCTGGCGCAACCTGCAGCATCTGTGTCATCCGCCACGTTTGGCATTACCTGCTGCATCCATCTCCACCAGGTACCCTTGTGCGGGACTTTGTATTGCTGGGGCTCCCTGCTGTTTGGCCAGCTGCCTCCCCGCTACGGTGGTACGGCCTAGTGGGTCCACAAACCCACAAGCCATGACAGCTGCCCCCACAATGTAATGCCCCACACAGTATAGTGCCCCCTCATAGGTGCTCCCCCAATATAATGCCCCCCATAGCTTCCCCCACAGTATAATGCCACCCATAGGCTGCCCCCACAGTATAATGCCCCCCATAGCTGTCCCCACAGTATAATACCCCCACAGTATAATGCCCCCCATAGTTGTCCCTACAGTATAATTCCCACCATACAGTATAATGCCCCCATAGCTCTCCCCAAAGTATAATGCCACCCATACAGTATAATGCCCCCATATAGTAAAATGCTCCTACAACCGCCACCATATCAGACCCCCTTCTTTACTCAGTATAATGCCCCATAGTGCCTAATAAAAAAGTAATAACATAATTACTTACCTATCCCCGTTCCCACGATGGGTGGCGGATCCTTCTCCTCCGGTCTGTGCTGTGAGTGACTTGGTGCAGACAGGCGCGATGACGTTACTACATCGCGCCTGCCTGCGTCAAGCCGCTCATGGCAGACTTAATGCTGGAGCAAGGAGCCATCAGCTCCTTGCTCCAGCATTCAGGAAGCGAGGCCAGTGGGCAGCCCAGGCTTAGGGGCCGGTCGCAATTGTGACCGTTGTGAGCCCTAGAGCTACGTCACTGTTACAGTAGCCTATGGCAGAGCAGGGACATACCTCCCTGCTCTGCCATAGTTTTCAATAGCATCCACGTCCGAAGGATGCAGACACTATTGAATGTGGCGTCGCTACCGCTGTAGCAGCCTTAGCGGCGCCTCCCGGCCGGCAAGGTCCCCCTCAGGACACGGGCCCCATAGCAGCTGCTACAGCGGTAGTTACACAACTGTAAATGAGAATATGGTGAGTCCACTTATAGAAATATGGCTGCTATTGATAAAATTTGTTAGGTTGTAATTTGAACATTAATTTATTTGCTTGTTAAATACAATAAAATTCAAATGAGTCTGTACAGTGAGGAAATATTGTTTCCTATTAGCTTTCTCTTTTCAAAAATGCTTTGTTCAAATAGATTTAATTCCATATATTTTTCTGCTGAATCATCAGTCTTCTATTTTGTATCTCAGTGGTGGCTAAATAGTAGACCGTGATCTTCACAGAGGTGACAAGTCCTCTTGACCAAACTAAGATCTTTGTAGCTCTTGAAGTTGCCTTAGGGCCCTTTTACACAGTCCAATGATCAGGCAAACGAGTGTTCAAATGAACGCTCGTTCCCGATGATTGCCCTGTGTAAACAGGTCAACGATTAGCCGATGAATGAGCAAACACTCGTTTATCGGCTGATCTGCTTATTTATGCAGCAATAAATATTATAGTTGTCTGCAGCACATCTCCCAGTATAAACATTGAGATGTGCTGCTGACGTGATGGAAATGTATGAGGATGAGTGATCATAGTAACAATCACTTGTCCCCATACATAACCAAGCATTGCTCCTTGTGAAAGGAGCAAATGAGCGCTGATCAAAAAGCTTCTCCATTGATTTTCACCACCCATATTGGGACGTTTAATAGGACCTTAAGTTAAGAGGAGCAAATTATACCTCCATTGCCAAAGGGTTGCTTCTACAAATGGCACAAAAAAAAATATTCTGCCGTTTGTCTAATAACCCTTTAAAAGGAATGCGCCAAGTCCTCTAAACCAAATTACGTTTTTTTGCAGCTCCTTAGAAAACCCCTCCTTTAACTGTAATAGAAAACAATATAGAATATAAACCTAGTTTTTGCAACCTCACATTTCGAGAGACATAACATTTGTATTTCCTGTTCCAACCCCTCCCTCTGTCAAACCACTTGAATACCACGCTAGCCATTGTCCGTGGCATCTAAGGAGTTAAACCTCCGGGATTTTACGGTATCTATGATCCCCGCCATTACAGCAGGAAGTTGGCTGTTAGTTACATCATGTTTTAATAGTATGGTGGTTGGCACTAGAGATGAGCGAACCGGGACAACCGAACCCGGTTTCGGTCCGAACTTCCGGAAAAGTTCGGTTCGCAGCGAATCCGAACTTCACCGGGTTCGGCCGAACCCGTTTTGACCGAACCCGGTCAAAAATATTATACAAATCGGCAGCCACTTGTCTCTATCAATCACTGATAGAGAAAAGAGGCTGCTGATTAAAAATAAAATAAAAAGCATTTCATACGTACCTGGTCGTTGTCTTGCGGACGAGTCTCTCTTCTTCCTCCAGTCCGACCTTCTTTTCTGACGCGGCAGCCTGTGATTGGCTGCAGAGGCCTCTGCAGCCTGTGATTGGCTGCAGAGGCCTCTGCAGCCTGTGATTGGCTGCAGAGGTCTCTGCAGCCCGTGATTGGCTGCAGAGGCCTCTGCAGCCCGTGATTGGCTGCAGCGCTCACATGGGCTGCATCGTCATCAAGGAATGTCGGGCCGGATGTCGCGAGGGACGCGTCACCAAGGCAACGGCCAGGAGACCGGACTGGAGGAAGCAGGGAGTTCCCGGTAAGTGTGAACGTCTTTTTTTTTTTACAGGTACTCTATATTGTGATCGGTAGTCACTGTCCAGGGTGCTGAAACAGTTACTGCCGATCAGTTAACTCTTTCAGCACCCTGAAGAGTGACTATTTACTGACGTCGCCTAGCAACGCTGCCGTAATGACGGGTGCACACATGTAGCCACCCGTCATTACGGGGCCTCATGCACACGACCGTAAAAACACCCGTTATTAAGGGTCGTAATTACGACCCGAAATAGCGGGCCCATAGACTTCTGTTAGCCACGGGTACCTTCCCGTTTTCTCACGGGAAGGTGCCCGTGCCGTTAAAAAGATAGAACATGTTCTATTTTTTTATTTTACGGGTCGTGCTCGTAATTACGACTCGTAATTACGAGCACGGCCGGCCGCTTTTACGAGCCGTGCTGTCATTATAAGGGTATGTTCACACGACAGCGTCCGTTACGGCTGAAATTACGGGGATGTTTCCGCCTGAAAACATCCCCGTAATTTCAGCCGTTATGGCATATGCAGGCGCTTGAACGCCGCGTCCATTACGGACGTAATTGGCGCTGCTATTCATTGGAGTCAATGAATAACGGCTCCAATTACGGCCAAAGAAGTGACAGGTCATTGCTTTCAATGGGCAGATGTTTGTCAGCGCTATCGAGGCGCTATTTTTGGACGTAATTCGGGGCAAAAACGCCCGAATTACGTCCGTAATTAGTGAGTGTGAACATACCCTGTGTTCACACGCACTAATTACGGATGTAATTCGGGATTTATTGCCCCGAATTACGCCCGAAAATAGCGCCTCGATAGCGCTGACAAACATCTGCCCATTGAAAGCAATGGGCAGACGTTTGTCTGTTCACACGAGGCGTATATTTACGCGCCGCTGTCAAATGACGGCGCGTAAATAGACGCCCGCGTCAAAGAAGTGACCTGTCACTTCTTTGGCCGTAATTGGAGCCGTTATTCATTGACTCCAATGAATAGCAGCGCCAATTACGTCCGTAATGGACGCCGCGTTCAAGCGCCTGCAGATGCCGTTACGGCTGAAATTACGGGGATGTTTTCAGACGGAAACATCCCCGTAATTTCAGCCGTTACGGACGCTGTCGTGTGAACATACCCTAAATTTTATAGCAGCACGGCCCGTAAAATAGAAAAATAGAACATGTTCTATTTTTTTAACGGCACGGGCACCTTCCCGTGAGAAAACGGGAAGGTACCCATGGGTAACAGAAGTCTATGAGCCCGTTATTGCGGGTCGTAATTACGACCCACAATAACGGGTGTTTTTACGGTCGTGTGCATAATGGGAGCACGTCTTGGAAAAACGACCGGCTGCCTGTGGCCGGCCGTGCTCCTCTCCTGAAATACTCTGTGCTGCCTTAAACTCTGTGGACAGGTCAGGATCCTGTTTCTTTTAAATGCTGCTAGGGAACCCGCTCGATCCACTATATAAGGCTGCGCTACAGTGCAGCATTTAAAAGAAACAGGATCCTGACCTGTCCACAGAGTTTAAGGCAGCACAGAGTATTTCAGGAGATGAGCGTGCAGATTCAGTGCTGCTGTGAACTCTGCTCTTACCATTACGTAGCTCTCAGTCTGTTACCTCTCCTCCACTCCTGTCCTCAATAACACCTTCACATGATTGGCAAGTCACCACCCCGCACAAGATCCGCACGCTCATCTCCTGAAATACTCTGTGCTGCTGTGAACTCTACTCTTACCATTACGTGGTGACTTGCCAATCATGTGAAGGTGTTCTTGAGGACAGGAGTGGAGGAGAGGTAACAGACTGAGAGCTACGTAATGGTAAGAGCAGAGTTCACAGCAGCACTGAATCTGCACGCTCATCTCCTGAAATACTCTGTGCTGCCTTAAACTCTATGGACAGGTCAGGATCCTGTTTCTTTTAAATGCTGCACTATAGCGCAGCCTTATATAATGGATCGAGCGGGTTCCCTAGCAGCATTTAAAAGAAACAGTGTGTGTGTTTGGGTATGTGTCTTTGTCTGTTTTTATATGTGTGTTTGTGTTTATGTGTGTTTGTGTATATATGGGTGTGTTTGTGTATATATGGGTGTGTTTGTGTATATGTGTTTGTGTATATATATGGGTGTATGTGTATATGTTTGTGTGTAGATGTTTGTGTGTGTGTGTTTTTGTATATGTGTGTGTTTATGTGTGTGTTTGTGTATATATGGGTGTGTTTGTGTATATATATGGGTGTATTTGTATATATGTTTGTGTGTAGATGTTTGTGTGTGTGTGTTTATATATGTGTGTGTTTGTGTATATGGGTGTGTGTATATGTGTGTGTTTATGTATATGTGTGTGTGTGTTTGTCTGTTTATGTGTGTATGTGTGTGTATATCTTGTTGTGTTTGTGTATATATGTGTGTGTTTGTGTATGGTTGTTTGTGTGTGCGTGCGTGTATATATGTGTGTAGGTGAGTAGAAGTATTGGTATTGTTCACATTGATAACTGTTTTTTTATGTTGTTGCAGATTTTGATGTACCGATTGGACTACGTCTTCGATTCGTTGGACTACTGCGTAGATCTACGTTTTTTAAAAATTTTAATAAAATGGTTAACGAGGGTTTTGTTGGGGATTTCTTATTTCAATAAAAAAGAATTGTCTTTGTGTTTTTTTTTAAAACTTTATTAGTGCCTAGATAATGGCAGTTGGCTGATTGACAGCGTCCATTATTAAGGCGGTACTTAGTGTTAGCCGGTGCAGAGGCTAGCACTAACCACCCATTATTACCCCGGTACCCACCACCACCAGGGGTGCCGGGAAGAGCTTGGTACGATCCAGTACCCAACCATCTGTTGTGATGGTCGGGCACTGGGGTGGCAGCAGGCTGGTATTATGAGGCTGGGAAGGGCCAAAAACAGTGGACCTTCCCACCCTTGTAATGCTAGGCTGCTGCTGCTGTGTTGTATCGGGCTGGTTATAAAAATGGGGGGGACCCCACGTCGTTTTTTTTTTGGAATTTAACAATAGACGTTGGGTCCCCCACATTTTTAATAACCAGCCATATACAAGGCCGCAGCAGTCTGGCATTACATGGGTGGGAAGGGCCACTGGTTTTGTCCATTCCCAGGCTAATAACACTGTGTTGTATGTGGCTGGTTATGATAAATTGGGTGGAACCCCATGTCTTTTTAAAAAAAAATTAAAAAAAAATAAATAATAAAAAAAAATGACGTGGGGTCCCCCCCACTTTTATAACCAGCCAGATACAACGCAGCAGCAGCAGCCTAGCATTACAAGGGTGGGAAGGCCCTTCCCAGCCTCATAATACCAGCCTGCGGCCGCCCCAGAACCCGACCATCACAACAGATGGTCGGGTACTGGATCGTACCTGGCTCTCTGGTGGTGGTGGGTACCGGGGTAATAATGGTGGTTAGTGTTAGCCTCTGTACCGGCTAACACTAAGCCTCGCCTTAGTAATGGATGTTGTCACTCAGACAGCGGCCATTACTAAAGTGGTAGTAATAAAATTTGAAAAAAAAAAGACAAAGATATAGATAAAATATTTTATTGAAATAAAGCACCCCCAACACAACCCTCATTAACCATTTTATTGTAGAAAAAAAAAACGTCATCGAAGTAGTCCTCGAAACCGACGTAGTCCAAACACCAAACCTGTAAAAAAAATAAAAAATGAAATAAAACATGTTGTAGGCTTAGATTCAGTTTAATGTGTGATACTGACTGTTATACCATGTATAGAAGCCTGCCGTGAAGTTGACTTTGATACAGGGTGCCAGCAGACAGTATCATACATGGCCATACAGACATGTATACAAACAAACATACATACATGCAAACTATCATACATACATGCATACACACACACACACACACACACACACATGAAACCATACATACAAACATGCAAAGATACATACATATATACAAGCATGCACAAATATACATGCAAACATAAATACATGCAAACATAATTACATACATGCACATATATATAAACATACATGCAAAAATAAAAACATGACAACATACATACATACATGCAAACATGTATACATACATGACAACATACATACATGACAACATACATACATACATGCAAATATACATTCATGCAAACATACATAAATGCAAACATACATACATGCAAATATATACATGCAAATATACATACAAACATGCACATATATACATACATGACAACATACATACATGACGACATACATACATACATAAAATGCAAACATACATGCAAATATATACATGCAAATATACACATACATGCCAACATACATACATGCCATGTATGTACATACATACATGCAAACATACACACATGCAAACATACATACATGCAAATATACATACAAACATACATGCACATATATACATACATACATGACAACATACATGCATACATACATACATGACAACATACATACATACATGCAAACATACATTCATGCAAACATACATTCATGCAAACATACATACATACATGCAAACATACATTCATGCAAACATACATGCAAATATATACATGCAAATATACATACACACATGCACATATATACATACATGCCAACATACATGCAAACATACATGCACATATATACATACATACATGACAACATACATACATACATACATACATACATACATACATACATGCCAACATACATGCAAACATACATGCACATATATACATACATACATGACAACATACATACATACATACATACATACATACATGCCAACATACATACATGCCAAAAAAAAATAATAATACGTTCATACTTACTTTCCTCCTGTCCGGGCTCCAGCGATGACGTTTCATCCATGTCGCCGCTGCAGCCTGTGATTGGCTGCAGAGGCGGTCACGTGGGATGAAGCGTCATCCTGACGTGCGTGACCGCCACTACAGCCTGTGATTGGCTGCAGCGGCGAAAGGGATGAAACGTCATCGCTGGAGGCCGGACAGGAGGGAAGTAAGTACGAACGTATAATTTTTATTTTTTTATTACATTTAAATTGTATTTTCCGCGCGCCGAGTATGTACTGTCAAGGTTGCTGAAAGAGTTAGTGCAGCCCATTAACTCTATCAGCACCCGAGACAGTAGCATGCTCGGCGCACGTAAGTGACAGGTTCGGTCCGAACTAGTTCGGTCCGAATCGAACTTTTTTGTGAAATTCGGCGAACTAGCCGAACCGAACTTTTGAAAAGTTCGCTCATCTCTAGTTGGCACCAGTGTATTCTTTGATCATTCCTATCAGTCAAACGGCACAACATTTATTTGGAGAATGGACCTGTCCCTGTATTATCCTGCTTACCCAGAGCAGCATATTGAGGTGACAGATCCGCTTTAATGACAGTTTTGACACTGCACCAAACTTGTCTCTGTCACGAATAATAAATATGCTCCAATATTCTCTATGCAGGACAACATCATTTCAAGTTATATTAGATTTTGCATTTCAATGCAGTCAATTCGCTGTTAATATCCAACATAAGCCAGAAAGTATTTGTTCTAAGTTTATGTTCCCTGATAAAATACTTCCAGCTTAAGCCCTCAACTCACTCTTGGCAACATACAACTGTTTCAATACCGTGTTTCTTTAGTCTCTGCTTTCTCACCAGCTGCTTTTGTGTGGTATTTGCAGATGGTTCAGTGGGCAGATGGGTTTGGAAGTTCATACTTATAGACACGTAGCAAATCAAAACACAGGATCATCTGCAGCTTCAATTATCAAGGTCTGCCTTGATGTCAAAGGCAAACAAATCCCTATCCAGCAATATGCTTTGATTGCTAATTAATGCAAACAGCTTGTTGTCTTCAGCTATACACAATAACGTATCAGTGACCAAATGGCTTACAACAATTTCAAGATGCAATTCCACAGCCAAATGTGCTCCGTTAATACAGAGTCTGACAGCAGACTGTGTATTTCCCATTAAAAGTCATATTGCTTAGGGCATCTGCTAAACTACCTACTGAAAATCCAAATGTTCTACCTGGACAAATAAAATACAAAAATCAGAACAAAATCATAATAGTGTGAAAAGACAACAATGTACACACGGAGATGCTAAAATGTAGACATCAAATTAATATAAGCCGTCCAAGCATATAGGATACATCAATAAATCAAGATAATGTTTCTCTACTTAATCATCTATCATCTCTCAGACTGAGTGCCGGGAACTAGCTACCCCTGAATTGTTCCGAATAGTAGCGCTGAAGGCAAACTTTCCTCGCACACGAGATATATATTCACAGTGGTGTCATCCTGCAGTTATTCCCTACTTTTTAGCCAAATAGTAGTGCCAGAAAAGTAATACAGCAAGACTGGATTGACCATACCATTGTGCCCACTACATAAAATTACTCATAATATTGTGCCAGCTGAATAAAAGTGTCCATAAAATAATCCCAATCACATGGAAGTGCATCATACATATGTGCCAGCTAGAATAGACAACAAACAAATATGCCAGTCACAGTGCCCCAATAAAAGAATACCCTTATATCCTGCACTTCTTTTCCTGCTCATTCCTATGTTAATAACAGGAACTTTTATGCTGGCAGCCAATGAGCAGCTTATTGAATGTGCTGTAGCTATCTCTTCCTGTTCCAATCTCTGCAGAAAACAATTGAATTACCCCTTGTAATGTGGTAATGTTTTATATTCCTATACTATGACATCACTGTGTGCAATAAACCGTTCCTTTATAGTGTTTATTATTCATCTATTGTGACATCACTGTGTTTTAGTTTAGTGGAATCACTTTGAGCATTATTCATTTTGCTTCACTCACTTTGTAAATACTTTTAACCCCATCTGGCCGTAGACAGTTTTTGCTTTTTCATTTTAGTTTTTTCCTTGTTTACCAAGAGCTATAGCTTTTTTATTTTTCTGTTGACATAGCAATATGAGGGATTTTCTTTTTGCAGGACCAGTTGTAGTTTTAATGTAAGTACTGCAAAACATAAAAATTATTTTGTGAGGTGAAATGGTTAAAAAACAGCAATTCCTTCACTGTTTTTTGGGATTTGTTTTTAAAGTGTTCATCGTGTGGTAAATAGGACATGTTAACTCCATGCTGCGGGACCATACGATTACACCAATCCTAAATTAGATGGTGTTTTTATGTTTTACGACTTTTACAGAATAAAGACAATTTGTTTAAAAAAATGTTTGCGTTGTCATATTCTGGGACCCGTAACTTTTTTATTTTTCCATCGATAGAGCAGTGTGAGCGCTTATTTTTTGAAGGCTGAATTGTAGTTTTATTGGTAAGAATTTTGGTGTACATACGACTTTTTGTTCACTTTTGTATTCCAATTTTTGGCAGGCGAGGTAACCAAAAAACAGCAATTCTGTCATTTTTTATTTTTAATGGTGTTCACTGTGTGGTGGCAGGGCTTAATAGGTGGACCAACATGGCCAACCCAGGGGCCTTCATTAGTCACAGATGGCCGATGAGGTGATGGAAGGAGTCCCCCCCCCCGGTCTAGCGGCTTAGATGCCGCGATCGCTACTGACCATGGCATCTAAGCGGTTAAAAGGCCGGGATCAGAGTTACCTTCAATATACAGCTGACATCTCCTCTGTATTGAGCAGGCTCAGCCCCTAAACCCGCTCTATACTTTCTCCCTACTGACTATCCTGCACAAAATAGGCACATTCTGATACACACAATGTTGAATTTATTAAGACTGGTGCTTTATACGCCAGCCTGTATGGCACTATCTTACAAGGGGGAGGGGGGGCTGTATGACACTATCTACAAAGGGGAGGTGGAAGGCACCATCTACAAGGGGGAGGTGACGGAACGATCTACGAGGGGGAGGTGGGGGGCACTATCTACAAGGGGGAGGTGGGGGCGCTATCTACAGGGGGCTGTTTCACACTATCTATAAGGGGGAGGTGGGTGGCATTAACTACAAGGGGAGATGGGTGGCACTATCTACAAGGGGGAATTGGGTGCACTATCTTAAGGGAGGCTGTATGTCACTGTCTACAAGGGGAGGAGGCCCACTATCTACAAGGGGGGGGCTATCAAGCACTGTTTACAAGGGGGGCTATATGGCAGAATCTACAGAGGGGGTTGTATGGCACAATATACAGGGGGCTGTATGGCATAATCCACAGGGGGGCTGTATGGCACTATCTACAAGGGGGGCTGTATGCGGTACCCAGGGGAGGAAAGGGGGAGCCCAGTCAAAAGTTTCCTATGGGGCTCAGTCTTTCCTAGTTACGCAGTCTTTCATATGTTATACTATGTAAATCCATTTTTTAAATATTACCTCAAAAGTTCTAAGATGATCATTCACTATAACCCGTTCCCGACCACCCCACGTAGATTAATGGGCTGCAGCACTGGTCCTTGTGCCTGTAGCCCGTTAATCTACGTGTGCTCCTAACAGAGCACACAGGCGGTCCCCGCAGCCCAGCATCTCCCAGTACAGGCTGTTACTAGCAGCCTTAGTACTGGGAGAAAACATTGGGTCTGATCACAGCGGTGATCCGAACCGATTAACCCCTTAAACGCGGCAGTCAATAGCGACCGCCGCATTTAAGTTGTTACAACAATATTGGCACCCCGCTACGCGATTGTGGGGGCCGATTGTTGCTATGGCAACCGGAAGCATAACAAAGGCTTCCGGTCTGCCATCTGTGGAAGGCGATTAGGTCCTGCCAGAGGCAGGATCTAATATGCCCCCTGTCAGTGTGAAACTGACAGGTATAATACCCTGCAATACATAAATATTGCAGGGTATTATAACAACCATCCAACAATTGAATCTTCATGTCTCTAGTGGGACTAAAAAAAAAAAAATGAAAAAAAAGGAAAAAAGTTTCATTTCAAAATAATAAAATAAAAAATCGCCCTTTTTCTTTTATAAAGTCCTTTATTATTAGAAAAAATGAAAAAAAAAAAAAAACAATGCATAATTGGTATCGCCACGTCCGTAACGGCCTGAACTATAAAAATATAATGTCATTTATCCCGCACTGTGACCGCCATAAAAAAAAATAAGAAAGGAACTATAATAGAATCACTATTTTTAGCTTGCCAAAAATGTAATAAATAGGGATCAAAAAGTCGCATGTACTCAAAAATGGTACCAATAAAAACTACAGTTTGTTCCAAAAAAAAACAAGCCCTCACACAACTTTCTTGATGGAAAAATAAAAAAGTTGTGGCTCTTAGAATATAGCGACACAAAAACAAAATTTTTTTTTTTTTTAAAACCGGGATTTTATCGTTCAAATAAGAATAAATTAAATATGTCACTTATAGCGCACGGTGAACAACGTAAAAAAAAAGAATAAAAAACAATAGAAGATTTCATGGCCTAATAACACTAAATTCAGCAAAAAATCTCTGGTCTCAAAATGCTCACTATACCACTAGATAAATTCTTTTTAGGGCTGTAGTTTCCCAAATGGGGTCACTTCTGGGGGATGTCCACTGATTTGGTCCCGCAGACATGACACCCGAAAACCAATCCAGCAAAATTGAGGTCCAAAAGCCAAATAGTGCTCCTTCCCTTCTGAGCCCTGCCGTGTGTCCAAACAGCCGTTTATTACCACATATGGGGTATTGCTGTAATCAGGAGAAATTGCTTTACAAATCTTGGGATGTTTTTTCTTCTTTATTCCTATTGGAAAAATTTTCATACCTGACATGGTGCCTAAAATATATTCTAATAAAAAGGAGGCCCCAAAATCATCTAGGTGCTCCTTTGCTTCTGAGGCCTGTGCTTCAGTCCACTAGCATACTAAAGCCACATGTGGGATATTTCTAAAAAATGCAGAATCTGGGCAATAAATATTAAAACATTTCTCTGGTAAAATCTTTTGTGTTACAGAAAAAAATAGATTAAAATGGATTTTCTGACAAAAAATTTTTTAATTTGTACATTTCCCCTCTACTTTGCTTTAATTCCTGTGAAACAACTTAAGGGTATGTTCACACGGCGGGGGTCCGTAACGGCTGAAATTACGGGGATGTTTCAGCCTGTAAACATCCCCGTAATTTCAGCCGTACCGGCATGTGCAGGCGCTTGAACGCCGCGTCAATTACGGCCGTAATTAGCGCTGCTATTCATTGGAGTCAATGAATAGCGGCTCCAATTACGGCCAAAGAAGTGACAGGTCACTTCTTCTACGCGGGCGTCTATTTACGCGCCGTCATTTGACAGCGGCGTGTAAATATACGCCTCGTGTGAACAGACAAACGTCTGCCCATTGCTTTCAATGGGCAGATGTTTGTCAGCGCTATTGAGGCGCTATTTTCAGAAGTAATTCGGGGCAAAAACGCCTGAATTACGTCCGTAAATAGGCCGTGTGAACATACCCAAAGGGTTAAGACACTTTCTATATGCTGTTTTGAAAACTTTGAGGGGTGCAGTTTTTAAAATTGGGTGACTTAAGGGGGTTTCTAATATATAAGGCCCTCAAAGCCACTTCAGAAGTGAACTGGTCCCTATAAAAATAGGTTTTGGAAAATTTTCTTGAAAATGTGAGAAATGGCTGCTAATGTTCTAAGCTTTGTAATGTCCTAAAAAAAAAAAAAAAAGGATGTTCAAAAAAACGATGGCAACAAAAAGTAGACCTATGGGAAATGTTAATTAGTAACTATTTTGTGTGGTATTGCTGTCTGTTTTACAAGCAGACACATTTAAGTTTAGAAAGATTGGTGTTTTTCGCAAACAAATACTGAACTTGTTGATCAAATTTTTCTACTAACATAAAGTACAGTATGTCACGAGAACACAATCTCAGAATTGCTTGGATAGGTAAAAGCATTTTCAAGTTATTACCACATAAAGTGACACGTCAGATTTTAAAAAAATGGCTGCGTCCACAAGGCCAAAACAGGCTCAGTCCTGAAGGGGTTAGAAAACAAAGATGACATTTTATTTTAAACATAGGCCCATATGGTCATATTAGGATGAAATAAACCTGTTTGTTTTGTGGAAATGCTAGACAGAAAGAAAATGGTCTAAATAATTCTACTCTCTGATGTCACTTTTAAAATGCTGCCTTTGGGCAGAACAGTTTTTATCCTCCCATAGAGAGGTTGCTCCGATGATTTCTGCTAAATACAGAAAAAAAGCCTGGGGCGGAGAAAAATAGACAATGTCATAAGTGGCAGTGTGAGAACTATCCAGATAAATCCATTTTAGTACTACAAGAAGAAACTGGGAATGAGTCTTGCAGTTGTGAGAGAAGAGAAGTAAGTTGGGCAACAATATGAATGTGACTAGTCAACCTAGTAATTGTCTAATAATTTTAGCTACAGGTACATGTATATATTCAAAAGGCCAGATAAAATATGTTACTTACATTATAATTAATGACAAAAGTTGTTAAAGGAGTATTCTCATCTAAAAATGTCATGGCATATAGCTAGGACATGCCATAACATTTGTAATTGGTGGGGGTTCGACCCTTCGGTACCATTACCACTCTCCAGTGGTGCTCCAGACGCTTTGCTGTGCAGGGCAAGGAAACACAGCTCTAGTCATGTGATTGGGGCTCTGTTGTAGCTCTCTACGCTTCAAACGACTGGGAGTGCAAATCTATGAAGGAGCTGTGACTGTATTATACAGCCTACACCTAACTCTAACGGCCAGGAATGAAGATAACTCAGATCCTGCCCATTTAACCCCTAAGATGCAGCGTTCAATGCTGATCCCGGCATCTAGGTGGCTAGACAAAGGGAGGGGGCTCTCAATGTCACCCAGAGCCCCCCCCAACACCCCATGATTACATTGTTCAGAAGGGTTGCTATGGCAGCCAGGGGCCTAACAATTTTGTTAGATAAGGAGAAAAAAGGGGCCTAACAATGGCACCCAGGTTTGCCAACTTAGCACACCTTTGGTAGGGTCTTATAGGTTGCCTGTCAGAAGTATTGCAGTGTATTATATCACTGATGAACCAGTGATCACATAATCCAGTCCCTTAGAGGGAATAAAAAAAAAGGTAAATTGTTTAAAAATATAAAAAAAGAAAAAAAATTAAAAGAAAAATGTCTTCTCCAATAAAAAAATATTTAAATTGGTATTGCCGCGTTGTAATGCATCAAACGATAAAAGTATCACCTTACTTAACCCGCACTATGCACGCTGTAAAAAAATTAAATAAAAAACAATGCCATCGGCGGCCGGCCGTGCCCGCAATCGTGTGCATGAGGCCTCACAGTAGGCATATTGTGTAAGGAATTTAATCACTAGCTGAATGTGCAATCATTAGCTATTTATTTATTTAATTATATGATGACAGACTTTAAACAATTTATGCTGATCTAATAATATACTTGATATGGATCAACTTTGTAATTTACTTAGTGTTAAAATGTGGTTATTTTATCCATGCAAATTCTGTGTGAAGTTACTGCCACTAGGTGTCTCCTTACCTGTAATCTGCTATCAACCCCCTGTTGTCAAGCAAAATCTGTCTGTAGTTACAGATCAGAGCAGACAGACTGCAAGAAGTGGGGTGTGTGGCTATTTACAGCCTGCCCGCAGAAGTCTATGGAGAGTGGATGGGGGAGCAGGAGGAGGGAGCAGGGAGAGAAAGAGACACAGACGCTGCTCTTTGAAGTCTATGAAGAGGAGAGGGAAGGCAAAAAGTATCATTCCAATTAAAAGAACTCCACTGATTTCATGTGTCTTAAAAGTCAATTTTGGGAAGATCATTTTACAGACAATTTTTTTATGATATTTGATCATAAAAAATCATAGCTTCTCTTGACATCTTCTTTATGATTGTTTGGAAGAGGCGATCAATTTACTGGTATGGCAAATATACAAATTAATTATTTCAGATTTGGCAATAAAATCCTCTGTAAATAAATAGCTCAAAGTTTCTGACTACTTTCCCCTTTCCGCCCAATCACGTACAATTACGTGATGGGCGCTAATGTGTTAGTGCCTTCTCACGTAACTGTACGTGATGGAGATGGAGCGGGCTCCGAGGCTGAGCCAGCGCCATAACCAGTGGGTGTCAGCTATATCCTTCAGCTGACATCCCTCTGTAACGGCCAGGACCGGAGATAGGCTCCGATCCTGCCGATTGACCCCTTAGAAGTAGCGATCAAGCGATCGCTGCATCTAGGTGGTTTCCAGCCTGTTGGCAACCCTGCGTCACGGTCGCCAGGATTCTGGTGGTTGCTATGGCAACCAGAGGCCTAACAATGACCTCCTGGTCTGCCAAGCACGGAAGCCTTTTAGGCTCCGCCCGGTGGCGGGGCCTAAAATGCTTGCTATCAGGGCCAAGAAGATGGAGCAGGCTCAGGACCTAAGCCTGTGTCATCATCCACGGGTGTCAGCTGTATATTACAGCTGACATCCCGCTGTAACGGCCATGACTGGAGCTAGCCTCCGATTGGGCTGATTAACCCCTTAGATGCATCGATCAAAAGTGATCGCTGCATCTAGGCTCCGATCCTGCCGATTAACCCCCTTCAGGCGATCGCTGCATCTAAGTGGTTTCTAGCATGTTGGCAGCCCTGCGTCGTGGTCGCCGGGATGCCGGTGGTTGCTATGGCAACCAGAGGCCTAACAATGGCCTCCTGGTCTGCCAAGCACAGAACCCTTTTAGTCCCCGCCCGGCTTTCAGGGCTAAGAAGATAGAGCAGGCTCAGAACCTGGGCCTGCGCCATCATCCACGGGTGTCAGCTGTATATTACAGCTGACATCCCACTGTAACTGCCAGGACCGGCTACCCACTGTAATGGCTAGCCTTCGACTCGGCCGATTAACCCCTTAGATGCAGCGATCAAAAGCGATCTCTGTATCTAGGTGGTTAGATCGCACCCTATGGTTGCTAAGGCAACGATCGGCACCGACAGAATTGCCGATGGTTGCTATGGCAACCGGAGGCCTAACAAAGGCTAACAAAGATTAATAGGCGTGCTGTCAGTGAATAACTGACAGCTCTAATACACTGCACTATGTAGGTAGTGCAGTGTATTGGAATAGCGATCAGGGCTTCATGCCTTCAAGTCCCCTAGTGGGACAAAAAAAGAAAAAAGTTAATAGAAAGTTAATAAAAATGTAAAAAAGTTTTAAGTTAAAAAAAGAATAACTGTTTTTTTCCCCATAATAAGTCTTTTATTATAGGAAAAAAAAAAAAATATTACAAAAGTACACATATTTGGTATCGCCGCGTCCGTAACGATCCAAACGATAAAGATATCACATCATTTTCCCCGCACGGTGAACACCGTAAAAAAAAATTCCAGAGTCGCTGTTTTTTGTTCACCACCCCTTCCAAAACATGGAATAAAAAGTAATCAAAATGATGCATGGTCCCAAAATTGTACCAATAAAGACTACAGCCCGTCTCGCAAAAAACAAGCCCCGTTTGTGCAAATGCTATAAAATAAAAAAAATCAATATAAATATGGTATCGCCATAATCGTATCGACCCAGAGAATAAAATGACATTTCATTTATAGCGCACGGTGAACGCTGTAAAAAAAAAGAATAAAAAACATTGTCAAAATTGCTGGTTCTTTGTCACTTTTCTTGCCAAAAAATTGAATATACAGTGATAAAAAAAATCGCATGTACCCCAAAATGGTACTAATGAAAACTACAGATTGTCCCGCAACAAATGAGCCCTCACACAGCTCCGGTGAAGAAAAAATTAAAACGTTCTGGGGCTCAGAATATGGCTAGACAAAATGTGTGCTGAGCGTTCCAAAAGCGGATAAGATTGGTCACCATTTATCAGTGTGACACTGGCCACACATCTGGGGATTATTATTTATTTACCACATTATTATACCCTCTTATTATGCCCTGATGTACTTCGCACAGGTTACATATCCCCCAACATTATAAACTGAAATTCCAGCAAAACCCCAAACAGAACAACTATGAAGCTAAATCTACGCTCCAAAAGCCAAATGGCGCTCCCTCCCTCCTGAGCTTTACAGTGTGCCCAAACTGCAGTTTAGGTCCACATATATGGCATCGCTTAATAGTTTATGAGAAATTTGTCTGCAGTGGTACAAACTGAGCACCACATATTGGGCACTAAAATGGCTTATCAGTGGAAAACTGCAATTTTTACTTTGCAGCATCCGCTGAGCATTCATTTCTAACAAATAAAAACCCTGTGGGGTCAAAATGATCACTACACCCCTTAAAAAATGCCTTGAGGGATGCAGTTTCCAAAAAGAGGTCACTACTTGAGGTTTGTTTTACTATTTGACCTCAGAGCTCTGCAATTGTGGGTCAATGCTGTGAAAATCACCAAAATAGACATCAAATGCACATGGTGCTCTTGAATTCTGAGCCATGTCATATGTCCAGGCAAATGATAAATGCGTTGAGGGGTGAAGTTTCCAAAATGGGGTCACTTCTCAGGGGTTTCTACTGTACTCTGGTACCTCAGGGGCTCTGCAAACGCGACATGGCGCCCGTACACCAATCCAGCAAAATCTGCGCTCCAAAAGCCAAATGGCGCACCTTCCATTTTGAGCTCTGTCTGCCATGTGGCCAAACAACAGTTTAGGGCCATACATGGGGTATTGCCATACTAAGGAGAAATTGAGTAACAAATTGTGTGGTGTTTATTCTCCTATTACTCCTCCTGAAAATAAAACGTTTGGAGCTAATACGACATATTTTTTGAAAAAATAAAATGTTTCATTTTCACTACCTAATTCTAATAAAATCTATGAAACACCTGTGGGGTCAAAATGCTCACTACACCCTTAGATGAATGCCCTGAGAGATTTAATTTCCAAAATGGAGTCACTTCTTAGGGGTTTTTACTGTACTGGTACCTCAGGGGCTTTGCAAATGCGACATGGCGCTTAAAAACTAATCAAGTGCCAAGAAGCGCTCCTGCCATTACGAGCCCTGCCAAGTGTCCAAACAGAAGTTTATGACCACATATTGGGTAATGCCGTACTCAGGAGAAATTGCTTTACAAATGTTGGGGGCTTTTTCTTCTTTATTCTTTGTTAAAATGTGAAAATTCAGTTTTTTCAGAAAAACAAATAGATTTTTATCTTCACAGACTAGTTCCAATAAATTCAGCAAGAAAACTGTGGGGTCAAAATGCTAACTATACACCTAGAAAAAATCCTTGAGGGGTGTAGCTTCCAAAATGGGTCACTTTTAGGGGGTTTCCACTATTATGGTACCTCCAGTGCTTTGCACCGAAAACCATTCCAGCAAAATCTGCGCTTCAAAAGCCAAACGGCGCTCCTTCCTTTCTGAGCCCTGCCGTGGGTCTAAACAGCCGTTTATTACCACATATGGAGTATTGCTGTAATCAGGAGAAATTGCTTTACAAATGCTTTTTCTCCTTTATTCCTTGTAAAAATTTGAAAATTCTATGTTTTTTCAGAATAAAAATAAATGTTAACTTTTACAAACTAATTTGAATAAATTTAGCAAAAAAACTGTGGGGTCAAAATGCTAACTATAGACCTAGATACATTCCTTGAGGAGTGTTTCCAAAATGTGGTCACTTTTGGCGATTTTCCACTGCTTTGGCACCACAAGACCTCTTCAATCCTGACATGGTGCCTAGAATATATTCTAATAAAAAAGGAAGCCCCAAAATCCACTAGGTGCTCTTTTGCTTCTGTACCTGTAATTCAATCCATTAGCGCACTGGGGCTACATGTGGGATATTTCTAAAAACTACAGAATCTGGGCAATACATTTTGAGTTGCATTTCTCCGGTAAAACATTCTGTGTTACAGAAAAAAATGTATCACAAATTAATTTCTGTAAAAAAAAATGACATTTGTAAATTTCACCTCTACTTTGCTTTAGTTCCTGTGAAACGCCTGAAGGGGTAAAACACTTTCTGAATGCTGTTTTAAATACTTTGAGGGGTGCAGTTTTTAAAATGGGGTGTTTTATAAGGGTTTCAAATATATGGGCCCCTCAAAGCCACTTCAGAAGTGAACCGATCCCTGAAAAAATAGCCTTTTGAAATTTTCTTGAAAATGTAAGAAATTGCTGCTAAAGTTCTAAGCCTTGTAACGTCATAGAAAAATAAAAGGACGTTCAAAAGAATTATGCAAACATAAAGTAGACATATCTGAAATGTTAATTAGTAACTATTTTGTGTAGTATTACTATCTGTTTTACAAGCAGATACATTTAGATTTAGAATTTTTTTTTAACATTTTCTCAAAATGTTGGTGTTTTTCACAAATAAGCAATGAATTTATCGACCACATTTTTCCACAACCATAAAGTCCAATATGTCACGAAAAAACATTCTCAGAATCGCTTGAATAGGTGAAAGCATTCCAAAGTTATAACCACATAAAGTGACACGTCAGGTTTAAAAAAAAAGGGCCGGTCCTGAAGGCCAAAATGAGCTTAGCCCTGAAGGGACTAATGATATGAACTTAATATTAATGTTTAGTAAAGATGAGCGAATCAATTCTACACAAGTTATTTTAATTTAGAATTTCCAAAAAATTGTTAATTTGGCTAATTCGGCAACTTTTGGGGTTCGTGGTGAACGAATCACAGCAAAATTAAGGAAGGTGGCGATCATCAGCCGACATTTCACAGATTAGTAAAAGTATCCAATGTCCTTGGATGGGCTTCCCCATAATGCCTTTCAGGCAGTCTTCCGAAAGTAGACTCTGGATATCCCCCCATCTACCCATATATGTTGATGCCACTTTGGCATTACATACTGGCTTAGCATTAAAGAGCTTGAAAGGGGTTGAATTTAAGTTGGATACAGTCCTAGTGGAGAGAAGTAGAAGTAGTGAGAAAGTCAGACAAGAGTTTTCATTGCAAACAGGGCACTTTTGATTTGCGGCAAATTTATTTGGACCAAACCGAACCCGTAACGAACTTTGGAAAATTTGCTCAGCTCTAATGTTTACCTTTGAAATGTATTCTCTTCAAAGGTAAATAGCAAATTCTGTTTTAGCAATATCAATTATATACACACCTAAATTAAGACCTACTGAAAGGACCTGTATTTGAACCCGTTAGTGACCACCAATACGCCTTTTCACGGCGGCCACTAATGTGCTTTATTCTGATGCATACGCCTTTTCACGAATGCGTCAGAATAAATTAACAGAGCAGGGAGCCGTTAAATCTCCCTGCTCTAAGCTACCAGAGGTAGCTGAGGAATGGGGGCATCCCTGCTCGAACGGGTGAGATCGATATCAGTATCGATCTCACCCGTTTAACCCCTCAGATGTGGCGCTCAATAGTGAGCGCCGCATCCTAGTTGATTTGGAGAGAGGGAGGGAGCTCCCTCTCATCCCACCGGCACCCAGCAATAAGATTGCCGAGTGTTTGTGTCTTCTATGGCAGCCGGGAGCCTAATAAAGGCCCCCAGGTCTGCATAATAAAGGCCCCCAGGTCTTCCTAATAAAGGCCCCCAGGTCTGCCTAATAATAGCCCCCCTACTGCCTGTAGTGAATGCCAGCTAGGTCATGCCAGAGGCATGGCCTAGCAGATGCATGTCCGTTTTAAACAGACAGGCAGTAATACACTGCACTACAAAAGTATTGCAGTGTATTATAAAAGCGATAGGAGGATCGCGTATTAAAGTCCCCTAGTTGGACTCGTAAAAAAGTAAAAAAAAAAGTTTAATAAAGTTAATTTAAAAAAAATTGAAAGAAATGAAAAACCCCATTTTTCCCCTTGCAAATGACTTTATTATTAAAAAAAACAAAATAAAGTAAAAAAGTTGCACATATTTGGTATCGCCGCGTCCGTAACGACCCCACTATAAAGCTATTACATTATTTAACCCGCAAGGTGAATGCCATAAAAAATTAAACAAAAAAACAATGGAAAAATTGCTGTTTTCTGTGAATCCTGCCTTAAAAAAAATTGGATAAAAAGTGATCGAAAAGTCGCATCTCCAAATTGGTACCAATAAAAACTACAAGTGGTCTTGCAAAAAAAAAAAAAAATGCCCTCATTCAACTGCATCGGCGGAAAAATAAAAAAGTTATGGCTCTTCAAATATGGAAAAACAAAAGCAAATCATTTTGAAAAAAATGTTTTTTTACTGTGTAAAAGTAGTAAAACATACAAAATCTATATAAATTTAGTATCGTTGCAATCGTAACAACCCTCTGAATAAAGTCATTGTGTTATTTATACCACATGGTAAACGGTGTTGATTTAGGACGCAAAATAGCGTGGCAAAATGTCTGTTTTTTTTACTATTCACCCCCAAAAAAAGTTAATAAAAGTTAATCAATAAATTATATGTACCCCAAAATGGTGCTATTAAAAAATACAAGTTGTTTCACAAAAAAACAAGACCTTATACAGCTATGTCGACGCAAAAATAAAAAAGTTATAGCTCTTGGAATGTGACGATGGAAAAACGTAAAAAATAGCTTAGTCATTAAGGTTTAAAATAGGTTGGTCACTAATGGGTTAATGTTCAGAGATATATTTTCAAGAATTTACAATAGTAACAACTATTACATATCAAAACAGCTAGTGAGAGAGAGAGATACTTTGAGATGACTCTGTCAAATAAGATTTAGTCAAAACGTCTTGAAACAGCAACAGATATTACACAATGGTATGTTACAGTATGACCTCAATAAATGATTCACAAAATAAGGTTCTGGTAAAAATAGCCCAAATTCAAGCTGAGCATGTTGATAAAGCTATGCATCAGGGATGGCTGACCAAGTGAAGGAAAAGGTGGGGAAGTAGATGAACATGCTCTCAACTTACCCGTGGTTGTTGGTGATCACAAGCGGTCCTAGCTTATTTTTGGTTGTTTAGCATTCAAAATACAAGAAGTATATCATTGACCACAATCCTAATAATTTCTACAAGCACCAGGGCAAAGTGCACCACAAAACCTTCCTGGATCTTGCAATTGCCTTCCAAGTGGCCAAAGACATCCCCTTAAAGGGGTTATATTATTAATCATTTTATTACCAAAAGTCCTAAAATGCTGTTAATAGATCTCTTTTTTTGCAGTGTTTACAGCATAAAAAAATTATTTGCCATTATTTTTTGCGTCCATGTGTCCCCTTCGTGCTGCTGCTAATCTGTGTTGCTGAGGGATGGCCCTAAGCTGAGTCCATCTCCTTACCTCTCTGGCAACTGATAATATAGTCCCTTCTTACTTCATCTGCAAACGGAATTACTTCAGCTATACCCACATGCTACTACAGAGGCTCTGCCCCTGTCCTGACAAGCAGGAAGGAAAGCTATTTCTATTGGCTGAGCATCAATATGGAGTGAAATGGCTATTAGGTGGCCCTGCACTCTGCTATTTATTTTGTTTAACTATGTAAGTAAATGTCACGACTCTTCACTGGAAACTTTTTTATTTAACAGAATGTAAATTGCAAACATGTTTTTATGATCTATAGAATGAATATGAAATGTAATGGTGGGACAATCTCATCGGGGACAACCCCATTTAAGAAGTTTATTTTAATTCCTTGAAAGAGGAAAAATAAATTGTTAAATAATGCCCATGAGGCTTTCTCCAGAGGTTGAAGTACATAACTGAAAAAAGCAAAGAATAAGTAAATTAAAATGCATAAGTACTTTGCTTCTTATGGTAGATGTTAATATGCATCCACCAGGGCTAATAAAATAAAAAACAGGTGTGCTGACTTCACCTTACATACTTAACAATGAATACAGAAAATTCACAGAAAGCATATCCTTGGGTTATTCATACCAGCCATGGAGCATGATCCTCTCAGCTCTTCTGCCCCTGAAGCACAAGTAAAGGCCCCTGAGATTGATTCAGCCATTCTAGAAGGCACCACTGCTACTCCCGGAGAACTTTAAACCCAGCTTTAACCAAAGAAGAGATTTTTAAAGGTTTAAGTGCCATCCTGTTCTATGTATACTGCACCCATTCTATCACAGGACTTGTATTTTAAAAATCTGATTGCCATTTTAAACACACTAAAAGAGTTCACCCCCAACAAATGATATAGTGCTTAGTAGAAATGTATATACATCGGCCAATGCGCTGTTCTATGGGAAAATAGAAATCACCCATCAAAGAATTAAACAGTAACCAGTTAGTAAACATTTAACAATTCTTTATAAGTCATTAAATGCATAATTAAAAATATATTAAACACACCTAACCCAAAAGTTGATCCCTACACTAATTGGTCCTAAAGCCCCATACTGGTCCATTAGGGTGTAACAGCAAGTAGTGCAATGGTTACCCACATAAATACATATAGTGGGTTAAACAACTCTACTAAAATTAGTATAAGGTGGAAAGACCAGATAACATAAATTAGGGCATACAGACCAAAAAGTGAGGAGATCCAACCCCTACATGTGTTTCGCACATAGCTTCTTCTGGGAGCTATCCCAAGGGTAGGAAGCGATCAGTATTTAAAGCCCTGACCATCAATCAAAAACAAACAACTCAACTGTTAAAATGATTGTCACAATAGGATTAATTACCTCACTCTCTACAAGAACGTCTTGAGAGGATAGAAACAGGACGCTTATCCAAACCAGCATGCAGCAACTAGGATACACAATTAATGAATTTGAGAACCAATAAGAATGAAAAGGCATGACTGGGATATCTATTCAATCTTGCGGGTAAATTGTAATAATGATTGCGGTCCCATCCACTCGCCCCACTAGGGAATATTGAGGCAGGGGTGGACAAGAGATGTGATTGCAGTAATAATGCATAACTAAAGCCCACTTCAAGAATGGAGGAAGGGCAGCACAAAGAGAAGGCGCGTCATGGCGCGTGACTTCATGAGGGAAAGATGCGACATAGAAAGAAAGGTGATGGGGAAGTGTTATATCAGTACAGGTGTCGACTGGGTTCAACATGACTATTTTTATTCATTACGAAGTATAAGATTTATTTTAAGGAGAAGTTGCGAATTTGGGGTTATACACCCATCTGTTGGATAAATCTTTAAATACTTGAAGACAAAGGTAGAATGTTACATTTTATACATACATGCTTTTGAATAATAAGCATCATCCTGTTTCACATGGCAATACACAGAATTTTTAAAATTGGAATCAGGTTTCTGAGCAGAAAAGCCACTGAAGATTTATGAGTGTAGCGGCCCAACGTGTAATGTTGGGAGGTCTAAAAGGGATTAAACATTAACCTATAGCTTTATACTGTACTCTCTGTTGAAATTGTGTATATTGGTGGGAATGTGTGGCTGATTAAATGTTTATCATGGTCTAAAAAGGGGTCAATTCTTGAAACAATCACATTCTTTATTTTAAGAACCATGAATAAGAGTCCAAAGGAGTAATATCTCCCACTATATTTCATTATTACTTTTTACTAGTAAACATTCTCTTTTTGAGCATTGCAATCTATGGTATATGCAGGAGATCACACGATGTCCTGATTTTTCTTATGGACATCCCGCTATTAGGGAGTTTTTAGAGCAGTGCTCTCAACCAGAAAGAAGAAAACTGTTTTCCTAGTGCCAACCATAGGTGGCTACCCTGTAAGTCAATGCCACAACATGTAACAAAATGACTTGTGTTATCAGCCAAACAAGATCCTTTTATGTGGCACTAAAGAGACAGTTTTCTTCCTTTTTTTTTCCTTCTAATTTTGCATACCTTTATCTACAAGAAATGCAAATAGTTTTAAATACACTGACTTCTTTGGACATCCACACCAATTGCTATGAAGGAGTTTGAGTTTTATATAAGGCATAGTGTGATGAATAATTACTCATACTTATTATGTAAGCCGGCTTGTACTAAAAACTAAGTCTCCCTAAATGCTTTACTTCACTCTAAGGGTATGTTCACATGCACTGTTTTCAGACGTAATTCAGGCGTTTTACGCCTCGAATTACGCGTGAAAAAACAGCTCCATTACTCCTACAAACATCTTCCCATTGCTTTCAATGGGTTTTACGGTGTTCTATTTTCTCACACTTCCTGATTCTGACAGTTGCTAGGGGCGTGTCTAGGGGTGTGTCTTATTGTGTGCGATGTTACGATTTGTCTGTATCTTTCATGGGCAGTGAACTCTGAGGTGATCACTACAATACTGTGAGCGAGCACAGAGCTATGCACAGCACAACACATTATATACAGAGATGTGAACTCTGAGGTGATACTACAATACTGTGAGCGTGCACTGAGCTATGCATAGCACAACACATTATATATAAAGATGGAAATATCTCTGCACACTCCAGAAGAAAGGAATCAGAGTTTTTATTTTTCACTTTCCCTGGCAAGTGCAGGGAAGATAAGACAGGATGGCAGGGTGCTTGGGGGGGGGGGGGGGGGGTGGATGGACGAAGTAGTCCTAGTCTTATCTGATGCTAATTAGCAGCTCAGATGACAGTGTCCTGAGGCTCTTTGCCGGAGGGAAGGGGGAGTATCATCCAGGCACAGTCTCTTCCATGCGCTCTGCTGCTGCAGGTTACACTAAAGAGAAATGTGCAATGTATAGAGGCAGAGAGACCTTCCTGACGTCACGATGGGAGCGCGCACATCTGACGTAAGGATGGGACCGTCCACCCGTACTCATAGGCAGCAGAATCCATACACCGTACACTGATACATTCAAACGGTGTACGGATTTCTGCTAGCAACAGGAGAAATACAAGAAATAAAATGTGGTAGAAAAGGGTCAGAGTGGCCATTTAAAACACATATAACACAAAAAGGAGCCCAAATTTATTAATAAAGTATATTACAAAATATATTTGTATTACACATGCTGCTAGAAAATAAAAAGTTGATCGAACGTTTAGTTACCCTTTAAGTAACCTTAGTAGGTTTAAATTGTCTTCCAGTGTTACTGGGATTCTGATTTCAAAACAATAGCTTAGCATGTTTGTGTTTGTGTTTTGTGCCAGTCCAATAAAGAATATAAAGTACAGTGAAGTTTACCGCTCAGACGGCACTGGTAACAGTCCAATATCATTCAGTATGGGCTCTCTCCCAGAAAAATGCAGTGGACAGTCCGCAATCCAATGAGGGTGTGGATGGTAATTCTTATCCTTGTAGTTCCACCGAGCTCCTTATCGTCTCTCTCCACATTCAAAGAACTCCTGGTAGGAAAAGGATCTTATGTCTCTAATAGATGGAAAAAGGAAGACACATAGTGCAACACCCTCTGAAAAAAGATTGCTCCACGCCAAGTTTAATCCATACTCACAGAAGTAACAAGAAATAAAAGCATCAAGGTAAGTAAAAATCGTTAAAATTTCTAGGCGGCACGCCAAACACTCTCGCCCGACCCTGGGTTTCGCCCTTCCGGCTTCCTCTGGGGCATGTGTGACGTGTCTAATTAACAGGTTTATATAGCCGCATATCATTTAAATTTACATAAATTTACATACATAAAAAATGGTTAAAAAAAATAATAAATAAATAAAACATATACACCCACAATGATCTCTGCAATATATAGAGATAATCTGATCTTACCATCATAATCGTATACATATATATACACTTTTATTATTTTTATATAAATGCCTAATCTCTTTAAAAAGTAAAAAAATATATATAATATATTATGCTAAACAAGCCTATTTGCCACCTTTATAGTTGGTTAGATTCCACATATCATCCAATATTCAATAAAGAATCCCTTTGGATAAAAAACTGCCCTTTGCTTACGCTTGTTTGTGAATAGTGATTTTGTGTGTGAATTTTTTTTGTTTCTTTGGTTTTAAGGTGCAGGCCCGCCCCAATCTTTGGGACAAAGGGTTAGCCGGGTACAGCAACCGAGGTCAAAGACAGGACTCCTGGGAGGAAATTTGTGTGGCGCTGTACCCGAACTGTGTGAGGCGCATAAACAAGGAGCAGGGGGAAGTTGGTGAGTGTTCCTAATATGTACACATAGGTTATTATAATTATGATGTTTAGTCCTTTGAAAGGCAAATGGTGTGTATCTGCAAAACAATGCTTTCGTCATGACTGTCTGGAACGCCTCTCAGGAACAAGCAAATTGGACATGCATACACCCGCATCTTAGCAGTGTTTTGTTTCTGCAACATTTGACTTTCAAACCAAACCCCAAAATGAAGTGACACTTCCTGAAAGGGATAGTATCATGTTTTGGTATAGAGTTTATTTTACAAATATTTTTCAGAAAAAGACCATCAGAATAGATGGAAAAGTGTCCGGTACCGCTTCCAGAGGCATCTGAAAAAGGCTGAGAGGAGTGGGTCCTCTCCCTCACAAGGGTCACAGTGTCCGTACCATCAGCAGCTGCTGTTCCTCCTGCCCAACAGGGCACTCCACCAGTAAGTTTTTGCCCATTCATTTGTAAAGCCAAAAATGTTGGTATGATGTCATTCTGCTCATTTGTAGGCATACCTTTACAAGAATATGTATAGTTCTCATATAAGTCAGGTTTATGAAAGACAAACCGTTTATGAATGACAACTTTTACAACCTTAACACAACTGTTGTTTGCCCTTTTCTGTTTTCTTCCTGATCGCGACCTTGGAACTGTGTCTACCCAACATGCAATGTGTGTGTGTGTGTGTGTGTGTGTGTTTGTATGTGTGTGTGTAATAATGAGATATTTGAGATAGCAAACATTCTCATGTCACCCCCTAAATGGCATGCTCACTCAAACCTAGGCATTGATGTGATTAGAAACACCAAGTGTTCCCCCTGTTTACATTGTACTACAACCCTGGCAGGCTCATGAAGGAGCAGAGGATTTCCTTTTTTGAAGCATTCAAACAAATCGAAATTTGGCCACTACATTCGTCATGCAAGTTGTCATGCTAGCAAACACGAATTTGCTGTTCCTTCTCCCCTAGGTGTTTGTTTTAGGATAGTGTTTCATTAGTGATTAAATTCCATATGTTATGCTTGATTTTGGGTTATGGTGGGTGGGCTTGTAAAAGCTCAAATAAACATGTCAGTTGCGGTAAAGGATGAAAGTGATCTAAGCTCACAACGACCATCATATTCTTTTTGAACATTCTCATAGATAATCTGGAAATGTGGCAGGAAGTATGGAAGAGTGTCCTGCTGAACAAGAGGAACAGCAGCAGACTGAGAGGGAACCCACTTCATCGACCTCTCAGCAAGAACCTCTGAATGCGGAATGCCACTCACCAGATCAGGCCGGACCTGAATGGGTGTCCACAGCAGCAGAGGGTGCAGAAGAAACCTCTGAAGCACCTGCTGCCGCCCCTTTGCCTGTGGCCACACCAACATGTCCGCCACCCCCCACCCGGACACCTTCCACCCGACAGCGATCTCGGAGAACCCTCCGGACGATGGACAGGCAACTCATGGTAGAGACAGATGCCATGTCCTTTATCTGGAGGGTACACGGCGATGACGAGTTTGATTATTTTGGGTATGCCATTGCATCTTGCTGCCGTCAGATGTCACCCCATGTTGGGCAGACGTTAATCAGTTTTGTTCACGCCGTGGTGGCAGCCTTCGAGATCGCTGTCCACCTACCCCCCCCCTTGAAGAACTAGTTACCAGCCTCCATACGGCCACTGGCCTTAGGGAGCCAACTTCCCGAATGCCCCATAGCCGAAGAAGTATAAACGCCTCCACCCAGACTCAGACACCCAACCCCCCTGCCCTCCCATTCCATTCCCTCTGCTGGTTCCCAGTTTCTGAAAACAATGTACCCTTACCCACCCTCCCAATACACGACCACTGGATTTAGGCATATTTATCCTCAAAGTTTTCCACAAACTTTTCCCCCACCCTCAAATTATGACTCTCCTCCCCGTTTTACCCAAATGTAATAGTCAAGTTGTCTATGTGGAGTTTGTGTACATATGGCACATAGAAATTTAATTTCTGCAAAAAAAGAAAATGCCTTTGTTTGTTTACATTGTGATTGTGAGGGGAGTGGGGGGAAATTGTTAAAATACGAATCTTGTCAATTATTTTATGCTCTACAGAGTAAAATTATTGAAAGTTCCAAAACATGTGAGATGTTTTTTAATTTAAGAACAACAAGGGACACAAGAAGAAACCAAACAAAGTAACGTCCAAGGATCAATTGACACAGGATGTCTGAACATATTTACTGCATTTGTTGTGATTTTTTAAAAGAACACTTCCAAAATGCAAAATATCTACAACACATAGTGTATACAAAGGGGGGGGGGGGTAAACAGTTTTCATTGTGGCCAAAATGTTATCCAAAATAAAAGCAGAAAGTTTTTGGTCTACTCCTGGATTGGCTGCTGAACACTGTGGCTGGAATCCTGCCGGGGCACTGCACCTTCGGGACTCATTAAGTAGTCAGTGAAGGCATCTCTCACCTGTACTCCACGGTTGGATGGTCTTCCTAACCGCCAGTTGATGTGGGGGTCATGGCAAGCTGTCTGTGCCTCCACCTCCATGTCAGGTCGCTCGTGATCACGAACATAGTTGTGAAGAACACAGGCAGCTTTAACGACCCCATCAACTGTGGATGCGTCCAACTAAAATGCACAGGTGAAAACCCTCCACTTACTCACCATGATCCCAAAGGTGCACTCCATGAAGCTTCGTGCCCGGCTCAGCCTCTCATTCAAGACTCTCCTCCGGGCATCTGGTCTCCTCCGTGGGTATGGGCACAGCAGGTTGGGCATCAGTGGAAAAGCCTCATCCGATAACATCACGAAGGGGACTGGATTCGTGGTACCCGGAAGAGGATGGGGAGGAGGTAGAGTTACCTGATCTAGCAGGATTTTCTTCCCTAAATCCGATGTCAGTAGCTCTCGGGAGACACCAGTGCTTCCATATGCACCGACGTCAATAGCCACAAATTTGAACGAGGCATCAGCCACCACCATCAGGACCACAGAAAAATACTTCTTGTAGTTGAAGTAATTTGATCCTGACCGCGGTGGCTGCTGCACACGTACGTGCTTACCATCGACGGCGCCTATGCAATTTGGGAAATTGGCCACAGATTGAAAGCCTGCTGCCACCTGCAACCAAATCTCCAGAGTCGGACTGGGCATCGCAATGGGCTGCAAATACTGCCAGATCACCTGGCATGTGCACCTGACTATTCCGCTGATGGTTGATTTCCCAACCTGGAATTGCAGGTGCAGGGATGAATAACTTTCCCCTGTTGCAAGAAATCTGTAAAGAAAAGAAAACTAAAAATAGTATCAACTAATTACAAGGATTACTTTCACAATCATATTAGAAAAACCTACATTACTTTTAATTAGATTCACATCCTCCATACTGGCCAATGTTGAAACCAAGCCTTTAAATAAATACAAACACACCGCAACGTGATCAGCAGCCTCTCCACAGGAGAAATGGCCGTCCGCATCGCGGTATCCTGCCTCCTAAGATGAACGGCGAGAATCACCTCCAGACTGTCGAATGCAGGGATTGTCTTTCGACAGAATTCGTAGAATTTCTCAGGGTACCTGTAGAGACATACACATTATAACACATACAGAGACACAAAAGGTAACAAGATACAGAACTAAGCTTGTCTAAAAAGGGACATTAAAATCAAAATTGAATAACATAGCATGTGCAACATACATACATGATTGCTTACAAAATTAACCATATGTACCCACATTTTGAAAAGAGAAAATGTATTGATAAAAGCACGTGACATTTTTAAATGATGGGTTAACCAAAAAATAAGGTAGTTGAGAATAACCACTGTAAACCATCAAATTAAGCTTAATTTCTTACACATTTGTCTTTATAATTAAAAACACTGTCTGATGCAACAATTGTAGGCTGATGCAACACACCTTACCTGAGAAATTAACCCAATATGTGCATTAGCAAAGATTAATTTGCAAATAAATATAATCAATGTACTTTTGCTTCAAACAACCAAAAAAAAAACTCACCATCTTAATTCTTGGTAAAGGTGCCCACTGTGTCCCCTTTCATTCCTGAGCAGATTAATGGGGGGTGCACCCAATATCTCCGGCGCCTTTCATGATCCTGTGAAACATCAAGTGTAACCAAATGTCCATTATAATGTACAAGAAAATACATTCTAAAAACATTCACAACATAATCCATTTCAAAACATAGCTCACGAATTCTTCTCCGTCGAATCACATTGAGGACAATTTCCATCAATGCCGCCATATGGCAGCGGTGAACTTTAATGCGACTTTGCGCAACATGTTCTCCCTACTGCTCCTGCTGGGGTGGCCCTTCTAAGGTCGGTGAACTAATTTTTCACACAAAAATCACTCACCAACCACTGCTTAGCCAAAAAAGGGAAGTTGTTGTTTTTGGAATATTTTTATGGGCCTGGAATAGAAGTACAGCCCCTAGTGGGCTGGTTTTTGAAATGCCTGGAATATGCCTCAAAAAACGCCTCAAAAAACGTCTCCAAAATGCCTCCAAAAACATCTCATTTACGCGTGCAATAACGCCCCAAAATACGCCTCGACACGAAAAACGCTCGCAAATACGCTTCCAAAACGCCTCAAATTCAGAGGCTCATTTTCTAAAACAGCTCCGTATTTTACGGATGTATTTTGCTAAGCGTGTGAACGTACCCTTAGGGTATGTACACACAGAGTGTTTTCAGCCGTTTTTTGGGTTGTAAACGTCATACAAGCACTTCAGCTGCTTCGTTCTAGAGATTGGTGGGGGTCTCAGTGCTCGGACCCCCACCAATACAAACTTCTGACATGTCACTATGACATGTCAGAAGTTTGTGAAACGTTTAGCTACACTTTAAAAAAACTTCTGAAAATCAGGAGCTGTTTTCCCTTGAAAACAGCTCCGTATTTTCATTCGTTTTTGAGTTTGTTTGTGAACATACCCTAGGGATGAAAATGTAAGTATATCTGTGATTAATCCCAGTGTACCACTTAGGGTATGTTCACACGCAGTGACCAAAAACGTCTGAAAATACGGAGCTGTTTTCAGGCGAAAACTGCTCCTGATTTTCAGACGTTTTTGTAGCAACTCACGTTTTTCGTGGCGGATTTTACGGACGTTATTGGAGCTGTTTTTCAATGGAGTCAATGAAAAACGGCTCCAAAAACGTCCCAAGAAGTGACATGCACATCAGTGACACGAAAAATTGCACCTCGTGGGAACATAACACCGTAAAACCCATTGAAAGCAATGAGCAGATGTTTGTAGGCGTATTAGGGGCTTTTTTTCGGCCGTAATTCGAGGCGTAAAACGCCCAAATTACATCTGAAAATAGTGCGTCTGAACATAACCTTACACCCAACCATGCCATAATCACAAGGAACCCAGGGACCACTATTGTTATAGCCAGGGATAGAAAACCTATGAATTTTCTGATCATATATGTAGTTAGGCATTCTATGGTCCTGTAGAACTTATGCTGAAATTATTGAAAGCAGATAGTGGGAGATTTATCAATGCAGTTACTTGGCCTTACCTTTATTGCCTTTTTCTTAAAGTGGAGCATGAACAATGTCTCATACAACCTGATGGACCATTTTGGGTTTTACAATGAATGCTACTCTAATTCTTCATACTGGATTGCCAGTAGTGGTACTCCAGTGTAGATTAATGTACTACATAGAGCCTATGCACATGTCTTGACCTCAGTGGCATAGCTATAGGGGTCGTAGGGGTCGCAGTTGCGACCGGGCCCCTAAGCCTGGGGGGCCCACGGGCCCCCGTTGCCATACAGCAAGCTTCCTAAATGAATCTTCTGTGCCGTGAAGCAGGCACTTCCTGGTTACTACGGTCACATGGTACACTTAGTGTACCATGTGACCGTGTTCTCACGTGACACGTCTTCCAGACAGTGGAGTGGAAGAGTCGGTACGGAGGACTCCAGGTGAGCTGCAGTCTGTAATGTAATGTATTGTGTGGTGCTGTAATGTAATGTAATGTGTTGTAATGTAATGTAATGTAATGTAATGTGTTGTAATGTAATGTGTTGTAATGTAATGTATTGTGTTGTATTGTGCTGTTTGCGGTGGAGAGGGGGGCCGTTAAATCACAGCCCCCCCTCCTCTCTCCACCGCAAACTGCACAATCCAACACAATACAGTATAGTACACATGACTGTATGAGAGCGGGGCTGCGGCTGTGTAATACAGTCATTGCCCCGCTCCTGAGTCCTGACATGTGCGCGCCGTCAGGATGATGTGATTCGGCCGGCGCTGCACTAATGATCTGCGGCACTGAAGACAGAACATGGCGGGTGCACTACAAAACACCCCTATGTTCTGTCCTCAATGCCTGAACCGCCGCTCATTAGTGCAGCGCCGGCCGCATCACCTCATGCTGACCGCGCGCGCACTTAATGTCAGGAGCGGGGCAATGGCTGTATCACACAGCTCTATAACAGCGGAGATCAGAGAAACCTCTCATCTCTGCCGCTATTCTCCTGAATTCTGCGATCAAAGCGGTCTGCAGCATTCAGGGGAAAATGAGAAGGGGGGATGTCCCTGGATCGCGTCACAGGGAATTCCTGTGACGCGATTGAGGGCCATACCATATATGGGCAGACAGCCCAGGGTCCATTGAAGGACCCCAGTGCTGTCTGACCATATTTCCTGTTGTTAGGGCATACTTAGGTATGTCCTAACAACTGCCTGTGTACTATCTGTACACAGGCTAATGTACTGGGATATAGATATATGCCAGTACATTAAAGTTTAAAAAAGAAAGTAAAAACAAAGTAATGTTAAATGAAAAAAAAATACACATACGCCTTTTTTACAATAAACATTAAAATAAGTCTCAATACATAAAATATACATATAATCGGTATTGGCGCGGCCGTAATAACCTACACAACAATTTTTTTGCATCATTTATGATGTGTACGCTGTAAAAAATAAAATAAAAACTGCTTTCTATCACTTATTGTGGGGCACTAGGTGCGATGATGAATTTAACCTCCATGTGCCTCACATTAAGGGCTCATTTATACGAGTGTGTGCGTTTTGCGCACGCAAAAACCACAGCGTTTTGCGTGCGCAAAAGGCACTTAACAGCTCCGTGTGTCATCAGTGTATGATGCGTGGCTGCGTGCTTTTCGCGCAGCCGCCATCATGATGACACTCCGTTTGAATGTTTGTCAACAGAAAAGCACGTGGTGCTTTTCTGTTTGCAAACATACTTTTGACTGCTGTTGCGTGACTCACGCGCGTCCCACGGAAGTGCTTCCGTGTGGTGCGCGTGATTTTCACGCAGCCATTGACTTCAATGGGTGCGTGATGTGCGAACAACGCACAAAGATTGGACATGTGAGTTTTTTTCAGCGGACTCACGCTGAGCAAGACTCGCGGACTGTCTGCATGCCCCCATAGACTAATATAGGGGAGTACGACACGCGTGAAAAGCACGCGCGTTGCACGCACGTATATCACGCTTGTGTAAACGAGCTCTAACAGTAATTAACCCCATCATGTACCGTACACATTAACCCATTATGACTGAGAAACATGATGGGGTTAATTACTATTAATGTGAGGCACATTCAAAATTCAGCATCACACCTCACGCCTCACATCAGAAAACGAAAGAACTTTTTTTTTTTTATTACTGTTGGCAAAGCAAACGAAGTATCGGTATCTTAGTGCAAATTTTGGTATGTTGACAACCCTACACTGTGGGTCGCGTCCCCCTGGGGGTTCGTGTGAAGACCTCCGGGAGGTCGCGATTCACTCACCGAGGTCCCGGTTCCATTCAATGCTGGAGCAAGGAGCTGACATCTCCTTGATCCAGCATTCACTGTGCCCTGAGCGGCTCGACACAGGCTGGCGGGATGTAGCGACATCATCGAGTCACTCATCGCACAGACCGGAGGAGGCGAAGTATCCTCCACCCGACGTGGGAACAGGGATAGGTAAGGAATTATGCTATTTATCTATTATGCACATATGGGGGCATTATACTGTATGGGGGCTGATATTGCAGGGGGGGGGCATTATACTGCATGGGGGCTGATAAGATGGGGGGCATTATACTGTATGGGGAGCATTATACGGTATGGAGCTGTTATGGGGGGGGGCATTATACTGTATGGGGGCTGATATTGCGGGGGGGAATTATACTGCATGGGGGCTGATAAGATGGGGGGCATTATACTGCATGGGGGCTGATATGGGGGAATCATACTGTATGGGGGGCTGATATGGGGAGCATTATACGGTATGGGGCTGTTATGGGGGGGCATTATACATTATGGGGCATTATACTGTGTGGGGGCATTATACTATGGGGGCTGTTGGGCAAGGCATCTGGGCATAGGCGCG